>NC_079873.1:30210846-30537346 GCF_023065955.2 Ursus arctos | reverse complement strand
TTGTGAAGCATTCCAGAAGATAATTTAGTATATTTGAAACATTTATGTGTTGATAATTTTTTAACTTAAGAGCAAAAATACTTCAAGTAAAACAAATGACATTTACTGTCAAAGGTACTGCTAGATATGTGGATTTTAAAATTAAACGACTTAAGGCAATATGTAACCTTGGCCTTCAGTGTATCTGGGGAAATGCTGTTATCCACAAGCAAAACTTATTATTTTCTCTTCTTTTGAAGTGTGGTGACATAATATATGCCAGTACAGGACTAACTCTGTTTCACTACCAAAAATTGGTACTGGAAGGAGAAGAAAAATTCAAAATTTCAAGACTTCTTTCAGGTCATCCGTGTTGCTCAAGAGAGGGGCTCCAAAAGAGAGATCTCTTTACAGGGCTGAGCAATTCAGCGTTCCTTAGTTATGAAGAACCATGCGTAAGGCCTGGTAAGAGGTTGCTTTATGAATATCCAAGAGGAATTGCATTTCTTAGGCTTACTCTGGGAAGAAATTGGGAAAATCAAGGAATGCAGAAGTGAGAAGAGTATTGAGGAAAGAGAACACACAGAAACTTGAGAGAAGTTTGGAGTAGGGGAAACAAAAAGAGGGGTCGGTGAGAAAAAGAAAGGCATTTTAAGAGTAGGGATTTTATGTTGTGTGTATGGTAGTGAGGTAAACCTCCTTGAGAACTTCAGTACATTCTGACTGGTTTTTGGAGGACATCATGCAAGTTTAGTGTCTGGGACAACAGAGAATAGAGGGATCAGTGTCCCCATAGGATAGTTCTTGGATGAGACTTACACAGAAGCTGGAATCTGGCAAGTAAGTGTGACCCAAGAACCAAAGTACCTGGGAATCTTATAGGCCTAGAGCAGGGCTCCAAGGGCCTCACAGAATGTGGGATAAAGGGGCCTGAAGTTACGTTATTTCTATCTTAGCTGATTTCGAGGTTTCACCAACAGGAAGAACAACAGGAAATGGTGTGGTTTGGTGGAAAGATCATTGGACTTACGATTAGGAGACCAGATTCAGTCCTGGCGCTCCTACCAGTAGGACTGTTCACTTCACGACTTACTTTCTCTGGACCTTAGTTCTCTTGCTTGTACAAGAAAAAATGGGATTAAAGGAGCCTCTGAAATCACTCAGAATCTTGGTGTTCTCTGACTCTAAAATATACGTACCTTGAGGGAATTTAGTGTGTAGTGCCTGTGGAAGTCCAAGTATAGGGTATACCCAGTATATTGCTTGGATTTCTCCACTTTCTATTCCCATAGCTCTAATGAGAAATTAAATTAGGAAGAGTGAACAAAAACAGGAACACTTTCAATTTTAGCATAGAAGAGAATATTTGTTATTAACTTAATGGTATTTTAGCAAAGCTCATGAATTTAAACTTCGGTAGAGAGAAACTATGACATACAAAACATTTTCTGCAAATGTTTTGCAGAAACATTTCAAAGCAAACCCTAGGAAATTATCACAACGAAAAATGTAACACAATGATTGTGAGATGTAAGTTAAAAACGAAGAACTTTTCCCTGCTTTTTAAAGTTGGTATTGGTATTTATTGATGAGACTAAAACATGATTAATCAGATGTTATACAGTTCCTACGGGTTATATTCTAAATTGGACAGGCAAAACACACACAAAAAAACCATTAAGTACAGGACTTCAGAAAGTGACAAAGACTTTACTTTTGGGGGTTATCGGTTAAAAGAAAGAGGGCATTAGTCAAAATATTCTAAGTCCATCATACACCATCAAGACAACAGCAATAGTACAAAATGGTTCTGGTCATTGTTGAAAACGGACTTTTCTTGTTAAAAATGAAACCTAAGACACAGCAGCAGGACCAGCTTCATGAGCACGTGACTTGTGCAACAAACAGCACAAGGACCGCACACCTAGAATTGTTCCATGCCTGTTTAATACACCACTGTAACGGTCTTGAAATTCTCAACCAGTTTGGAAGGAGGGCCCCCTCATTTTCATTTTACATTGGGACCCACAAATACATAGGCAGTCTTGACTGTCGGAATGGTGAACATCAAGGCAGAATGGACACTAATGGGCTCACAGAAAAGAATTGTTTTAAATGTGGAGAAGAAATATCCACACGTAGGACAAAGTAAGAATTTCTTTTTAATTAAGGCTTCTAGATCATTATTTAACAAAACTATAAAGGCAGAGAAGACATATACATTTTGTACCATTATTGGAGTTTGCTTGAATTTCAGTGAAGCAAAGAGGGCACAAGCGATCTGCATCCTAGTAAGGACACAGGAAATGGCAGTAGCCATGGCGACATTTCCTCAGGGTGTCATACCCACCTGGCACAGGGCCATCGCTTGGTGAATGCCAGCATCACCAGTCCTATACTCTGCCAAGACAAGCTGCTTCAGGTTGTTCTCTAGAGATTTATTATTTGTTGTCTCAGCAGTAACTATTTTCCCAGTCAAAAGAGTCCCTTTGCCTGTCTGTGATTCTGATTCACTGACATGATACTTAAGGTTGACTTGTTCATCACTCTGAACCTCAAATCCCTCTGAATGTCAAATGATATACACCCATATAACAAATGTATTTTCCTCTTCTGAACATATAAATCTCAATACTTCAGAGAATATAAAATCATGAACTTTTACATTGCATAACATAGAAAAGAAAGTGATCGTGTCAGCACCAGTCAAAATAAAATCATTTTCATTCAGTGTCCTTATTTAAAAGTTACCTTTTCATCTCTGTGCTCAATTCATCAAAATTGTCAATAGGCCAACTTTCTCTATTTGCCCTCATCATTTCAACAATGACCATTGTTCTGTGTAATTTCATAATGTTGGGCATAAATAACACCGGGATATCTATATTCCCTTTAGGAGGCAATGTGATTCCTGTAAAAAACACAGAAATAATTTTTAATGTGGTAACCATTTCCAGAATATAATTTTAACAGCCAAAAATAATCTCTTAGTTCCTTTCCTTACTATCAGTTTTTCAAAATCACTCCTGAGCAAGAAAATGCTTTATGCTAAATTATAAGTGCACTTCACTGGCTTCACTAATTTTCCTCAAATGCCATCGGCCCTATTAAAAAACACATTTTATCCTGAGGCAAGAAGCTTCTCCTGAGGAGGCTGGAAGGGATGAGGAAATGTTGAAAGTGATGGCTTGGGTTTCCCAGAGTGATAAAAGAACCATAAAACCCATGAGTCTTTCCAAGTCTTACTACATTTTTAAAAAGATTTTATTTATTTATTTGAGAGAGAGAGAGAGCGCGTAAGTGCGCACATGAGATGGGGGGAGGGGCAGAGGGAGAGGGAAAAGCAAACTCCCCGCTAAGCAGGGAGCCCTAGGTCAAGCTGGAAGGCAGATGCTTAAACAACTGAGCCACCCAGGTGCCCCCCACCCAAGTCTTACTACATTTTGCAAAAGCCAAAGTACAGCAATTTTTGACCCTTTTATTACTTTGTGTATTTTTTTTTTTCTAGACCATAACAGCTCCAGGTTTCTGCTTGGAGTACCAAAATTGTTACCAGTAAACTGTTCATTTATTTAATTGGTCCATGAGGGAAGCCAAAGCTTATTTGTGAAAGAAAGGGGGATCAACTCCAGGTTGTAAAAACTAGAAGACAGAAAAACTGACAGCATTTTCTTGTGTTCTAATAAAATTCAAATTTCTCAACCTTTACCTAAGAATTACCTGCAAAACTTGTTAAGACAGGAGCCTGCTAAGCTCCACCTATAGATTCTGACTTATTCCGGTCTGGGCTGGGGCCCCAAAGCTGCATGTTTAAGTAGCTCCTTATGCATTCCAGAAGCAGATGGTCATGCAGCCACACTTTGAAAAACAATGCGTCCTACCTATTGGACAAGTATTGAGAGGTGGGAAGTATGGCGAGCTTCTGGCTATTTAAAGCAGTGAGGATTTCCGATGGATGGCTGTCTTCCTTTATTTTGAAGAGTAACACTATTTCTTTATAAGAAGAGATTGTTGACTGTATTCTGGTTATTTAAATTCTTTGTTATAAAATCAATGATTTTCAAAGCCATTTTGTCTCAGCTAAGAACACTGTACTGAACTATTAAGAACATCAAGAAAGGAATTAGAAAATGGCCCCTTTGCAAAAACATCCCAACTCAAAATTCTTATAAACTTTTAAATTTTACTCCTTCATGAAATGAAAATGTTCTGTCTCATTGCATAGTTAATAATAGTTAATAATTAATATGATTACTACTTAATATTTATTGAATACTTGCTATATGTCAGGCTCTGTGCTAAGTATTTTTCACACAATACCTCACTTCATTCTCGGAAAATCACTGCAAGTTACACGCTACTACATTTCTCATTTTAGAGGTGGAAAAAGTGAGACAATTTGGCTAAAAAACTTGCCAAGGTCCCAGTGAAAGACTGTGTTGCTTACCAAGATATCTAAACAATGTCTGCCATCTTCAACTTTGTCTTCATGAACTCTAGATGTTTAATGTTGCATTCAAATGGATAAAAGCAGCAAGAGGATAGGATAAAGGGTTGGAATAAGAATAAAAAGAGCAAGAGCTGAGTCGAATAAACCATCCATGCATCCCCAAGCAAATCAAGTTTAGAAATGATCATTTAACCTTACAAAATTCTGTTATCACTAAAAATAAATTTTAGTATGACGAAAAATAAAACCTAGACACTTAGATGGTGTAAGGAGCCAAGACAGGGATACAAAAAGGCAATTCATTGCCAACACCGTGCTTCCTTATAATGTTTGGATTCAAAGTATGGAAAGACAATGCTATGATAAATACACCCATTTAGTTAAAAATCCAGTAGCCCATTTGTGGCTGTAACGTTTTACTGGTCTGTAAGTAGAAAGAGTTCCCTGCTGAAGTGATCATAAGTCTCCTTCACTTTTCTTATATGTTTGAATAGTAAGAATCACTGTGGTACTATTCACTTCCATGAAATCACTTAAATTTAACATCGAAAAGAACTTTGAGAATTTATCAAGTTCATTTTGTGTCTTAAAAATGAGTTTTATTTTCTGTGGTTTTCCCATTATCCTGTGCAACACTTTGAGTAGAGACAGGAAAGCTGTCCTCACTTCTACCTTATAAAAAAATCTACCCATGTTTTCTTCTAATACCTATATGCTTTCGTTTTTATAGTTACTTGATCCATTTGTGATTTATCCATACATATGAAATGAAGAATATATCTAACGTTACTGATTTTCTACATGGGACTAATTATACAAAAGCACTTATTTAAAAATTCATTGACTTGAAATGCTGCTTTCATGGCATGTCCATACATATTTTACTCTTTTCCTGAATTCCCTAGATTTCTTCAGTCTTTCTTTCGCTTCATTTGTACATGCCATGTTGTTGTAATTATGGATGCTTTATTTTCTAGTGGGACGAACTGCCTCCCTCTTCCTCCAGCTCATTTTTTAAAGAGAATTTTTCTATACTTGGAATGAACAGTTAGTTAGCTCCAGGAAATGGATGGAGTGGCAAATAGTACATTTAACAGAATCACCCTACATTTATACTTTTGGGATAACTGACATTTTTGCCTATTCACGATCTATCCAAGAGCAAGCACATGGCCTTTATTTTATATTTCTCAGCTGGGCATTGTATTAGGTGCTTCTAGGTTCTTGGAATAGCTTTTCTGCCAGTTTTCGTTCTCAGTCTTGCTAAAGGCTTATTTCAGCATCTTTGAATGGATTTAGCAGGAAGCTGAGAGAAACCATATCCGTTTTTTTCTATCTTCTGACAAGGAAATCCAGCTACTATGATGATTATTATACTCATTAGGTTGATAAACATATTCTAAACTCAAAACATTTTCTGAGCTTATCTCTTTCTGTTTTATCCCATTTCCATATAGTAACCACACAAACTAACCACACCTGTATTTACTTTTTTTCTATTACAGTTATCATTCTTGAAGTTCAAAACCCTAATAAGCATCTGGGAGGAGGGGAAATATGCACATTTTATTTTACATAATTAATTTTATGGACTTATATCTTTTATGAGAGGTATACATTATTTATAGAAGTTTCAAAACCCTGATAATACTTCATGCTTAGTATCTGAGAAACATTACAAAGTGTGATATTATTGTTTTGCCTTTGAAATCTCCTATGGCCCTGCTGCATTTAGCATTCAAATTTTATTCAGTATATTTTAAAACTGCTCTTTTGATTGCTCTTTTGATTAAAGGTGTTAGAAATATTTATGAATGGATCTCCCATTTGAAATACAGAAATTGTACAATGCTTTAATGGCTATGAGGTTTCCTGCCTTCTTAGAAGAAAATCTTCTCAAGAGAGTAAAATGAACATAATCCTCATTTTAGTAATGAAAGTATTTCATCCTGGGAGATTCATTTTTAATCACTTTAGTGGTATGACATTACTGCTTCCCACAGCAAAATTTCTAATATTTAGCATGGCAGTAGGAATGGCCCATGTCAGGTAATCAAAGAGATACTAAGAAACATATTACCACCCTAAGTCATGCTATTATTTTGGTTATCATGGTTTATTTTAAATAAGAGTACAAGTTTTAAATTTTAATTTTAAATAAGAGTACAAGATGAACATGACTTGTCAGCAACCATTTTCAAACATGAAATCTATTCCCTTTCTACTTGGATACTTTATATTTTCAAAAACTGATTTAGATCTTTAAATTATGAGTAAAAAAATGGTATAGAATTGTTAATGTGGTAGTTTGGAGAACGGTCCTTTCATTGGTTCCTGCGGAGATGCTATGGGCTGAATTATGTGTGTCACTGCTCCCTGGCCGCCGTTGATATGATGAAGCCCTGATTTCCTGTATCTCAGAATGTGACTATATTTGGAGTTAGGGCCTTTGCAGAGGCAGTTAAGTTAAAATAAGACTGTTAGGGTGGGCCCTAGTCCAATATGACCGGTGTCCTTATAAAAAGAGGAAATTCAGATATACAGACATACACCAGGAATGTGCATACCCCAAAGGAAAGACCATGTGAGGACACAATGAGAAGGCAACCATCTACAAGCCAAGGAGAGACACCTCGGAAGAAACCAAACCCCCAATTCCTTGATCTTGGATTTCTAGCTTGCAGAACTGTGAGAAAATAAATTTATTTTGTTGAAGCCAGTTTTAATACCCAGTCTAGCATTTAGTAATTGCAGCCCTAGCATACTAATCCATGAAATTATCTTTTCTCATCTTAGAGGCTGAACTATGGGATGCCATTGAATTTGCTTAAAGAAATTCTAATTCCAGACTCTCAAAACATAGGGCAGTGGCACCTGGGTGGCTCAGTCAGTTACGCATTTGCCTTTGGCTCAGGTCATGATCCCAGGGTCCTGGGATCGAGCCCCGTATCAGGCTCCTTGCTCAGTAGGGAGCCTGCTTCTCCCAGCTGTGCACTTTCTTGCTATCTCTGTCTCTCTCCTTGAAATAAATAAATAAAATCTTAAAAAAAAATCCTTTAAAAAAAAAAAAACACAGGGCAGATAAAGAAACTTGACTCTGATTGCTATTTGGCTGCTATGATCCTGGAAAAGCAAGGGATGATTCTTCCCTTCCTGTTTGTATCTCGTCAACTGAATGGGGGCATTAATGACTAGCAAAAAGGTTATTTCAGGGATTGTGTTTTCTTTGTTGAGGATTACAGACTGTTGCTGCTTTACTCTATCTTTTGAAGAGCTAGCTAATGCTTGAGATTTAACAAAGAAATTATCCAAAGAAGATACCATCAAAGGGACTAGTATAGAGAAAGTAAGCACTAAATGGAAGGTCATATTTACTAAAACAGGTAATTGGGGAAAAGATACAAATCCATGCTTCTTAGGAAAAATCGTTCAGTTTGGGACATATACTTTTAAAAGAAGATTTTGGAGTTATTCAACACAAAAAAGTAGATTGCTTAAGGTAAGTTTTACACTATGAACTAAGCACCTGTAAGTTGAAGTTTTGTGTTTGCTTTTTAAGTCTAAGAATTCATTAGCAAAAGTAAAAACAAAGTAACACTTAAAAAAATATTGGTTTTAATGTAAACACTTCATTGCTGGCTCAAAATGAGTGAAAAATCCACTCTCAGAGCCTCCTGACCAGATGCACAGTGAAGGAGAGAGTTTTCTGTGATTAAAGGCCATCAAATACACGCTGCATAAGCCCCAACAGTGGTGAGAGAAGAGTTTTGAGCTTTACCTGAGTGTTTAGAATAGAAAATCTTAATGTTCCTTCCATAATATTCCATAATATTCTATGATAACATTTTCCCTCATAAATAGAAAAGATAAGTAAGATTCAAAAAATTAATTTCAGGGTATTGATTATTTTCTTGGAAAGTAGCTAAATTTCAATTAAAATCACCCACAGAAAATTCTAAGATAAAATAATGTCTAGTACTGTAACTAATAAACTTTATTGATCAATTACCATGTCCTCTTTGCCCCTGCACCATACTAAGTAGTGTGTGTGTGCGCGCACACGCACGCATGTGCGCATGCATGCATACATGTACATATGTGCATGTAAGATCTCTCTTTACTTACAGGAATAGAACTTTAGAAGTTTAAATTTTTGTTCTATTATTTGCTAGCACTGAGAAAGTGATTTAAATTTCCTTTTTTTTTTTTTTAAAGATTTATTTATTTATTTATTTGACGGGATAGAGCCAGCCAGCGAGAGAGGGAACACAAGCAAGGGGAGTGGGAGAGGAAGAAACAGGCTCCCAGCAGAGGAGCCTGATGTGGGGCTCGATCCCATAACGCCGGGATCACGCCCTGAGCCGAAGGCAGACGCTTAACCGCTGTGCCACCCAGGCGCCCCATGATTTAAATTTCTAAGTGAGATTTTCCTCTTATGAAAAAGCTAATATAATGTGCATATCAAGGTTTTGCTACTGCAAAGGTACCCAGTTATATCCACATAATCCCATTTTGTACAGTATACACTGATTCTACACTGTTTTATACTTTCACTTATTCAATCAGAAAATGCTACGTGCCATGCACTATAATAAGCACTGGGGATAAAACAGTGAAAAAAAAATGTATACCCTGCTTTCCTGAGTCATGTATTCCAGAATGTGTTAGGGGGTGAGGTTAGGAGTCAAACAATAAATAAAATGTATTTGTATGTGTGGTGTAACTAAAACAATAAAGGGTTAGAGTCACGTGGATGTTAATATAGGGTGGTCCAGGAAGGCCTCTCTGATAAGGTGTCATTTGCACAGAGCACCGAAGGAAGTTTGAGAAGCTTTGTAGACATCCATGGCAGGGACTATGGAGATAGCAAGTGGCTATATGTCCTGGATTTAAGGAGCAGTTGAAGCTGGGGCTATCAACTTAGAAGTTCTTAGAATCTCATGTGTGGCTGAATGAGGAGACTTCATCAGGAATGAGTGTGGCTAGAAATGAAGAGGAGACTGAGCTTTGGGCCTCCAGGAAGTCATGGGGACAGGAACAGGGGAGAAACATGCAAAAGAGAATAAGGAGCACTTACTAGAGAGAAGGAGAATCAAGGGAGAATTAAGTCCTGGAAGCCCACTGTTTCCAAAACACTGAGAGATCAGCTGTGTCGAGTAAAGCTCACGAGCTGGGCAAGACGAGGACTGCATATAGATGATAAGATCTGGCAGTGTTAGGTTACTGATGAACTTAAAAAGAGTATCTGTAGACGAATGGGGCATACAGCCAGATTTGTTTAGGTACAAAAGATAATGGTATAAGAAGTGAGGATAGTTAAGTATAGGCAACCTTTCACCATGTTTTGCAATAAAGAGTGATCAGACAAATGGGATTGTAGCTGGCAAGGGTAAGGGGTAAAAAGAGACATATCTTTTTAACATCAGGAGCTATTATTATAGCATGTGTATGTTGATAGGAATAATACAGTAAGCATTATTATAGAGAAGACAAAAAGGGAAAACTCCTGCAGAGTTCCATGTAGTTGAGTAGCTGTGGGATTCAGCAAACAAGTAAAGGGATGGACACAAGAGCATAGAGAACTTTTCTGATGTAATGGGAGGGAATGCAAGACACAGGGATAAAAATAAAATTAGGCTGGTTGGTATAATGGAAGAACCAGACAATTAGACTCTGATTTGACTCTATATTTTCAATGTAACAGGAAGAATATCAGATGTGAGAAGAGGAAATGCTGGATGTCAGTAGTAGTTACTGCGTTTCAATTCACTGTAGGAAATTTTACTATAAGCAGATTTTACTAAAGGAAAATCACGTCCCACCAAAAGTTCATCATTTAAAATTTACTTATTTCTCTACTTCCCTTTTTCTCCACCTACTCATCTATATATCTATCAACCATTCTACCTGTCTTAAAGGCCTATAATGCTTAAGCAGATACTAGTCTTCTCTCTGTTAGAATATTCACCCATATTTCTGCAACTAAGAAAACTGCATAAAATGGCAAAAAAAAGGGGGGGGGAACTGTGCCTTGGCTTCCATTTTATAAGCCCAGACATTATATAAACTATTGTAGTAAGTTCAATTTCTGCTCTCTGCGTAGAAATATTCTAGTGGTACAAGTGGGTCTACATTTCAGGTTATAGAGACTTTTCTAAAAGGCAGGCATCCAGACATCTTTGCACAAGAAAAGCTGTAGCTTTGTGTTCTACAATAAAATCAGTAGCTTCACTGACTAGCTACGAAATCCACCTGCCTTATGCTATAAATCATAATTACAAATCCATGTGATTGGAACCTGTGCTTATTTGTGTGGAAAATTGGTCATCTGACATAATAGGAAGAGAAATTTTATTAAAATGTGAAATCATGCTCAGCTGTGGACATAATTTAATAAACATTCATGACAATTATCTGGAGACCAGGGCATACTTTATGTTAGGCAGCAGCATGCATGGTAAATGTCACCAAACACTGAGCTCTTTTTTTTTTTTTTTAAGGATTTTATTTTATTTTTACAGAGAGAAAGATTGAGAGAGAGAACAGGAAGGGGGCAGATGGAAAGGGAGAGAGAATCTCTAGCAGACGCCACCCTGAACGCAGAGGCAGGGCTCAATCCCCAAATGCCGAGATTAATCCCATGACCCTGAGATCATGACCTGGGCCAAAATCAAAGTTGGATGCTTAACTGACTGAGCCACCAGGTGCTCCTAAACACTGAACTCTTAAAGGTGCTCTCTAATTCATAAATAGCAATAGTTTCAAAAAAATATTTTTTTTGCAAATAACTTTATTATTGATTGTCAAGTTACATGATATATGTTAACTAAAATCAACATGAAACATAGCAATGATCTCTTATAAGGAAAAAAAAATCAATGTCTCCTTAATAAATGCTAATGCCAGAACTCTGCTTATTTAGCTCTGATTATTAGCAATCATATAAACATAAATGACACATAGTATATCTTTTAAGCAACAGATACTGCAGATACCAGTGTATATCTTTATTTTTAGATTATTCTCCTATAATACGATATCACCCACATACAATACAAAAATATTTGAAATAATTATAAAGATGCAGTTTTAAGAAATGAAAGAGAGATCCCATGTGCCCTTTGCCCAGTTGTTTCCCATGGTAACATCCTGTAAAGCTATAAAACAATATAAAACCCAGAATATTTAGGGATACCTGAGTGTCTCAGCTGGTTAAGGATCCAACTCTCGATTTCAGCTCAGGTCATGATCTCAGGGCCATGGGATTGAGCCCCATGTTGGGTTCATTGGGGAGTCTGCTTGAGATTCTCTCCCTCTCCCACTGCCCCTCCCCAATGCATGCTCACTCGAGCTCTCTCTTTCTAAAATAAATAAATAAATCTTTTTTAAAAAGGGGGAAGAAACCCCCAGAATATTTATATTGATATAGTGAAGATATAGAAAAGTTTTATCACCACAAGGATCCCTCTGGTTGACCTTTTATAGACACCCCTACTCCACTCCTTACTCCGTCCCTGAATCCTCACAACCACTAACCTATTCTCCATTTCTGTAAATTTGTCACATCGAGAATGTTAAATAAATGGAATCATATCATAAGCAAATTTTTGAAACTGGCCTTTTCACTCAGCATTAAGTCCCTGGACATTTGGTCAAGTTGTGCTTATCAATGCTTCATTCCTTTCTATTGCTGTATTTCGTGCAATGGATGGACCAATTTATTTACTCATTCACCCACTGAAGGGCAACTAGGTTGTTTGCAGATTTAGGCTATTATGAATAAATCTGCCATGAACATTCATGCACATGTTTTTATGTGGAAATAAATTTTCATTTTTCTGGGATAAATTCCCAGGAGTGCAACTAACTGTTGGATGCTAAGTATTCACATACGTCCTTTTGCAAAAAACTACCAAACAGTTTCCAGAATGACTGTACCCCTCTACATTCCCACCAGCAGTGTATGAGCAACAGTTTCCCTACATCTTTCCCAACACTTCATGTTGTTAGCATTATTTGGTGCAATCATTCCAATGTATTTGTAGGAAAAATCTCATCATGGTTTTATTTTGCATTTCCCTAAAGACTAATTATATTGAACAGCTCTTCATGTGCTTATTGGTCATCAGTATATTCTCCTTGGTGAAATACCTGTTATGTTCTTTGATCATGTTCTACTTTAACTGTATTTTTATTAGTGAGTTTTCTGTACTTTTTATACGTTCTAGATACTAACCTTTTATCACATGTTCTGCAAATATCTTCTCCCAGTCTGTAGTTTTCCATTTCATCATCATCTTATGGGCTTTTACAGAGCAAAATATTTTAGTTTGATGATGCCCAATTTATTAATTTTTCCTCTTATGGAATTTGCTATTAGTGAAATATAAGAACTATTTGCTTAGCATTGTGTTGAGTTAAATTTGCATAAGGTATGATCATCTTTTTTTTTTTTTAAGATTTTATTTATTTGAGAGAGCGAGCGAGAGAGTATGTGCAAGTGCAGGGGGGAGAACAGCAGAGGGAGAGGGGGAGAGAGAATCCCAAGCAGACTCTGTGCTGACTGCAGAGCCCAACTCAGGGCTCGATCCCAGGACCCTGAGATCATGACCTGAGCCAAAATCAAGAGTCAGATGCTTAATCGACTGAGCCACTCAGGTGCCCCAAGGTGTGAGCATCTTGACAGGAATTGCATTAAACCTATGCATCAATTTGGATAGAACTGACATCTTTATTATATTGAGTTTTGCAACCCATGAATACAGCATATCTATTTATTTATATGTTGTTTGATTTTGTCATTTTTAGTATATAAGTCCTGTACATGTTTTGTTAGATTTATTTCTAAGTATTTCATTTATTTGGAGAGATTATAAATGGCATTATGTTTTTAAACTCAGTTTCCATGTTTGCAATGCTAGTATATTTAAATATGATTTGTGTTCTTGTTGTTCTTGTTTACTGTAGCGTTCCTGAACTCACTTAATACTCCTACAAACTTTTTTTTTTAGATCCCTTGGGATTCTCTGGTAGACCATCATGTGATATGAAAATTGGGACAGTTTATTTCTTCCTCTCCATTCTATTTGCCTTTTGCTTCCTTTGCTTGCCATTTTGTATTCACTAGGACTTCCTTTAAATCACTTTAAATAAGTGATGAGAATGGCATCCTTGTGTTGCTGCCTATTTTACAGAGGAAGTACTCAATGTTTCATAAATTGAATCTAACATTAGCTGCAGTTTTATCAAGTCAGTTCTTTATCAGGTTGAGGAAATTCCCTTTTATTCCTAGGTTGTAAAGAGTTTTCTAAGAAATGGATATTGGGTTTATTCTAATGCTTTTTCCATATTGACTGACATGTGATTTTTTTCCCCTTAATCTTTTTTAACAAGGTGGATTATATTAATGGAATTTCAAATACCAAACCAGCCTTTACTTCTAGAATAAACCCCATTTAGTTGTGGGTATATTTTTTGTTATATAGTGGCGGATTCAATTTACTGACATTTTGTGTCTAATTTCATGATCAGTATTAGTCTGTAGTTTTTCCTTTTTGTGTTTTTTTTTGTGGTTTGTGTCAGGGTAATGCTGGTCACAGAATAGGTTAAACAGTGTTCCTTCCTCTTTTTTTGGGGGGAAGAGTTTGAGGAAGATTCATTTTAATTCTCTAAATGTCTGATAGAATTTGCCACTGAGGACATCTGAGCCTGAAAATTTCTTTTTGGAAGTTTCTCAATTATGAATTCAATTTCTTTAATAGTTATAGGACTATTCATATTATCTTTTTCATCTTTGGTGAATTCTGGTAGTTTCAAATTTACTAGAACTGGATCATTTTCTCCTGTGTTGTTGGATTTATGTGTTTAGAGTTGCCTATAATACTGCTTTATTTCTCTAATATCTTAGGGTTATCTGTAGTGATACTGTCATGAGTTACTTGAACATATTTTAGGATTCTAAGTGATTTATAGTGTTTTTAGTATATTACACTTCACTTAACTTTGTTAGTTGTTTTAAATGATAATTCAATATACATATGCAACCTACTGCTGTCCACAGGTATCAATATTTAGCTACTTTGAATGAAGTGTATATACCTTATATTTTAAAATGTACCCAGGATTTGGGTGCTATGGTGGCTCAGTTGGTTAAGTGTCTGCCTTAGGCTCAGGTCATGATTCCAGGGTCCTGGGATCGAGTCCTGCATCAGGCTCCCTGCTCAGTGGGGAGTCTGCATCTCCCTCTGCCCCACTCTCTCTCTCTCAAAAATAAATAAATAAAATCTTAAAAAAAAATGTACCCAGGATTTGTTTTAATCACATGTGGTAACACATGCAGACACAGAAATGACTGTCATGAAGAAGTTTTTATACTCACATACTCCCAGAAACAGGAGGTATGCCATGCCATGCAGGGCCATATGGAGAAGCACCAGAGTCACTCATGAGGTGGGGGAACAGGCAAGAGTGTTTATTGTGGTTTTCATGTGAAGGAATGAGCAAGATAGGGTAAATAGGCTAAGCAGGTTTAGGATTGGCTTTGAATAATTTCAGTAGGCTTTGGAGTATAAGGGTTCCCAGCCCCGGGTAGTAAGGGAAGGAGAATATACGTCTAGAATGTAAAAGCCTAACAGAAGAGGTGTGGGAGGCATGGACTCTAAATTTGTTAGTTTGCATACAAAAGGTGCTCACAAATGAGTCATTTACTATCTCTAGGAATTAGCTAAACCTGGGAGAGGCAGTTCCCAACAAGGTCCCAGATACCAGAGCATCAAAAACATAGAAATTAGGAAAATAGTTAATATATCTTATTTCCATTTAGATTACTTTATCTGCTCCATATTTCAAATATAATTATCTTAAGATTTTTTTTCTCTAGATAGATAGATAGAGCTATATAAATAGACTCCATATCACTAAGTGGAATTTTTGCTTCAATCAGCAAATATGACTTAACGATTTATTTTACCCATTTCGATGCTCTTCACTTTCTGAAATTCTAATTCTTCTTAAGTTTTCATTTCCTATCTGTTTAGAGAATATTCCTCACCCACTCTTTAAGGGCTGGTTTGCTTATAACAAATTGTCTTCCTTTTCCCTCATCTAAGAATGTCTATTTCCCCTATATTCATGAAGGATATATTCTCAGGATATAAAATTTACAGTTCACAGTTCTTCCTTTTCAGTACTTGGAAATTATGTATCACTTCTTTCTGGCCTCCATGGTTTCAGATGAGAAATCTCTTGTCATCTGAATTGTTGTTTCCCTGTAAGTAATGCACTATTTCTCTCTGGCTGCTTTCAAGGTTTGTTTCTTTGTCTTTTGTTTACTGAAGTTTAATTATGATGGGTCTTGCCATGGATTCCTATTGCTTTAAACTATTTGGAGTTCACTAGCCTCTTGAATCTTAGGTTTATGTATTTCATCACAAGTTTTCAGATACTATATCTTTGAATAATGTTTCAGTCACAGACTCTCCTCTCCCTCTGGGGCTCTGATATGACCGTTATCTCTTTTATTATTTTCCTACAGGTCCCTGAAACTCTGCACATTTTTTTTCAGTTTGTCTTCTCTCAGTTGTTCAGTGTGTGATGATTCTATTGATTTGTCCTCACATTCACTGATTCTATTCTCCATCATCTCCATTCTCAATCACATCCAGTGAGACATTTATTTAACTTAGTGTATTTTATCAGTACTAGTACTTCAATTTGGTTCTTTAACTTACTTTTTTTTCCCTCAGATTCTCTGTTTTTTCATTTTTTCGATGAGAATTCAAAATTATTTGTCGAAGCAGAATGTGGGGCATTGATTTACATTGCCTCACTGCAGAAGGGTGGGGTAGAAGGTCTATTCCCTGATGGGTCCAAGAGAAATGACCAAGAGATAGAAAGAAGCAGAGTGCCAACTAGCTCTACCTGTCACCACTTCATTCCACCTCACTGATGCTAAGGTGGGGTTGGAGGCTCAGTTTTACACTGGTCCTGATTCACATATAGAGAGAAGGGAAGCAGAATGCCAACTATCCTGCCTCACATCACTTCATTTTACCTTGTTCATGCTTGCTAGGGATGTAGACTGTGGTCCCCACCGGATCTCACTGACTCCTGGGAATGGAATGGAGTGGAATGGAATGGAATGGAATGGAAGAGGAGTGGCTACTGGCCCTGGTTTACACCCTACTGGATCTTGCTGACACCAGAAAGGGAAGACAAGTGGACTGCTTTACTAGCCCAACTTGCACCAATTTGCTGTCTCATTGACAACAGTTGTAGGCAGAGGTGACTAGATCCTCCAGGCACCAGCTCTTTAAGTCTCATTATTCCTGGGTGAAGACAAGCTCTCAGCTTACAACAGCACTGTTGACACCTTCCTGGTGGGGTACTTTGAGCTCCACCTGCTTCTGCTTCAAGCTCCCCTCTTGGCTCCACCAACACTGTTGTGGCAAGGGAACTGGAGCACTGCCTACTTCAGCTGGAGGAATGATTAGTTTTGCCGCTTGGCCCCATCAACACCACAGACAGGCGAAGGGAAGGGAATCAGAGTATGCTGCTTATGAGGCATGAGGGTAGGAGGGTGCAAAATCAATGATCTGCTTGGCCCTACTGAGGCTATCGGAGTGGGGGACGTGTGGTTTTTCCATTGATGTTTGGTTAGAGTAGAGTAGGAAGAAAAGGACTATGCTGTCTTGGCAAAACCAGAAGTCCAATAAATAGGAGTATTTTAAAAATATTTTGGCAAATATGAATTGTTTCCAATACTTATAGATAATCCAAGACAGAGCTTTCATTTTTATATTATGATTTTCTTAGTTCTATAATTTCTTTTGGAATGAAAAAATGTTGCTCAACATTAAAATGTAAAAATCAAGAAATATAAAAAAAATAATTAGAATATTTAATGCGGGGGCGCCTAGGTGGCTCAGTCATTAAGCGTCTGCCTTCGGCTCAGGGCGTGATCCCAGAGTCCTGAGATGGAGCCCCACATCAGGATCCTCCGCTGGGAGCCTGCTTTTTCCTCTCCCACTCCCCCTGCTTGTGTTTCCACTCTCCCTGCCTGTGTTCCCTCTCTCGCTGCCTGTCTCTCTGTCAAATAAATAAATAAAATGTTAAAAAAAAATTTAATGCTACTATCAATAACAATAACAGTGTATCTCAAAGTGGTGATGAGGATTTTTCTAGTTACAGGGTAACAATGTCTTCTCAGGGGAGTGTCAGGTTTCAAGAAGGTAGACGAAACATTCAGATTAGTTGATTTGGGGAGAGAGGGTATTTTCCCTATGACAAATTGAGAGTTCTAGAGGACTGTGTGGTAAAGTCTTAGAGTTTAGAAAGGAGAGAAAGTTGTGATAAAAAAGTGGATATACTGATGAGCACCAGGTGATGTACGAATGTTGAATCACTACATTGTACACCTGAAACTAATATTACACTGTATGTTAACTAACTGGAATTTAAACAAAAATCTTTTAGAAAGTGCATGCACTGCCCTTGAGGATATGAATGCTGAGAATGAGGGGTGACCCAGAAGAACTGGTGTTCATATGGTAACAGATATAAAGCAGGATAACTGTATAATTACATACTCCCACATGGAAGAAAGACAAATGGTGGTGGTAAGATCTCACATTTCCACTACCTTTGGGCATGAAACTTTGGAGATGGGAAAGATTGGATAACTCGGCAAATATACATTACACGTAAGGATTTGCTAATGGCTTGAAAATAATCCACCAATCATTCAACACTCTCTAACTACCTAAACATATGCATATATTTTGCAATATATGAGCTTAGCTATCTCAAAACTCAGCCCTCACAAGTAACAAACTATAATTGAAGCCTCGAGCAATGTGGGGGTTAGGGGTGCCAACTCCCAGGCAAAGTCAAAAATCTGCATATAACTTTTGACCCCTAAAGACTCAACTAGTAAGAGCCTACTGTTGACTGTAAGCCTTACTGATAACATAAACAGTCAATGAATACATACTTTTATATTATTTTATATGTACTATATACTGTATTCTTACGATAAAGTAAGCTAGAGAAAAGAAAATGTTAAGAAAATCATGAGGAAGAGAAAATACATTTATAATACTGCGCTGTAAAAAACCCACATATAAGTGGACCTGAGCAGTTCAAACCCATGTTGTTCAAGGGTCAGCTGTAATGTCAAATATGGAGAGTTTGCTAATGTGCTCAGGGATCCAGTGCTTGTCTGCAACATAAGTGTCTCACCATTTACCTTTTACCTCCTATCAGTTTTCTTCCTGATGGAAGTTGTGATAAAGATCGCAGTACCATTTACATATGATAATAAAATGGATAACATGCAGTGATGACTTTTTCTGGTCCTATCAAGGGGTCAGGAACCCTAATACATGTCCAGTTGCCCACAGGAAAGGAAATCCATTATAGCAACCAGAATTCAGGAAGAATAAAAGTGGCAAAGGTAATGAATGCTTGTGCCTAGTCAAAATAGGGAAATCCTAGAATGAATGTTTTCATAAAATGCATTTATCATATCCCTTTTATGAGATAACTGAAAAAATATAAATCTAATCCCTTCTGTAAGATTAAATTTTGACTTGCCCACAGAACTGGTGACAGTAGAGAGATTCAATTGTGTACTTATTTCCCACTCATGGAGACCATGACAACTTATGTGCATTTGATCTTACTTTTAGACTTAAATATACATAGGATTGTCAGCTAAACGAAGAAGAAAAAAACGATAACAATTTCAGCTCAGGTGTAATTGGATTTTTGACATATCAGATAGAGCTCTGATTACATTTGACAGATGCATATTGATTTTCATTTTAAACTCTTTTGATCCAACACACTTTGTTATTTCTGGAATTTTTTTCCTTGAAATTAAATAAAGGCTTGAAGTGATAGAAAATTTTAATTAACCTCACTGACTAAATATAATACTTATCCTGGAATTGGAGTCTGATAGTATGTTTTTTTCATACAAAAACAATGAAAAATGTAATAATTGTGTAGCATAAAGCAGAAATTGGTTTTTAGGGTGTATCAAATTGGTCATAAGACATGCCTTAGCACATGTTCTCACTTATCAGAGTCTGAGAATTAAAACAAAAATGCAAAGTCTATACAATTGCATTAAGCTTCTCAAAAGTGACCCAAAAGTGCTAATGCTGTCACCACTTTTACTCTCTCTCAACACTGTCTTTACAGCTTCCATCTCTTGAGGCTCTTGCACAGACACTAACGCATTCTACGTTTTTTCATCCCGAATTCTGTGTCAGTGACCTTCAGTATTTTTGCCCTGATTTCTTCTCTCTCATATACATGTGGATAAATACTCAATTTTAAGCATTTTTTATTATGTTTCTTCCAAGATGGGCACTTGATTCTTGATCCCAACATAATAAAAACATTATTAGACCAATAAAACTTAAAAGAGTATATTCCATTTTACAAAACATAATTTTACTCTCAAACTCACACCTTGTTTGTTTCCAAAAGCAGTGAGAAAGCATACAATTTGCTTTGTTTTTCACTTTACTATCTGAGCACTTTTATTCCAAATTTTTCTTTCTTATGTCTTTTCTAGCACCTAAGAAAAAAAGCGTTCCATTTTTTTAAGAAAGAGAAAATATTGTAAACTTAGCATCAAAATTAGAATAACTATTCCAAAAGCAAACAAACCTATATAGATCTGTTTTTATTAACATCATTAATATAGAATGACAGAATCTTTGAGTTCCAATTTAATGGTCCTCACGAATAACCTCCCAGTGAATGTAGGAATATATTCTAAGAAGTATTAGGAAGATGGCCCCTGAGCAACCACTTAATGAAGAATTCCTATTTCTTACGGTACTCAGCTCCCTCATGAAACAAAATTGGAAGGTTTTTCATTGTTTTAGGCCCTGGTTCCATGCTTAGAGCTAATAGTCTCTGGTTGAAGTTCTGCTGTCAGCAGCAATACAGAAAATTAAATTCCGTCTTCCACATTCGGAGACGCCACTTTTCCATGCTCATTATAATTTATTCCTTCAAGCACTAGACTTAGTTCTATGTATTTGTCACGTCTTGCTAATTATTTAAATCCAACGTTTTAAGATTTTGACTGTCTTGACTGTCTTTGCTAGGTCCGTTAAGAGGCAAACCCAAGGGGCGCCTGGGGCACAGTCAGTTAAGCATCTGACTCTTGGTTTCGGCTCAGGTCATGATCTTAGGGTCATGAGATGGAGCCCCAGCAGTGGGCTCCCCACTCAGTGGGGAATCTGCTTAGGTATTCTCTTCCTCTGCCCCTATCCCCCTCCACTCTCTCTCTCTTTCTCAAGTAAATAATTTTTTTAAAAAGAGGCAAACCCAAACCAGTAAGGTCAGCTATATGTTATATTTCCACCCATGATGATTTCTTGGATCTCCAAATACTGTCCTTGAATTCCTATCTCCATGGACTACCTGCCCATTGGGACATCACCATTTCTACCTAAATTATAACATGTTGACTTATTCATAATGTAAGATTTTCCAAATTTCTGACTTCACTCCTAACAAATATAACTATGTGTGGTTTCTTCAGCATCAATGTAAATTCAATCAATATGTCTCATTGGAGATTTTGGTTATAAGTAGAGTTGTCTAGCCATTTATCAGGTATTTACTAGCCATTTCCTAAGATATGACAAAGGAACCTTCATCCTTCAATGCAAAGAAGAATTTTATTTTCCAGTATCTTAATATTTAGCATGTTTAATTGACCCAAATTATCCAGGTAGGATCTAATTAGTGCAAAGCAATTTGGAACAATTACCTATATTCTTACACCTGCGAAAAGCAATTTTACTATTATGGTTCAAACTTACTTTAAATTTTTAGATAATCTGACTATAAAGTATGTTATCAAGAATTAAGTAAGCCAGAACCAAAAATGTGCTCCCAAGCTGAACACCACAATATTCAATTTATGTTACTGATGCTTTGCACTCGCATGTCAGACATTCTATTATTTCCTTAATACTTCGTCTTGAAGACTTCAGCCAAACATTACAGAATAGTGAGAATAAATATCCAGTTAGCGTTCTAGCATATTGGCTTTCTCTTCCTGCTTTTTGTGATACATCAATTTGCTGAATATTCTCTGTTTTTACACAAGACATAGATGGTATGGACTCAGAGGAGACTCTATCAGCCATTTATTATAGCCATCTCTGCAGGCTAATTAATCCATTCATGTTGTCTCTTCATTAAGGGCTTTTCTAGCCCCCCTCTTCAAAATTGCACCTCCAACACCACGACATTCCTTATCCCCCTACTGTACCCATTTTCTTTCCCCATCCCATTTGATTATTGTCTTCCTTTTCCTAGTAGCATATAAATTCCAGTAGGGCAGAGATATTTGCCTGTTTAGCTCCCTGCTGTATCTACAGAATTTAGAACAGGATCTTAACATATTATAGCTCTCAATAAATATTCGTATGGGAATGAATTGAGCAAGGAACGGTTTTAGTTACTGGGAATAGGAAATGAGAGAAAATATTGTTTGTGCTGTGGAATTTAATAGAAAATGGAGGAAAGAAGAGGAATAAATAGGCAGATAACTATACAATAGGCTTTAAGTTAATTATTTAGGAAGAGAAAATTAGTGAAGGCTGTTTTCAGGGAAAACTTCTCTCAAGAAGTGACGCTGAGTGGAGGCATTTAAAGGATTTTGGGGCGCCTGGGTGGCACAGCGGTTAAGCGTCTGCCTTCAGCTCAGGGCGTGATCCCGGAGTTCTGGGATCGAGTCCCACATCAGGCTCTTCCGCTATGAGCCTGCTTCTTCCTCTCCCACTCCCCCTGCTTGTGTTCCCGCTCTTGCTGGCTGTCTCTCTCTCTGTCAAATAAATAAATAAAATCTTTAAAAAAAAAAAAAAAAGGATTTAGAGGAAGGTAACCAAGAAGTTGAGGAAAGAGTGTTCCAAGCAGAAGGGTAAGCAACCTAAACACTTAAATAGGAATTGGCTCAGGATGTTGCAGCAGCTCAGTGAAGGGTGGAAGAAATTAGAGAAGGCAAGGTCAGGGGAAAAAAAAGAAAGCATGGACCAGATGACATGGGGCCTTTCTGACCTCACCTTCTAAAGCTGAACTGGATAACATAGGGAGGTTTTAAAAAGCTTGGTGATATGACTCAACTTATGTTTTACAACAGATCACACTCTGTCTTCTGTGCGGAGATCAGAATTTAGGGTGCAAGACAGAAATAAAGGAAGGAACTGTAGCAGTTCAGGTGGTGTAGACTAGGCTAAAAATGATGGAGGTGGTAAAAAGGGGCCAGAAATGAGATACACATTTATGACTTTGCGATCAGTATTCACTGATGGGCTGGGAATTTGCACTGAGAACCAAAAAGGAATCAAGTATGACTCCCAGGTGTTTGGCAAGATGAACTAGATAAATAATGGTGCCACTAAGTGAGATGGAGAAGTCTTTGAGAAAGAAATTAGCATGAGAGTGAGGGAACAGGTATATCACGAGTAATACTGAATAAGAGATACCTCCTAGATACCCATGTGAAAAAGGAAATAAGCAGTTGAAACTCAAGAGAAATTCTGGAGTTGGAGACATAAATTAGGAGTTCATGATGAATAGACAGGATCCACAAGCCTGAAAGAAATGACCAGGAAGATAATATACTGGAAAAGAGATAGGACTGAGGCTCAAATCAAACTAACATCTTGAGTTCTGATAGCAGATAAAAGACAGAAAAGACAACTCACAAGGGCTGAACAATGACGTAGGACAAAAACGAAAAGAAGTTAATATAACATTTCAAGGAGAGATAAGTCAACTATGTCAAATACTACTGAAAGATAAAGATCAGGACATAGCATTGACCTGTAGATTCTGCAAAATGAAAGTCACGATTTCCTTGACAAAAGTAATTTTAGTTGAGTTGGCAAGATTAAATTTTCACTGAAGTGAATAAGAGAATTGATAATAGAGATAAAGAAGCAGAGAAAGTGAGGATAGACAACTTTTTCCAGGACTTTTTCTTCAAAGAAAAAGAGAGAAGTGGGTTGAGGGCTGCAGGGGCCTACGGATCAAGGTGTTAATTTAATATATATTGATATTATGCTGGGAATCATCCAGTCAATGCAAACAGGTGAGATATGGGTGAGATAAGGGATAACTGGGTGGCAAGGCTGTCGAATAAATCAGAACAGGTGAAATCTGGGATTCAAGTGAAGGGGCTGGTTTGTGACAGGAATACAAACCATTTGGCCATAGTAATGAAAGTCAGAGGTTTTTCTGTTTTGTTTTGCTTTGTTTCTTTTTCTTTGTCTCCCAGCCATACTCAGCTATGTGTCGGCAAGTGTAGAAAGGACAGAGAGTTGGTATGTGTCTGGTGTAGTAGACTGGACAACTTTTCCTCATACTTCACGCCTCCTTATTATAATTATATAATCATGGCCATGGTTTGACTTTGACATTTCCCATCTCCATTGATATGACTTGATTTGACCAATGGAATATGGGTGTAGGTGATGGTATCCAAGCTGAGGCCTTAGAACTCACTTGCCCTCTTGTTCTTCCAGACACAATAAGAAAAAAATGTTCTAGGTATGTCCCAGAGTGAATAAACATCTAGAACAGTTCTGAAACTGATACAAAAGTTAAAGAAGAGCTACCCAGCTAGTCAAAAGATTCACAAGCAAGAAAAATGAATGTTTCTGGTTATAAAAGATTGAGATTATGAGGCTGTTATGTAGTATTAATGCACCAATTACTGACTAATTAACCACGGTTGTGGGTTTACTTAGTGAATAGAAGAAGGAAGATAAACAAGGGAGTTGAAGGGGCGCCTGGGTGGCACAGTGGTTAAGCGTCTGCCTTCGGCTCAGGGCGTGATCCTGGCGTTATGGGATCGAGCCCCACATCAGGCTCCTCCGCTATGAGCCTGCTTCTTCCTCTCCCACTCCCCCTGCTTGTGTTCCCTCTCTCGCTGGCTGTCTCTATCTCTGTCAAATAAATAAATAAAATCTTAAAAAAAAAACAAACAAGGGAGTTGAAAGCATAAGGAAGGGAATGACTATAATGACAGAGTAAATGACCATTTATCAGTTTTGGATATAAATGTTCAATACACTAGAATCCACATATTTGTATCCCAAGAATCTCACGATGGAATTTGCGCAATGCCTTGTAGAAAACAAAGAACATAATTGTTATATATTTTCCAAGATCTGAGAGTTTAGCAAAATATGACAGTCCCTTATGATAGTACAAAAGCAATATACATTCAGTAGAAATTATACTTTGAATTCTGAATTTTGATATTTTCCTGGGGTAGCGATATGGTGTATGATACTCTCTCATTACGCTGGGCAGTGGCAGTGAGCCCCCGCTCCCAGTCAGCCACCTGATCACAAGGGTAAACAACCGATACACTTAAAACCATTCTGTTTTTTACTTTCACTACAGTATTCAACAAATTCCATGAGATATTCCATACCTTATTATAAAATAGGCTTTGTCTTAGATGATTTTGCCCAAATGTAAATGTTCTGAGCAGGTTTAATGTAGACTAGGCTGTGCTTTGATGTTTGCTAGGCTAGGTGTATTAAATGCATTTTTGACTTACGATATTTTCAACTTAAAATGGCTCTACTGGGACATAACCCCATCGTACATCAAGGAAGATCTGTAAAACTAGGTTAAAGTGTTAGAACTTGCTCTTCGGGAGGCGAACCATGGGAGACTATGGACCACAGGAAACAAACTGAGAGTTTCAGAGGGGAAGGGGCTGGGGGAGGGGGTAACAGGGTGACAGGTATTAATGAGGGCACGTGTTATGATGAGCACTGGGTGTTATACGTAACTAATGAACCACTGAACACTATGTCAAAAACTATACCTATATAAACACCACTATAGAGTGGCTAACTGAACATAATAAAAAAAATGTAAAAATAAATAAATAAATAAATAAAAAGAACTTGCTCTTAATCTATCCATGCTATTATTACTATTCATGTTTGTTTTCATTACAAGCATTCTACATGATTTTAATGATATATCAATAATGTTTTTAGGAATGAACATAAACTAACCAGCTAGCATTGGAATTCTCCTTGTTCTACTTCTTGTAGCAATCAAAACTCAATTTATCATCACATTACCATTCTAAATTTACCTTACACAAAGAAAGATTCACATAGTCTTACAGAAACTATAAAACATGGTATGGATTTTTAATAATAAAATTGAAAAATAGTTGATGTTTGGAGTAATTTCAGAGATAATACTTTCTAACAGACTTTAACCTTTTATTTGAAAATGTAGAATTATCAAAACTAAGAGGGTAACATTGGTACAATATGATTAACCTATATACTTTATTCAGATATTACTAACTATTCTACTAATGTTATTTTATATCACATGATCCAAGCCAAGATTTTGCATTGCATTTAGATGGCATATCCCTTGAGTATCCTTCAGTCTGTGACTCAGCCCTTCCTTGTCTTTTATGATACTTTTCAAGGGTACTGGTAAGTGATTTTACAGGATGCTCTTCAGTCTGAATTTGTCTCATGTTTTCTCATAAGATTGAGGATATATATTTTGGTGAATAATACTGGAGAGATGATTTCTTCTTCTCTGTGTCCAATTATCAGGGGATACATGATATTGATATAGTTTATTATTGGTCACGTTAATCTTTATTATTTGGTTGAGGTGGTATCTGCCGGCTTCTTCAATGTAAGTCAGTATTTTCTTAGAATTTAATATACATCTTGTGGAAATACTTTGAGATTATGCAAATATTCTTTCTCTTTGAACTTTCACCATCTAATATGATCACCTATCAGTGGACCTCGCTTGGGTCAATTATGTGTTTGGCATTTCTTCAGACCCCCAAAATATTCAGTTGATTATATTTGTGTGGGTCTAAATCTGGGTTTTCTCTCCTGTTCATTTGACCTTCATGCCCATCTTTAGTCAGGACAAATTATCTGTATGTCTGTTTAGTCAATACAAAATAATGTAGATTTTAGGTACAGGCATATCTCATTTTTACTGTGCTTCACTTCATTAAGCTTCTCAGATAATGCTTTTTTTTTTTTTTAAACAAGTTAAAGGTTTGTGGCAACCTGCATCAGGCAAGTCTCTCGGCACCATTCTTCCAACAGCATTTGCTCACTTTGTGTGTGTGTGTGTGTGTGTGTGTGTGTCTGTCTGTCTTTGGGTCACATTTTGGTAATCGTACATTTCAAACGTTTTCAGTCTTATATTTGTTAAAGTGATCTTTGATCAGTGATTCTGAGTCACTGAAAGTTTAAATGATGGTGAGCATTTTTTAGTGATGAAGCCTTTTTAGTTAAGGTATGCACATTGTGTTTTAGAGATAATGCCATCGTACACTTCATAGGCTATAGTACAGTATGCACTAGGAAACCAAAAAATTCATTTGACTCATTTTACTGCAATATTTGCTTTACTGCAGGGGATTGGAACAAACTTGCAATAAATATCTCCAAGGTATGCCTGTACATCTTAAAATCTGTTAGTGTAAGCTTTTCAATTTCACTCTTCCTTATTTTTTTTGGAAATTCTAATTCTTTTGTCCTTTCATATATATTTTAGAATCAGCTTATCAATATCTGCAAAAATAGTTTCATGAGAAATAGATTGGAAAGGCACTGGATCTACTTAACAAATTGGAGAGCACTGACATTTTAACTATATTGGGTTTTTAGTCAATGAGCATGATGCATCTCTATTTATTTAGGTCTATTGGACTTCTTCCATCAGTGTTTTCTACTATTTGGTACAAAGATACTGTACATATTTTGTTAGATATTTACCTACGAATTGCAGGGATTTTTTGTTGTTATCCTAAATGACATTTTTTAACGTCACACTCGAATTGTCTATTGCCAGTAGAGAGAAATGCAATTGGGTTTTGTACACTGACTTGAAGAAGTGTTTAATTCTACATTGTAAAGTGCCTTCTTGGGGTATAGAATTATGGACTGACAGTACTTTTTTTCTTGCATCACTACAGATGTCACTCTATTACTACCTAGCTGACATGGTTTATGAAGAGAAGTCTTTATTATTCTGTATGTAATGTGTCTTTTAAAAAAATCTGGCCCGTGGGGTGCCTGGGTGACTCAGCTGTTGAGTGTCTGACTCTTGATCTCAACTCAGATCTTGATCTCAGGGTTGTGAATTCGAGCACCATGTTGGGCTCCACACTGGGTGTGGAGCCTACTTAAAAAAACAAATAAAATAAAAAAATAATAAAAAGATTTTTAAAAATCTGGCTACCTTCAACAGTTTCTTTTTGTTGTTTGCTTTCTGCAGCTTAAATATCATTTGCCTAGATTTTCTAAAAAAACAAAACACCTCAGTTATTACCTTTTCAAATAGTTCTTCTTTTCATCTGTGCTGTTCTATCTTTCTGCCTTCTGGAACTGCCATTATAAATATGTGACACTGCGTGATACTCTTCTATAACTCTTCAATGCTCTCTGATTTTCTGCCTTATTTTCTTTTTATCTTTACATTAGTGTGATTTCTAGCAACCTAATTTAAAGATCATGGATTTTTTCCCCTTGGCTGTGTCAAATCTATTGATCAGTCCATCAAAGACATTATTTATATTTCTTCTGTGTTTTCATTTTGAGCATTTGTTTGATTCGTTTTTCATAATTTCCATCTCATTGCTTAAATTAATCCAATCTGTTACTTTGCCCGGTTTTTCCATTCAAAGCTTAAACAGAGTAATTTGAATGCCCTATCAGATAGTTTGAGCATCTGTGCCATGTCCCACTTTGGTCCTAATAACTGGTTTTTCTCTTGAGAGAATGTTATTTTCCCCCTGTTGTTTGTATGTCTCATAATTTTGTAGTTGGGAGCGGTACAAGTTTGTTTAGTGTTGGGGTTAGTTTGCCAAAGGGCTTTTCCTAATGTCTGTTCTACTCTCAGCTGTAGGTCTTCCCTTTGTAGTGTACCTCCTATAGGGTGTGTCTCTTGCAACTTGGACTGAGAGAGTATTATGCGAAGTGAAATAAGTTGGTAAGAGAAAGACAAATACCACGTGATTTCACTTGTATGTAGAATTTAAGAAACAAAACAAATGAACAAAGAAAAAAAGAGACAAAAAATCAAGCTCTTAATGATAAGAGAACAGACTGACTGTTAACAGAGGAGAGGTAGGTGGGGGGATGGCTGAAATAGATGAAGGGGATTAAGAGAACACTTATGATGAGCACCGAGTAATGTATAGAGTTTTGAATCACTGTATTATACACCTTAAACTAATATAATACTGTATGTTAACTATATTGGAATTAAAAATTTTTAAATCACAATTTTTAAAAAGATACTAGCTAGTTATAGACTAGTTCATTAACGAAACAACCTAGAAAATGACCATAAATCAATTGTAGAGTATGTGTGTATGAAGATATTCTTATTAACATATCCATCAATTAATTAATGTATTAATAATATGGAAGATACTAGATAATATATGCAATTATGCATCACTATAAATGGTGCTAGGACAATCTGGTATACATAATGAATAAAATGAACCTTGACTCCCACCTTACCATATTTGAAGTTATTGAAATATGTATCAGGAAAAGTAAACAATAATGCTTCTAGTAAAAAAGAGAAATATATCTTCATGACTTTATGCCGCAAGCTACGAAGACCATGGCCAGTATATAGTAGCTAGGTATCAGCTCTCTGGGAGGAGGGCCTTCAGCTATAGAGCCACCTGACCAAAGCCAAACTCCTTTCCTGGGCAGACGCATTTAACAATAGATTGATGTAGGCAGTGGGGGGAAAATGAGATGGAGGTATAAAATCATGGCCTCCTCATTCCAAACTGGGGCAACTCTGAAGAGCTAGCCTCGTTTCAATGCTTGCCGTGGTATGAGCCAACACCTCTGTCTCCACCTTCTCCCTCTGTTCAGTGTTGTTCCTTCTTGTCTTCCCCAGTGCTGCTGATCCCGAGAGTACTGCCTAATAAACTTGCTGCACACTAAACTCCTTCTCAGAGACTGCTTCCCAGGAAAACAGTTTTGCAACAATGATACGTCAGACAATTCTGAGCAAAACGTGGACAGATATTTAAAATTTTTGTTTATTATTGACAGATGTTTTACAGCTGTCTTCTATTTATAATAGTATTGTATAGTTGAGTAAGAGCCCAAGCCCTACATTCAAACCCAAGCTTCAGCATATACTGTGGGTGTGATCTTGGACATAACTCCTACATGTCTCAGTATACTCATCTAACAGAGGGGTACTAATACAATCTATCTCATAGGGTTATTGTGAGGACTAAATCCTTTAATATTTGTAAAGTGTTTGAAATAGTTCCTTGCACAGAGTACATTGTTATTGCTCACGGCAAGTGACACTGTTTTTCATTCAAATACTATTAAGTAAATTATTATATAGGTGACATGCCAAAATTTGTGAAGGTTGTAGATGAATAACTGAAATTTGGTGATTTTTTCTTATTTTCTTTTAAGATTTTATTTATTTATTTATTTGACAGAGAGAGAGAACACAAGTAGGGGAAGCAGCAGGCAGATGGAGAGGGAGAAGCAGGCTCCCCGTTGAGCAAGGAGCCCAATGAGGGGCTCGATCCCAGGACCCTAGGATTATGACCTGAGCCTAAGGCAGCCACTTAACGACTGAACCACCCAGGCACCCCAGTGATATTTTTTAATGAAAATGTTTAATAAAAGTAGAACACATAAAGGATTAGGGATATCAAAAGGAAGAACAAAGATGGATAATTTTAAAAATACAGACACAAATATAGAAATAGATATCTACTGTTCTGTAAGAAATTTTTTTCTGGAAAAACTAGTATTCTAGAAAATCAGTATTCACCTAAGGTAATAAGAATTTCATCAATGAGTAACTGACGAAAATTAAAACATTTGTTTAGCAATTGTTTCACCTAGAAAACAAATGGGTTTCAGAAGAAAAGAAACCTATTATTTATTTCTTTATTCATTTTTCAGAAATGTATTTCCTGGCATGCATCAGCAGTATGCTAGTCTTGTTTCTTATAAAACTGAAGAAACCAGGAATCCATCTTTGTGTTTATACCTGTTTTCACCTATACAAATAATACTAATAACCAATACTTGTAATTTTAGTGTTTAGAAATTTCTTCACATACACAATTGCATTTGTTCTTCAAAAAATATCCTATTTGGTAAAACCGATTTTCATTTTTTATGATGTCCAGATTAGGATCTAGGAATACAGAAACTAGCTCAAGCTAACACAAACTTTCTAGGTTACAGTCAAAGCTGGAACACAACAGATTTTCAGACTCTAAGTCTAATGCCAGTGCCTATAGCTTGGATATCTTCTTAGGGTCCTAGGAAGTAGCAACTTATTCTCTAGAGTTACGTTATGATATAAATTAAAACTAACCCCTCCCCCCCACCCTGTTTTTTAAAATGTCACAGTCAGAGTACCCAGGAAAATGCTACAGCTAAGATTTTTTTCTTCGGTGACATTTGATTACTTCCTGGTGAAGGAGTAAAAGAACACTTCGAGTCTTATAAATGTATCGGCTTTGTAGCAGGATGTCTTCCCTGATCACAATTCACCTCTACTCTTATCTCATTCTTGGTTACTCAACCTAATTAGATGTGTAGACAAGAATGAGCTTCAAAGTGAAAGCGTGGCAGGTTAACATTCTTCACTGACAGGAAGACCCCCTCTTCCCCCCTCCTGTCTAGTTCCTGTCACCAGTTTTGAGAGAAAGATAACAAAAAGGACAGTGAACTTATTAAAAACAAAATGAAATATTGAGCTATCTACACCATAGCATGGAACTCATTCTAATGAAGAAATTCTAGGAAAAAAAAAGTTTCTGTAGTGGAATAAAATGGATGTGAATGTCCTTTTCCAATGTGAAATAAACAGTGTCAATAGCTAGAATTCTAGTCTTGGTCGATATCTTCATATACAAAGATGCGATTTTATTAGAGGATTTTATAAATACAAAGGAACTTAAATTTCAGAAAGAAGGTAATATGAGAATATTTGCAGAAATTATTTTTATCTATGTCTTCTTGTCACATATAGACCAAAATGTTGCTGAAGTCAGGTTAAGACTGGGATGATGCATAGAAGAGCTTAGCATGAAATGAAGCAGCAGCATTTGCATCGAGAAACATACACTAGTCTTAGCAGCTGTCAATTGGTCTCCCTTTAACGCTGAGCCCTTCCCTGAATTGAATTGAATGCAATGTCACAGGACATAGCAAACTGGAGGGTAGGAGTTTAGAACCTCTCTGCTAACTCAGTTCACCTGAGAGCAACATTTACAAAAGTATGTCTCTTAGCCAGATATACATTCCAAAAGCATGTTATTTCCTCAATATGGAAATACAGACAGCATTAGGAAAAAAAAAAAAAAAAGTACTAGGAAAACCTGCCATAAAGGAAATTTTGTTTAAGCTGGTATTTCCCAAATTTAAGCATAGAATTTAGTTTTTCTTTTTTTTTTCTCATATCTATTTCTATCTCTTGAAATTAGTATTTTACTCTACACACTTAGGTAAATGCTGGTCAAGAATAAGATAATCTTTATTAGTTCTCAAGTATTCACCAAGGAAATGTTCCATGTAGAGGTGGAAAGAGTTTTAAGGTTATAAATGCTTTACATGGCATACGAGATTATACCTACAGGTAATTTTTAGAGTATGGCCAATGAACCCTAAAGTCTCTAAAAATGTCCATAGCAATATAAGAAACAGCTCCCATTTTGGTTGTACCTCTAATGTTTATGTTCCCTGAATCATCAGGAACACCCCTAATACTAATACCACATAAGAACACCAGAGCAAACAAGAAGTTTCTAGAGAAAATAACCCCCTTTGGAGATTTTATTATATAGAGCAGCAGGTAGTACATCTTGAACTGTCAACCACCCACACAGGCAGGATGTACATTGTTTATTGAAAAAACAAGTCACAGAAGACACTAGAGAAATCAATAAGGAACGCAGGAGAACACTAGATTAAATTTGAAAATGATGTGAAGACAATTAGAACAATATAAATTATAATTAAGAAAGTACTTTCAGAATCTCTTTTTTTCAAATTAGAAAATTTAAAACTGGAACATACAATGTTGGTCTGTGTTGCACAGAAATTACATTATATATAATTACTAACTGGATTAATTATTTATTTAAAATTGAAACTATATTAAAAATCACTTGCTGAAGAATAAAGAACTAAGAATCAAAAAAAACCAAGGAAAGTCATTTCAATATATGAGCGGTTCAAAATTAATAAACAAAGATAAAAGGTCTGTAAACTAATGTAATAAGACTGTTGACTTTGGTAAAAGAAACAACAATTTCTATAATTCCCATACACAACTCCATGTTTAGAGTAGGCAATCCCTGGCTTTTTATTTTTATTTACGTATTTGTTTTTTTTTTTACCTTTTAGCCCCTTTCACTCATTATTTGGTTTATTTAAATAAAAGTATGGGTACTGGAAGCTTTATGATTTTGTCATGCAAAAAATGAATTTTACTGACATTTACAAACACAATGCTTGAAAATAACAAGGAAATAAATGGTCCTGGAGATTATTGCAAAGATGTTCTCCCCAGATTTGTCTATAGGTTTAATGTAATTGTGATCAAATGTTTATTGGGACTTCTTTGAAACTTGACAAAAAATTATTCTGAATTTTTTCTATAAGGATAAATAGGTGATAAAAGGAAATAAATTATGTTTTTAATTCATTTTTTAAGAAGACTTATTTATTTGTGAGAGAGAGAGCGCACTCAAGTGGGAGGGGCAGAGGAAGAGGGAGAGATCTGAAGCAGACTCCATGCTGAGCGCAGACACCGACTAGGGCTCAATTTCACAACCCTGAGATCATGACCTGAACTGAAACTAGCAGTCAAACACTTAACTGACTGAACCACCCAGGCGCCCTGGAAATAAATTATGTAAGAGATCATGAAAAGAAAGAAATAGAATAAGAAAACATAAAAAAAAAAAAGAAAACGTAAAATTATAGGATTTAAACTGTATGGCACTAGAACAAGACCTGAAATATAGATCCACATAACAGAATATATATGATCGAGTACAGGATGCAAAAATAAGTGGCTACAGAATGATTATTATTATCAAATGAAAAGATGGGAAGCTTGCTAATTAAATGAAGGGAATCAAATAAGATTATCATTACACAGCAAACAAGCAAAATCCAAATGAATTAAAGGAGTAAATGAGAAAGCTGCCTATTTATATGTATCTCTTTCCCCATTACAAAGAAGAAAAAGAAAATGTAGGTGAAGTTTTTATGGATTTCACAATGTGGAAAGACTGAAAGTGTAGAACCAATGGAAAAAAATTTTAAAAAAGAAAATGTCTCATATACTCAATGGGTAAGTAAAATTAAAATATAAGCAGACATGTAAATAATTAATACAAATATAGTAAGGATGTTATCTGGCATTCAGATGGTTCCCAACTTTTTGCTACTATAAGCAGTGCAATATTTTGATTCTTTCTTTAAATGATCTCAGCAGAGGGGCACCTGGGTGGCTCAGTCATTTAAGTGTCGGACTCTTGGTTTTGGTTCAGGTTGTGATCTCAGGGTTGTGAGATTGAGCCCCACCTTGGGCTCTGTGCTCAACGTGGAGTCTGCTTAAGACTCTATCTCCCTCTCCCTCTGCCTCCCCCCGACCCGTAAAATAAATAAATAAATCTTTAAAAAAATGATCTCAGCAGAATTGCAACTACTGGGTCAAAAGGGTGATAATTTCTAAGTTTCTTTATATACATTACACAAAGTGCTTTTCAGAAGCTATGTTGTGATTTATATTCCCCAAAGCAGTACTTGTTCAAATCTCACCATGGTTTCTAGTAATAAAAAAATAAAGATAAAAAAGGAAAAAGCAAACTTACGTGGCTATCATTTAAATCAACATCGATTTGAATAGTAGTGACTATGAATGTAGTTTGAATCATTCTTTGTCCATCTGCACTTACTCTTTTGTGAACTACTGTTTACACTCTTTTTAATGGGTTACAAAGAAATTGGAAACAAAGACTTTGAAGTCATACACAGGAGGTTTAGCTTTGCCATTAAGCAACTGTCTTAATTTTATGTAAGTTAATTTTTCTGAATTGCAATCTCCTTGATTTAATAAGAGTAATAATAACACCTACACTATGGAGGTGTATCAAATGAAATAAAATAATGAGATTTAGGATGCCGATATAAATAGTACAATAAATCCAAGATCTATAAAGAACTTCTCAAACTCAACACTCAAAAAACAAATAACCCAGTCAAAAAACGGGCAGAAGACATGAACAGACATTTCTCCAAAGAAGACATACAAATGGCTAACAGACATATGAAAAAATGCTCCACATCACTAGCCATCAGGAAAATACAAATCAAAAGCACAATGAGATACCACCTTACACCAGTTAGAATGGCAAAAATTAACAAAACAGGGAACAACAAATGTTGGTGAGGATGTGGCGAAGGGGGATCCCTCTTACACTGTTAGTGGGATTGCAAGCTGGTACAGCCACTCTGGAAAACAGTATGGAGGTTCCCCAAGATGTTAAGAATAGAGCTACCCTATGACCCAGCAATTGTACTGCTAGGTATTAACCCCAAAGACACAGATGTAGTGAAAAGAAGGGGCACGTGCACCCTACTGTTCATAGCAGCAACATCCACAAAAGCCAAATTGGAAGGAGCTGAGATGGTCATTGACAAATGAATGGATAAAGAAGGTGTGGTACCTATATACAATGGAATATTACTCAGCCATCAGAAATGATGAATACCCACCATTTGCATCGACATGGATGGAAGTGGAGGAGATTATGTTAAGTGAAGTAAGTCAAGCAGAGAATGACAATTATCATATGGTTTCACTCATATGTGGAACATGAGTAACAGCATGGAGGACAATAGGGAAAGGGAGGGAAATCCAAAGGTGGAGAAATCAGAGAGGGAGATGAACCATGAAACACTATGGATCCCAGGAAACAATCTCGGGGCTTCAGACGGGAGGAGGTTGGGGGGAGGGAGTAACGGGGTGATAGGTATTGAGGACGGCATGTGCTGTGATGAGCACTGGGTGTTATATTTAACTAATGAATCATTCAACACTATATCAAAAACTAATTATGTACTATACAATGGCTAAGTGAACATAATAAAAAAAAGAAAAGAAAAAAGTCATGAACCCATTTGTATTGGGATGCTAATAGTGGTTGCCAATTCCAGTTAGTATTTTTGTATTATGTTAAGATAATTCATATTTTATCATGTTTACCATAACTATGATTAATTTAATGTAATTTAAAAATATTATTTCAAGCAAATTAATATTTTTCGAGCTTTAGATTTTAAGCAACTTTAGTATTTCTTACACGTTAGATTTTCTCCTGTTCCTCAATGTGCAGGTGGGATGATTAATACGTAGTACAAAAAGATGTACACCCTCTAATAAATTTTCAGGGAATCATTAGCTTGGTAAAGATGAAATTATTTTTCATGATTCTGAATAGCTTTGGCCTACTATTTACTTTTAATTTTCCAAAATCTTCTTTAACTCACATACTTAGGTATTTTTTTTAAAGATTTTATTTTTAAGTAATCTCTACACCCAACGTGGGGCTCAAACTCACAATCCAGAGATCAAGAGTCACTCACTCTACTGACTGAGCCAGCCAGGTGCCCCTCACACACTTTAGTATTAAGTGGCTGAAAGGACTTTCGAACATTAAAAATCTCAAAGACAAAATATTTTACAAGTTGTACTTTTGTGCTATGGAATGAAAAACAGTGAACAGATAATGAATATATATAAAGATTATACTACCCATGTTATTCTGTCAACTTACTAAAATTTGTGTCCAACTATTCAATTGTGTAATTGTTATTAAATATGTATTAAGACAACAGACATTTAATTTCATCATCTCTGAAATACAAAAGCATACAGGATGACAGAATATGGAGTACCTTGTGTGGGACTCAGACCACTAAACTTGAAGGCAGCAGTCTTACGGAAGAAGCTAGCCCAGTAACGGTCAATGACGAGATGTCTGGGTTTTTCCCGACCTGATAAAAATATAAAGAGATATTATTCCTCAATGTCACATTCAAGAGGAAAAATAGCAGTGGAGATTGAAATAGAATCAAAACTCCCCTCTAATGGGAAATTTCTCAGATGATTATTTTTCAAAGTATATTTTAAGATGAGATTTAAATGCCATTTTTTAAGAACATATCCAACATTATAAAGGTTTTCTCTATAATATTAAAAATATTATAAAATCAACTCATACATTCTTAGAACTTAATGTAAACTACTCAAATAACAGACATTACTGAGAGCTTGTTTGAGCCCACTGCCTAAAAATGGATTCTAGTATTTTTTTTTTTAAAGATTTTATTTATTTATTTGACAGAGATAGAGACAGCCAGCGAGAGAGGGAACACAAGCAGGGGGAGTGGGAGAGGAAGAAGCAGGCTCATAGCGGAGGAGCCTGATGTGGGGCTCGATCCCATAACGCCGGGATCACGCCCTGAGCCAAAGGCAGACGCTTAACGACTGCGCCACCCAGGCGCCCCCTAGTAGTTAATTATGTATGTTTAAATGTACATGCATTGACAATAATTTAAACCAATAAATACAAAACCAATCAATTACCCAAAACATACTGGCTACATAACAAGTACTTGCTTTTAGTACTACCATGTATAAAAGACAAAAATCTGTATCAGCACAGGCATTTATAATTTTAAGCACATTGAACTAGTGTGTTCTTAGACACTAGTTCTAAGAACTAGACACTGTTCTTAGAAAGGAATGCGAGTGCATGTTACAACCCCTATGAAAGGGATTTTTTGTAACATATGGTAAAATTGTATATATATTTACCAGTTTGCCAATCAATACTGCTTGTAGAAATACACCTTAATATACACCTCAAACATGAAAAAGTATACATGTAAGGGCATTATTTGTATAGCAATATGCATTGGGGCACTATTTATATGGCAAATTATTAGAAATAATGAAAAGGTCCCTGTATTGGCGACTAGTTGTATATAAACAATAATGTAGCAAAACCTGAGGTACTAACAAGTCATAAAAATCAATGAGTAGGATGTCCATTAACTATTTTATTGGGATTCTAGACATATACATATTATTAGGTGAAGTTAACAAGGTGTAACAGAAATGATACGGTATCGACCTCTGCATGAGATAGAGGATGACATGGGACTAGGTATGTATATATGCACTTATTCATATAAACTCATTTTTGCAAAACCAAACACAGAATGGATAAATCAGAATCAAATGAAGATGAAGATGATTACCTACACAGTTGGTTGAGAATGTGGTAGATAGTGTAGGTATGGGAATGAAATTTCTTTCAGAACTTTTTATATAGCTTTGAGTTGTGAACAATACATGTTTCACAAATTCAAAAATACAATTGAATTTAAGAAGTCTCAAAAAGCAACCCTTAAAACTGAATTTAAATTAAAAAAATAGTGAATCCATCTTTGTATGAATTGACAACAAAGCTATACAGAATAAAGAATCAAAGAATATTTTGGTTATAGTTCTTTGACTTCTGTACTGTAGTACAATATATTTTAGGTGGAAAAAGTAATTGTAAAGATAGCTTTAACTCTATTTAGCAGGTTTCTATTCCTTTTTCTTTTCTTCCCTTTTCTTTTTTTGTAGTTGTAAGAATATAGCAATTTTGACAATATTAGCCAAAATACTGACTATGATAGAGCAAATGCACTTCACTGTTGTGTTGAGAACCAGGTTTCTCATGTGGGAGAAGGGACAGAGAGTGAGGTAAATTGAGGAAGAACCCTATGGTGTAGGACCGAAAGGGAGATATCGGTACGAAACAACATTTTTTTTTTTTTTTAAAGAAGGCTCCATGCCCAGTGTGGAGCCCAAACTCAGGGCTTGAACTCACGACCCTGAGATGAAGACCTGAGCCGAGATCAAGAGTCAGACACTTAATGAACTGAGCCACCCGGGTGCCCCAAAACAACAATTTTTAAAAATTCTATTTGCTCTGTCCCCTGAAAGGAACATCCCAGCAATAGTGAGCACATCTGGTGCTCATTTCTTGGATGCTAAATACTTTGTCCCTATAAAGCAAACCTTAGAAAAGTGTCTAATTCTAGCTTTAAAACTAGCTAAGTGGTGAAACTGGAACGTCTTGTGCCAGAAAGTAACAAAATGTTCAAAAACTGATAGAGACAATTTAAAGGACCTAGGGATTGACTTGCAAAGGATCCTGCTGGCCAAACTGGGGAGTATAGGAAAGAATAATAACTAAAAACAAAAACAAAAACAAAAAACAAAAAAACAAACCATGAAGACAAAGTAGCTCCACTCCTCCTAGGCTCTCCGTCTTACAAACTAAAACCTGTCAGATGTAACATAACAGACAAGCCTGAGGAGACTTTGAAAGCATGGGAAAAAGTTAACTTGAGGAACAACATGGTGGTGAGTTCCTGGTTTCTTTTTTCTTTTCTTTTCTGCATACAGCCCTACGCAGGCCTTGAATTCACGACCCTGAGATCAAGATCTGAGCTGAGATCAAGAGTTGGATGCTTAACTGACTGAGCCATCCAGGTGCCCCAAGTTTCGGGTTTCTCTATAGCCTCTTATATACATCGGACAAGGCTCTGCAGAAGCCCCAAACCCAGATCAGCTAAGAGGGGTAGACAAAAAAAAAAAAAAAAAAAAAAAAAAAAAAAGAAGAGGAGGGAAACTGATCTTCTGGCTCCTGCTGGTAGACACAGGCAACACTCTGATTCTCTTGCTGGATAGGAGGCTGAGAGAAAGGGTAGCCAGGGCAGAGTTTATCTGAATGAATGAATAAATAAAAATAGTCTGACAATATTCTGTCTACAAGAAACTTCTTCAAATTTAGTGATGTTGGTAGTTTGAAAGAAAAAAGATGGGAAAAGATGTATCATGCAAATGTTAATTATAAGAAACAGGAATGGCTACATTAATATCAATATAAAATAAATTTCAGAGAAAATTAAATTACTAGAGACAAAGAGGGGCATTACATAATATTGATACGTGAAGGAGACATATAATCCTAACATGTCTATCACAAATAACAGAGCCTCAGCTTACATGAACCAAAAATCGACAGAGCTGAAGAAAGAAAGAAACCAATACACCATTATAGCTGTGTGCTTTAACATCCCTCTCTCAGCAACTGATAGAACCACTAGTCAGAAAATCAGCAAGGATTCAGAGGACCCACATAACAAAATTAACTGACAGAATTTAAATGACATATTATGTAGAACATTCCACAAAACAACAGAATACATATTTGTTTCAAGCTCCTGTGGGACATTCACTAAGACAGACCATATCCTGGGTCATAACACAAACCTCAACAAATTGAAAATAAGCTAAATCATACAGAATATGTTCTTTTGACCGTAGGAAATCAATAATGGAAAGAAAAGGGGGAAAAAAAAAGAGGGTCTCACACTGCCTTTTTCCAGTCTGTCCTGGTGCCACTCTTTGAATGTCTTCTCAAAACCAATAAAAATTTGTTGTAATTCAGAAACTCAGTAAACAAGTTAAACAGGCCTCAATGCAAGAGGACAAAGGAAAAGGAGTATGAGATTTTTTTTCTCTGTTGGTATAAGAGCTATGGGTTTGTACAAATATAAGCTTTAGGGTTTTTTTTCCCCTTCTAAATGTATTTATTTATTTGAGAGAGAGAGAGAGAGAAGGAGAGAATGGGGCAGGGAGGGGCAGAGAAAGAGAGAATCCAAGCAGATATTGAGCTGAGCATGGAGCCCGACATGGGGCTCAATCTCATGACCCTGAGATCATGACCTGGGCCAAAATCAAGAGTCGGATGCTTAACTGACTGCACCACCCAAGTGCCCCTAGTTTTTTTTTTGTTTGTTTGTTTGTTTGTTTTTTTAATTGCTCTTAAAAGCCATAAGGTCCTACTGGAAATCTGGATACAGAGAAATCCAGAGAAGACAGAGATAGGTTTCAAAATCAATTCTGTTAACATTTGTTATGTTTTTGTTTTCCCAGACTCAGGGAAATTACTCAGAAGTAAAATGGTAATGACACTGTTTTAAACAAATTGATCAAGGAGCACCCCCTGAATAAAGTGTGGGCCATCAGACAATACATGTTCGGTGGTCAAAGAATCATAGAATCACTAGCTAAAACCAACCTTAGAGATTACCTGGTGCATCCCCCAGTGTGTTAGGAGACGCAGAAGCCCCCCCACCCCCAAAAGAAGTTCCTTGCCCAAGGTCACGCAGCTTGTGTCTTCTGAATTTAGATCCCCCAGATGCTTTTACACATCAAGTATTCTGTGAATAAATGTGATGATGTGATGGGGATTTGAAAATAATAAAAGCTGAGATGTAAAAGACAAAAAACAAAAAAAAAAATCCATGAAGCTGTACTCACACTTAGAGATAGAAAGAGGGGAGTAAGGAAAGTAGAGGAAAAAGCTTTTTTTCCTTAATATAAGAATCTCCAGCTAATAAAAAACAGCAAGAATGATAGACATAATAACTGATACTAGTAGGGATACTAAAATGTTTTGTCAAGTGAAAGGTTGTAAGGGAAGGGGTTATTCACATTGTTTCAAATTATCACTCCCCCCAATTATTTATTAGTTATAAGGGGGAAAGATGACCTTTACAACATAAAGATCTGGCAGACACAACCTTAACCAAGTGATTAAACTTAGCATCCCCAATAATGGGACTTTGTGCCCCTGATGTGTTGTAATAAGTACACAGTATGTGATGGTCTTCCCAAAATGTTAGTCAGAATTATGTGATGAAGAGGGGCACCTGGGTGGCACAGCGGTTAAGCGTCTGCCTTCGGCTCAGGGCGTGATCCCAGCGTTATGGGATCGAGCCCCACATCAGGTTCCTATGCTATGGGCCTGCTTCTTCCTCTCCCACCCTCCCTGCTTGTGTTCCCTCTCTCGCTGGCTGTCTCTATCTCTGTCAAATAAATAAATAAATAAAATCTTAAAAAAAAAAAAATTATGTGATGAAGAAACAAAGATAAAATAAAACAAAATACATCATGCAATGTAATATTCTAGAGCTGTTAATATAGTTAGGTAGTTCTGTATGTCCTAACATGGAATAATCTCCAAGATATGTAATGTGAAATTATGGAACAGAACTTTTTGTACAAAAAAAAAGTAATCCATAATGTGCAATATTCTATAAAACAACTGTCCTGGACTCTTCAAAATGCCAATATTATAAGAGATAGAACAATGTGGTAGGAAATTTTTAGCTTAAATGAGACTTAAGAGTTCTGATAACCAAATGCAATGCACAGTTCTGAACTGGATCCCAGATTGGAGAAAAGGTCCAATTTTTAAGTTACAAGGAACATTTTTGGGACAACTGGAGAAGTTTTACTGTGGAGTATATATTAAATATTAACATATCTATATTAAATCTTTGTGTATGATATGGTATTACAGTTATGTTGGAGAAAGTCCTTTCTTTAAGGCCATAGATGCTTTAGAGAAGAAATTATAAATCTATAGATAGAGATGGAATATAAAGCAAATTCCCCCCAAATTAACAACTGACGAAGCAGATGAATCTATATGAAAAGTATAGGACTAGTCATTGTACTGTGCTCTTCTATAGGTGTGAAATTTTTCAAAATAAAAAGTTGCATCTTAGGGGGACAAAATTAAAGACTAAATGGCAAAAAAAAAAAAATTAAAAATATATTCCTACAGCTTTAATGAAAGCACATTTTATTATATTGAAGATGGGATTTGTGTAAAAGGAACTACTGGGTCATAGAAAAAACATTATAAATTATATTTGTACTTAATTCTTTATGAAAAGGAAATAAGCTCTATTGACATTAAGTATATGAGTTGATAATGCTACACGTATATATTTCCCAAGTAAATATATGCACAGTGAAGTGAATGCTGAGAAATATTTATTAATTGAGGTATATGATTTTAAAACATATTTTGAGACCTTTGTGTAGAGAGCAGTGCTTCTCAAAGTGTAGTCTTCTGACACCCTGCACTGGAATAAGTTATGCTGGCAGGGTCTCCCCCAGACATAATGAATCAGAATAACTGAGTGTGGACCTGGAAATCTAAATTTTGATAAGTTCCCAATTATTGGTTACTGACTTTTAAGATCTACTAAACAAGAAAAAAGGAGTTCCACATATTAAGTCTCCTGAAGAGTGTCTAAAGTAAAAAAAAATTAATTATAAGCAAGTTGAATCTCAGATTACTTTTCTGAAAAGTGGCTATAACAGTAATTTTATATCTAATTTTCCATACTACAAAAACATTAATCATTTGCTATAAGCAAAGCAAACTAAGACAAATAATCCAATTAAACTAGGGTACAAAGAGACTTTTATATATTTTTTATTTGATATTCCAACTGCCCACCAATCTCACATCTCCCAGTAATATTTATTGATTGATTGAAATACTTAGTTGAGTGCCTTAATTTGGGAGAGATTTTGAGAGTGTGGGACTTTCTCTTACACTTATTTTTCTCTTTTTTTATGTATACATAAAGCTACGCACACCCTGATTGGCAAGATACAATGATCACTACATATTTAACATAAAGATTTATTCAACTCTGGAGGTACTTTAGATAAGACTCAGAGAGCCTCCAGGGACAAGATTTTCAGAAACTAATTCTAACATGTCAAATCAAATGCACCAGACATTGCCTCTCCCTGTCCTGTAAGCATCATTAACATGTCATAACTATGCTACAATGTGTGCTTTATTATTTTACTGCTGATGAGCACCATGGTTATAATTAACCCTGAGTCAACAGCAACTCAACACAGCACTTGTTTACATCAATCAACCCTGAAAATGGAAGTTGAAATTTGTAAAACCTAATATGATAATTGATAGGTACACCTTTATCCCTATGTTATTTTGTTTTGCTCTTCAATAAAACTATTGATGTCTGGAAAAGAACCCACTTACACTTAAATATTTGAGTCAAATCACTAATACTGCATTTAAATTTGAATTCAGTAGAAAGAGTGAATAATCTCAAGACTATAGCTATTTTAGTAAAGAAGAAATGAAAACTGCTACTTCACATGCATCAGTTACTGCTTCATTCATTTATATAACTTAATTTAGGTATATAACCCACACTGATATTTCACAAGTAGAATACTACATGAGATCAAAATACAATGTATACATGTATGTGTATACGTATATTGCCGATACAGTCATTTTGAAACGTGTGTATGACAGTTTTCAGCATAAAATAGATGCTCAAAACACATAATCAGTGACTGAAGATTCAATTCCTGCTCTATCAACAAATATGGCAACTTTGAAATACTTATTTAGTTAAGAATAAAGCTATGAGTTAACGTAACCCGTCATTAGTGAGCACAGATTAGCAGGTTTGGAATGTGGTTATATGAGCAAGGGCACACACATACATATAATGGAGATGTGTCCTTAAGTTCCTTAATTCATCAGGCCCTAATTTCTAACGTGTTGACTCAGACCCATTCATGGCTACCTTCCTTTTTTCCACCTTTATTTCTGGCTAAGTAGGGTAGAAATTTGAGAGCAGGGATTGGGTGAAGGGCATAATTACTGATCCGAGAGGATTGTGGGAACTGAGTCCATTGATAGCAGTCACCGAGCAAGGGTACATGTCCAAGCCAAACAAGGGGGCCAGGACAGGAAATCCAAGCATGTGTTGATGAGGCAGAGCCAGAGTCTGATGGCAAAGTCAAAAAGAAAAAAGAAGGGACCTGAGAGCTGAGAAAATGTGAAAGGAGTAGGAATCAGAGGTATTCCCTGAGGTCCTTTGATTGGATCGAGGGAGGCCTCTTTCCCTGAGATCTTAGGGGAGGAAGCAAGAAGAGGGGCAAGTGCCATTGTTTAGAGCCTTATCGGTATGGGGACTGACAAGCACCATCTGTAAGCAGACAATGTAGAATGTCAATTAGGTGGTCCTGGAGAAGACAGCTAGATGTGATGAGTTCAAGACAATGTTCAATCACTTACTCACTGTGTGGCTTTGGGAGATTTCTAAGCCTCAGATTCCTCATCTGAGAAACCTCCCAGAGTTTTTTTTTAAGATTGAGTATAGTCACATTTTCAGAACTCAAACATGGTACCAAGTGAGTGCATCACAGATGCGAGGTCCCTGGCTCTCGGAAGCTTGTGCGTACCATCCTGCTCCTCATGGGACTCATTAACGGCCTCCTTTTGAGAAGTCTCTACTATGCTCTGAGTGTTTAGGCCATCTCCTCTCTAGCCACCCTACCTCATTCACCATTTAAAGGCGGCATAAATGAAGATATGAATAGACCCCTGAAATATAATCTTTTCACAACCTTGCCTTGTGTAATGTTCAGTTGAAAGAACTTAGAGACGACATACAGTAGAATTAATAAATTTAATTAAATAGAATTAAAAGATTCTTGAATGTCAAAGGGCAATATTTCTGAGATAAGTGATTAAAATGGAAATAGCTAAAACATCAGCAGAAGAAAAGACGTTAGAGAATTGGCAATATACAAGTTTGAGAATGAGTTTGCAATTCTAAAAATGTTGCCTTCTTGGAAAAAGAGTGTGTTTTGAAAGATATCGTTTCCCATATATCTTATATACCTTGTCTATCTGTCTGTCTATTGAAAGAAAAATCAGTGATGCAGGATCTGAAATACTGTGAGACCTCTCTCACTCAGCAACCACCAGCTTGGTGCAATATTATGAAGTCTAGCTATCAACTTCCCTAAGGGGATTCTGTGAATTCTGTAGCACTGACATCTTTCAAAAGATCGCAAGGGATCGCATAGTCCTATCATGAAGTAATTTCAAGATATATGCAAATATTTAAATCAGAAGGTATTAATTTAGTACCTTTTTAAATGAGTACATTTGACATACAGGTTAAATATTTTGATCCTTGTCAGTCATGTGTCCTTGTGGCCCTTCAACAATTCAGGCCAAATTATGAGTCCCACTCACCAAGGAATATGAAGGCAAGAAGACAGAAACATGGTAGCTAGAAAAAACAGAACCCAAAAAAGAAAGAGGGAGGAGGTTATGACAGAGAGAGAGAGAGACAGACTTCATTACCAAGAAAAGGAAAGGAGAAATATTTTCATAAAGGAAAAGGAGAAAGTGAAGGAAGGGAAGATATCAGAGGTTGTCTTTTTTTGTCCCCAGTCTCCTCAGGCTGGAGGAAGGGGGAGAACCTGAGGGTCTGAACATTTACTCAAGAGAGAGGGAGTCTGGGGCGCCTGGGTGGCTCAGTCGTTAAGCATCTGCCTTCGGCTCAGGGTGTGATCCCGGCGTTCTGGGATCGAGCCCCACATTGGGCTCTTCTGCTGGGAGCCTGCTTCTTCCTCTCCCACTCCCCCTGCTTGTGTTCCCTCTCTAGCTGGCTGTCTCTCTGTCAAATAAATAAATAAAATCTTAAAAAAAAAAAAAAGAGAGAGGGAGTTTACTTAAAAGAGACTGTTTTCAAAATATGAAAGAGTAATAAATCTTTCATTGTCAAGCTTACTGTTTTTTTCTGTTATATAGCAAAAGTATTTTAGACCAATTAAAGAAAATTAAGAAGTCACAAATTGATTCATAATTTATTTCTAATGTTAACAATCTTGATCCAATATGTTTTTATAACATTCTCATAGTTATGAAGTGATTTGGCTGCAATTGCCTTGAAAATTCCATTCCTTGGACAGATCCATTTATCAGCCTTGTGTGTTGTTCCCATACCAGGAATTCTGAGCCCCAGAAGTGGTACAAACTTCACAAACCCGTATTTTCTTGGTGCCTATCTAAATTTGTGGTTTCCAATCCCAGTCAAATACAATACCTTTCATATTTTAATTTTGTCAGTTCCATCCTCCATTCCCTCCAGCAATTATTTCAAACCACTGGGCCACTCTTCAAATTTCTTACTCTATCTCCTTTTCTCAGCAGATAAAAATATAACCATAACTGTACTTAATTCCCAGTCCCTTTGAGACCTAACAATTTATCTACACTCACATTTGTTTTATCCTATCTCTACCTGTCCAAAGGGAGAAATGCCCCTCCCGTTCATGGTTCCTCCTTCTACTTCAAGTCTGATCTTAATCCTCCCAGAGCCTTACCCATCAGCTAAGCCCCACCTCCTTTACAGCTTTAACTTCTGGTCAACTCTGGCTTCTTTCTGCCTATACATATGCTCACATCTCTTCCATATTAAAATGCTGACTTCCTTGAGTCTACAATCAACTTTCAGTAAATAGTGGCATGTCTCTCCTTCTTATCACAGCCAAAGCCTTCACAAGGGAATTATACATTAGATGATATTATGTTCTTAATTTTTACTTAATTATTTTATACCAAGAGCAGGAGATGATCAGGAAAGATGAAAACTTCAACAGGTAAATGATAGTGTCCAGCTTCAGCATTAATCAAAATAGTCATTGGCAATCATGATAAAATACAAGGTTCAGGAAAAGAGGTAATGTCTGTAAAGTACTCCTGATAGCAGCACAAACTGCAACAGTATAACCATCCTGGAGAGCAAGTTGGTTATTTATATCAAAAACCTTAACATGTATGAATTCCTTTTGGCCCAACAATTGAGCTATATACAATGAATTGTGGTGGTAGTAGTAATTTTAGTAGATATAGTAATAATATTTGAAAAGAAAAAATTAGTAATGTACAATATTAGATTTAAAATGTGTTTCAGAAAACTCATAATGAGTTGATTTTCAGACCTTCATTATTTGGTCTTTTAATAGAAAGTGATCAGAAACTCCACATGATCTAATTTAAAAACATGTATCTTCAATATGACATGAAAAAAACCCCAAGTTTTGTTAGAACCAAAAATTTAATCCAAATATGCTATTTATAAAGAAAAGAGGGTACATCCACTGTGGAAAACAGTATGGTTAATCAAAAAGTTAAAGTTAGAAGTACCCTACTATCCAGCAATCACACGACTGGGTATTTACCCCAAAAATACAAAAACACTAACTGAAAGGGATACATGCACCCCTATGTTTATATGATGATGATATTGGGTGATGTATAAAAGTATTAAATCGCTATACTATACACCTGAAACTCATATAACACTGTATGTTAACTATATAAGAATTAGAATAAAAAAAAAAAAAGAGGGAAATGAAACAAAACCAGAACACCAGAATTTCTAAAAACTTTTAAGGAATAAGCATTGGAATATTTGACTCATGTCATAAGAATCTTACAAATCTATTACTTTACATATTTGGCTTTACAGATAAAATTGGAAGAACTTGACTTGATACATAGATTTCAAATTTCTGATTCTGTCTCCACGATTTATAAGTTGTGATTTCAGCCAAGATATTTCATCTCTCATACCTTGTTTCCTCTTTTATACAATAATGCTGTTGAAACAGCTAATAGATCTCTAAATTGTCCATTATCTCTAATATGGTTTGATTCTGTGATAAAATAAGTTTGACTAATAATTACAAAATAACATATGTGAGATATATATAAAAAAAGAACTTACTTGTTAATATGATATTGACCAAAACTTCTTCCTTGGTGGGATTTTGGAAAGGTATAATAATAGATGAATGAAGACGGAGGTATGTGGTTATTCTTTCTATGTCTATAGGCTGGGGGAACAGTCCTACTCCAGAGAGGTAGAATATCCATTCTTTAAACTGTTTAAAGATAAACATTCATGACATATATATCCTAATTGCATACATTTTATTTGCAACGCTTAATAAATAATATGCATAAAAATCTTGGTAGATAAGAAACATTTCAGCGTGCCTGGGTGGCTTAGTCAGTTGACTCTTGATTTCGGCTCAGGTTGTGATATCTGGGTCGTGAGATCGAGCCCCACGGGCTCCGCTCAGTGGGGAATCTACCTCTCTCTCTCTCTCTCTTCCTCTCCCCCCTGCTCCTGCTTTCTCTAAAATAAATAAATGGATCTTTATTAAAAAAACCATTTTGTTGTCAATATTTAATATGCATTGTTATACATTCTTTTCTTTTCCAAATTCCTTTTGATTTAATTGAATATTCAATGTATTTCTGCACTAAAAAAAGAGAGCAAAAGACCAATACTCAAATGTTAAACATATCTGAGGTTATTGATAGCAACAAAAAGGAGAAATCTTAATGAAAACCTTGTACTTCTGCTCAAGGTTTTTTAAAAAAACAATCTGTCTAGCAAACTGGATACTAAACACTACATGAAGTTTCCAAAATCCTAGAGTGAATTTCAAATGAAATTCAGATAGTTATCACATGAAGGCTAAGATGGTGAGGCACAGATTGAAGTCCCATTAAAAGGAAATGTGCACAACTGCACGCCTTATTATTTATCCCTACAGCCTAGTACGGTGTATGCTCTGTTATGACATGATAGAGAAGAATGGCTCAAAAATTATGTGAAGGAGATTGCAGGTAGCCACTGTTCTTGTCTGGGTTTCATAAACCTGCAAAGCACTGTTTGAAAATGTTCCCTTTGTGTTCATTTAGAATAAAAACCCCCGAGAGTACAACAGACTGTGACTCAGTTCTGCAATGAACACTTTGCTAATGTTCCAGATGAATAAAGAGGTCACAAAGTGAAAACCAACAAACAATAACCTAGTTTATAATATTTTAAGCTACATGGATGTGTCCAAGCCTCCAATAAAAGAGGAAAACTTTTAAGATTGTTTCAAACTAGGACAGGTGGTGACAGTAAATCTATAAAATGCTGTCTCTGCATAGGAAGGATTAAAGGTAAGTTTTATCTGCATATTTCTTCAAATGACTGCATTACTTTCAGTGAGAGATTCTACCAGCAGAATACAAGTGCACTATATTTTCACTTACAATGTCCAAACCTGACTCCACACAATTCAATGACTGGAATCAAGCATCAGGGTTCAATTACATTAACAACTTTTTTTTACATAAATTACTTACTTTTTGGGGTACTTAATAAAAATCAATCCTGGATGACAAAAATGAAATTACTTTATTTATTTTTTTAAAAAAGATCTTATTTATTCATTTGACGGAGAGAGAGAGACAGCCAGTGAGAGAGGGAACACAAGCAGGAGGAGTGGGAGAGAAAGAAGCAGGCTCACAGTGGAAGAGCCTGACGTGGGGCTCGATCCCAGAACTCCAGGATCACGCCCTAAACCGAAGGCAGACGCTTAACGACTGAGCCACCCAGGTGCCCCAAAAATGAAATTACTTTAAACCACTGGGAATGAGCCAAACTACAAAAACAAGAAGGCCATGTTTTCATGTTTCACGAGTGGCCTGGAATATAAGAGCTTCTAAATTGAACTACATCCCACCATTATGAACACCAGTATCCAACAACAGCCCTAGCATTGCTTAAATTATCCCCTTGGGTTCAGAGAGGGAAATTAAAAATTATCCAAACAAACATGTCCATGAAAAAAAAAAAGTACCATTTTTAGCCCACCTTTATCCAAAGTTTTTTGAAAGAAGACACAGCATAACCTTTAAAGATCCAATTCCACGGGCGCCTGGGTGGCTCAGTCGATTAAGCTTCCAACTCTTGATTTCAGCTCTGGTCATGATCTCAAGGCCGTGAGATCAAGCCCCGTGTGGAGCCCCATGTGGAGCCCCGTGTGAGCCCCACATGGAGAACCACAATGGGCTCCACACTCAGTGGGGAATCTGCTTGAGATTCTCTCCCTTTCCCTCTGCTCTCCCCTGCTTGTGCTCCCTTTCTAAAATAAATAAATCTTTTAAAAAAAGATCTGCCTTGTTAAAATTATTTTTGTAGAAGGAAATAATCTCTACTATACTTTACCTCTTTTGTATGAAAAGGATTATTGTTTTTTATTCTTTAATATTTTTGAGAATCAAGGATACTTCCAGAGCATTGCTTCAGTTTATATAAAAGTCAGTCATCATGTAAGAAATTTAATAGCCTCAAATTTTTTCCTTCTGCAGGTAAATTACACATTTCTTGGAAAAGAGGATACTCCAGTCACCCACAGGTCTTACACTGACATGGGGTCCCCCATATTATATTTGATTCGACTGCCTCTCAGGTGGCAGGGTTTTGTAAGCTCTTTGGTGTCCTGTAGGATTTAAAGCACATATCTCCATTTACATTCTTCCTTATAACACTTGAAGAAATAAAAAGTAATAATAATTGTCAAAAGTTATGTAAAAGTTTCACTGGCAGTAAGACAGTTATAATAGTCTGTAGGTAGCTGCAAAAACAGTCAAGAAGACAAGTTGAAGTCACACATCCTGGGTTCGGGTCTGAGTTAAACCTCTTACTAGCTGCCTGACCTTAATTTCTTTGTGTCTGTTTCCTGATTCATAAAATGGGATTGATATTTCCACCACAGGACTGTGGTAAGAATGAGTTGATAGAATTCTTAGAATGGCAAGTAGCAAGTTTAGAGATGCTTAAAAAATTTATTAGTTATTATTGTTTTTATTTTTTATTTATTTTTTAAAAGATATTTATTTGAGAGAGAGAAAGTAGAAAGGGGATGAGGGGCAGAGGGAGAGAATCTCAAGCAGACTCTGCACGAGTGCAGAGACCAATGTGGGGCTTGATCTCATGACCCTGAGATCATGACCTGAGCTGAAACCTGATGCTTAACCAACTGGGCCACCCAGGCGTCCCTGAACTATTGTTGCTTTTAAAAAATTATTATTAATCAGTAACACCGTACAGATGAAATACAATGAAAAAATAATACAACATTTGCAAGACCACATTTTCTACTTTAAGTTCATGAAAATACAAGTAAACAAGCCAGAAAATTAACATAAATGCAGCAAAGTGGCATTTCCATTAAAATACCTATATTTTAAATCTGGTTGTACATTCTCCTTCATTCAAGTAACCTAAGGATTTAAAAATGCCTTCTATAGATGCCTTCACATGCACAATGTACACCGTATTTCCAAAAGTTCATTTAATTAATAATTTACAATGAACTTGTTTTGCTTGCAAAATATGTCAGTGAATGAATTAGATTTACTTATTTATTTATTTTGAAACTTAATGAACTTGACTTGGTCTAAGAATACTCTATTATACCTGAGTACAGGAGAAGACGATAGAAACTTGATGACCAGTTCTTCCAAGAGCCGAAGGAAAAAAGTGAACAGATACTTCGTTGATGGAGTGAGGAGGTACGGTCAGCTGTGTAAATTCAGAGAGAGAGAAAAAAAAAAATCAATGCTTTTGTTTGAGTCAGGATCTTTGCATGCTAGGTATAAGCCAGGTTGACTTTCGTGTGATTGGTGTGTTACCTTGTATTGTTACCCATTCTTAGTATATCTGCTTGGTGAAGACTGGTATAATGGCCATGGTAAGCAGTGTTTAGTAATGTTTACCCCATGCTCTTCCCTCAGACAATGACCACATGGAGTTACTCACTTTATAAAAGGAAATCAGGATTAATTTTTAAAGCTGAATAAGAACCCCAAATAAGAAAATACACATTTTTTAAAGAATCCATAGCTTATCGATCGTCCCAAGATACATGTGAAACCACTGGGAACCTAACTTGTAGCCCTAGTGATGTCAAAAGAGATAAACTGATTGTAAGCATAGATGTAAGGAAGGCTTCTTTAGTATACAATGAAGTGTTCCTTTTTGTCCTATTACATACAAGGTGTGACCTGTTAGAATAACTTGAGTCTAAACAGTATTAGAATGAGTTACCTCTTTAAAGATTGTGAAAGAAGCCAGCAACTCCATCAAAATGCTATACTGTGAATAATATAATATTTAACATCAACGCTTACAGAAATGAAAAGGCATATGTCTGAAAAGTACGTTTATTTTTTTCACTACTGTATTTTGCCAGATCACTTTTGAAAATATAAAACTGCAATATAGCAGTGTCATTCAAATCCTTGTAGAATGTAGCACTTAGTGCTTAATAATGTTCTGGTAATGACATGAAATACAGTTTATTGTTATATTTAGAACAGTCACCTCCTTAACTATATATAAGTGTGGTTTATCTATAGCAAATATTTTTATCTCAGGCTGCCTCTCCCTCTGATAGTTAATCACTTAAGTTTATGCACACATAAGGAATATAAATTAATTTCAATATCAACCTTAGCAAAAAAAAATAAGAAAAGTTGTATCTCATATATTCCTTCAATTTAGCAAATACGAAAAAAGTTCTCTAGATAGATAGATATAAGGAAATCATCTATTTCATTGGAAAAATCATATACTACTATATTAACTTGCATTTTAATTCTAGTTGTACCACTTACTACCCACATGGTTTAAGTATGTTAGCCTCTCTGGTCTCAAATTCCTCTTCCTTAAATATATGTCAGAAGCACGTGGTGCAGCTTGAGGCAGTATATATAACCAAACAGTAACTCAATAAAATTCCTTTATTTTCACCTAAAATTCACTGAAAAATCCCATGGTTTCAAGGAAAGGAAGATAAACACTATTGGTTGGAATTTATCTGCAGCAAATGTACTGGTTTAATGTAATGGGATATAGATAATATGTTACATATAGGACCTTTTGGAAACTTGCGAACATTTAATTACAAGCGTCATCATAATAACCAATTCCAATATGTGAGTTTACACTGGATCTTAGTTGAAGAGAGAAAGATTATCGGGACAACTGAGTAAACTTTAATTTGGACAGGATACTAGATGATGCGGGAGATTAATTGTGCTATTAAGAAGTATAATCTGAAGTATTTAGTGTTGAAATAGCATTATGCCCACAACTCACCTTCAGACTGAACAGTAAGAAATGTAAGAGAAAGAAGACAAACGTAGCAAATCATTAACATAAGAACCAAAATAGAAGGTATAAATTTGTGCTTATATATGCACAAGCATATATAATAATACAGAGCATTATTATTAAGCACTAAGATTAATTAAACTATATACACAATGTTATATACACAATTGTATATATAGTTTAATCTTAGAGTAACTATACTAAAATGTACACACATGCTTGTATTACTTAACACTGTATTTTCCATAAATTAAACAAAATATGGTGGTCAGGATATAGTTTACAAATAACTGAAATTCCTCATTAGAAAGTGGTGTTAGCTATATAATACTTAGTGATATCTAATTTGACACATTATGGCAGTTAAGAACTAATTTCATATCATAATATTATTAAGTGGCAACCAGTCATTGACAGGAGATAGGTATTAAGATACAAATGAAATCACGTTATAGATTTCTTGAACAATCATTAACAGCAAATAGTAAAAGCCTTTATTTAAATACTATATCTACTTAACAGGGCTTCATGATTGATGGTGAGATCCTCTGAAGAAAATAATCTATCACAATTACCATTTTGAAGTTTACCTGCATGATTTTGGTACGCACTGAACGTATTTGGTATCATATGCTTTGAAACAAAGATATTGATGCTAAAACTTCAGATCTTGTTTTGTTACTTGTGGGAGGAGAAAAGTGACTGGGGCCCATTGACTGGTTCTAGTCTCTGCTAGGGACCAAGGAATTAGAAAATGGGGTAGAGAAAGGAGAGAGGGTCAGAGTTGTTCACATTGTTTGGGAGTGGGGGACAGGTGATGGGCAGGAACTCATCAAGTGCTGGAAGGAACTAGCCTCTTGGAACCCTGGAAACACAGAAAGATTGCTGAGTCAATATCATACTACTGGGAAATGATTTCTAAATCTGATTACTAAAATGGTCAGAAATAAAGCACAACCGGTTTATTTAAGAGGCCGGTGATAATGAGTATGATACTAGCATATAGAATTTTAAAAATTTAGATGAACACATTATTGGTTTCTTTGATCAATTAAAATGGGGGAGAGATATATATGTATATAAATTCTATTTTTAAATTTAAAGCATTTGAAACCTTATTAATAAAACATGATAATACTCCATGATGTCTCAAAATCAGTATTGAAAAACGCTCCAGTAGTGGTAGGTTACTTGGCTTTCCAAATGTACTTACTGATGATCTGTTAACATCCAAGACAAAATTTTCAGGATTACTGTTTGTTGCTTGCAATTCTAAGGTCTCATGTGTAGGATTAATTAAAGGAATGATCTGAGTGACATACCTGGAAAGAAAAATGAAGTGAGTAAACTTGTTCATAAGCTTGTACAATGATAATTCTATAAACCTGAGGACTGCCATGGGTTGAACTGCATGTCCAAAAAAGATATATTTAAGTTCCAACTCCCAATACCTCAGAATGTGACCTTATTTGGAAAGAGGGTCACTGCAGATGTAATTAGTGAAGATGCGATCATACTGGAGTAGGGTGGCCCTTAATCCCTTAGGACTGGTGTCCTTATAAGAATATAGTGTGTAGACACATGAGAAGATGACCACAGGGCAACGGAGGTAGAGAGTGGAGTGACGCGCCTCTAAGTCAAGGAGTACCAAGGACTGCTGGTAAGCACTAGAAGCCACAAGAGGAAAGGAAGCATTCTCTCTCCCTGGTTTCAGACGGAACACGGTCCTGCTGAAAATTGGACTTCAAATTTCTAGCCTCCAGAACTGTGAGACAATATGTTTCTGTTGTTTTAAGCCACCCAGGGTGTGGTACTTGTTATGACAGGTTTAGGAAACTAATACAATGACTTGTGTGAGTTTCAAAATAAAAATAATCATGCACGAACTAATGACATTTTGCTAAAATTAGTCCTTGATTTTCTATTTTTGAGACCAAATGTTATTCCACACTGGATAGTGGAGTATATCCCCGTTTTAGGAGCAATATTTACTCATCATTTTGTAACTGCTAAATTCAGGCAAAAAAGTTAACATAGTCTGGAAATAATAACAATGAGTAATAAATTCACAAAGTTCTGTCCATTACATTGAAAAGATCCAAACCAATGATGAGTAATACAAAAAAAAAGAAAAGAAAAGAAAGAAAGAAAGAAAGAAAGAAAGAAAGAAAGAAAGAAAAAGAAAAAGAAAAAGAAAAAAATGTGGCTGGTATTTACACTCAAAGGAAAGAATAATCAAGAGGATTCATAATCTTCATTCTACCATCATTTCTAATACCTTTTGATGTATAGCATGAAAACTGTCATCCTGTAGAAATGCAAAGTAAAACCACACTGAGATACCACCTCACAGCTGTTAGGATGGCTGTCATTTAAAAAAACAATAAGTGTTGGGAAGGATATGGAGAAAATGGAACACTGGTACACCACTGATGGGAATGTAAATTGGTACAGCCACTATGGCAAACAATAGAGAAGGGTTCCTCAAAAAATTAAAAAAATAAAACTACTATATGATCCAACAATTGGATCCCAACTATTGGGTATACACCAATTATTGGGTATATATCCAAAATTAATGAAATCAGTATCTTGAAGACATAACTGCACTCCCACGTTAATTGCAACATTATTCACAATTGCCAAGATATGGAAATAACTTAAATGTTCTTCCACAGATGAATGGATAAATAAAACATGAAATACACAATGAAATATTACTCAAACTTAAAAAAGAAGGAAATCCTGACATTTGCAACAACATGGATGAAACCTAGAGGACATTATGTTAGGTGAAATAACTCAGAGAGAGAAAGACAAATACTGTGTGCTCATTTATATGTGGAATCTAAAAAAGTGAAAAATAGTGTAGGCTCTGTGGGAATTAAAATCAATTTCATTACAAAGATTAATATAACTTGATGACATTTGAAATGGGCGAAGATACAAAAAGTAAGAAGTGTATGTAGCCTGTGACTGCCAGTGGACCAAGGAGCAAAATATATAAACTAAAGAGGTACTTGATTCATTGTTTACCCAGAAAAAGTTTTTCAATTGAATTGAATCTAATAAAACTTTTCTTTAATTGCTAGTTTTCCCAATAATGAGAAATGAAGTTTGTAATTACAAATGTGTATACTGAGGATTGTTGATGCACATATTACTTATTACTTAGGGACAAAATTAAATTTCTTGAGTTTAAAATGTTGTTATACTTTTTCCTTGGGTTACTTATTTCTAAATAGTCACGATAAAATATTTTTTTATCAAGACTGTTTCAAACTTACTAATACAGAATAACAAGGGAAAATTAAAATAATATTACTTGTCAAATCAATGAAAAACAAGAAGGTAATTTAAAAAAATATTTATTTATTTTGAGAGCGAGCAAGCAAGCGAGCAAGTGTGTGGAGGGGCAGAGGGAGAGAGAAGTATCCTGAAGCAGACTCCCTGCTAGCACAGAGCCCTATTTGGGGCTCGATGCCAAGATTCTGAGATCATGACCTGTGCTGAAATCAAGAGTCAGCCACTTACCCAAATGAGCCACCCAGATGCACCAAGAAGGTAATTTAAATGTGAACCAAGTGGTAGCACCTTAAAAACCAGTTCTAGGATGAAGTGTATGTGTGAACTCTGAATTATTTTTTTCAACTTCTTGTGAGTCTTAAACTCTTTCAAAATAAAAAGGCCCTAAAAAAAAACACAGTGCCAGGACGCCCGGGTGGCTCAGTCAGTTAAGTGTCTGACTCTTGATTTCAGCTCATGTCATGATCTCAGGGTTGTGAGACTGAGCCCCGTGTCTGGCTCTGTGCTGAGTGGAGAGTCCACTTGAGATTCTCTCTCTCCCTCTCCCTCTGACCCTCCCCCTACTCGTGCTCTCTCTAAATAGATAAATAAAATCATAAAAAAAAAAAAAAAAGACAGTGCCGAATACCGGTAATGAGAAAATACCATGAACCACTAAGAAGAACGCACTTAATAATAAAAGGATAAAACAAAAAATGCCTCCGATATGTAAAGGTTCATGGGGTTACTGAATTCAATTAATTTCGAGTTGCAAATTATTTAGTAAGTGACCACTACCATTCTGAAACTCATTAATATTAATCTGTAAAGCAAATCAGATTATAATTAAGTCTGTCTCTGACTTAAAAGTGCAGAGTCTGACTACTTACTCTACTCGTCTCTGCTTATACTTGACATTAAGCTGGGAACAACTAAATAATGTATCTCCAACATGAATATTTCTGCTGTACTCTAGGCTTTTTCTCAAACTTCCTACTCATCATTCAGATGTTGAATAGAAACTTCAAATTTACAGGTCCTAAGCTGAGCTCTTGATACCTACCCTCAAACCAGCTTTTCTTCTAGTCTTCTCTATCTCAGTTAATGTCACATCTTTAGTTCCAATTGCTCAGGTCAAAAATGTTAGTGTCATCCATGTCCTGCTGTTTTCCTTATGCCTCAAATATTAGTAGTTAGCAAAACTCATTAGCTCTACTTTAAAAAATAAACCATAACTGAACACTTCTCTTCACACTCACTGGCAATCCTCTGGTCCAACCTGCTATCATCTTGGTCCTGAATTAGTGTCATGATCTCCTAACTGACGTTTCTCTGACATCACACACAGATATCAATTTCAGGTACATTGTGGATCTAAATATGAGAGGTACAGACAATGTATTTTTTGAGAAATAACATAGAAGTTCTTAATGATGTTGGAAAATGGAAGAACTGGAGAAAACAAAAAGGCTGATAAACTACATTAAAATTCAGAATGTAATGTCGTTAAAAGACTCCATTAAGAGACTGAAAAGGAAATTCACAAGATAAGAAAAGGTATTTGCAACATATATAACCCACAAAGGCTTATAGCCAATATATATAAAGAACTATGATATAAAGGAAAATACAAACTAATAGTAAAATGGTCAAGGGACACGAACAAAAATTTCAAACATATGGCAGGTGCTCAACTTCATTAGTCATGAGAGAAATGTAAATTAAAAGTACACTGACATGCACTATACAGTGGCTAACTGAACATACTAAAAAAGAAAAAAAGAAAGAAAGAAAGAAAGGAAGAAAAGAAGAAAGAAAGAAAGAAAGAAAGAAAGAAAGAAAGAAAGAAAGAAAGAAAGAAAAAGAAAGAAAGAAAAAGAAAAGAAAAGTACATTGACATAGGAGTGCCTGTCTGGCTCAGTCAGAAGAGTGTGTGACTCTTGATCTCAGGGTCGTGAGTTTGAGCCCCATGTTGGGTGTAGAGATTACTCAAAAACAAAATCTGAAGGGGTGCCTGGGTGGCTCAGTTAGGCTCTGACTCTTGATTTCAGTTCCATGATCTCAGGGTCATGGGAACAAGCTCCGCATCGGGCTCTAAGCTCAATGCAGAGTCTGTTGGGGCTCTCTTTCTCCCTCTTTCTCTGCCCCTCCCCTGCTCTCTCCCTCTCCCCCTCCCAAGTAAATAAACAAACAAATCTTTTTAAAAAAAATCTTAAAAAAATAAAAGTACATTGACATACCACTTTACACACATCACAATGGTTAAAATTAGTCTTATAATACCCACGTTCTTGAGGATGTGAAGCAACTACAATTCATAAATGGCCAGTGGAGTGTAAAGAAGTACAACCAGTTTTGAACTGTTTGTTGTTATACACTAAATTAAAGTGATATTGCATTCCTATGTTTGTACCCAATAGAAATGAGCACAAATGTGCAACAAAAGCATATATAATGTTATAAACAACATGTTTCATAATTTGTCAAACTGGGGGAAAAAAAAACCCAAGTCGATCAACAATAAAAAGTACTTTTTTTGCAGCAATGAAAATAAATGAAGAATGCCACAAAGAACAACACGAATGGGTCAATAAGTCCTGACTATCATTTTACAGCCTCACATTCAAATATGAGCGAGGGGAGCCTGGGTGGCTCGGTGGGTTAAGTGTCCAACTCCTGATTTTGACTCAGGTCATGATCTCAGTGTCGTGAGTCTGAGACCCCATTGGGCTCTGCACTCAGCAGGGAGTCTGCCTGAGATTCTCTCTTTCCCTCTGCCCCTCCTCCCCCTCTTTCTCAATTAAATAAATACATCTTTATTTATTTTTTTTTAATTAATGATTTTTTATTATATTGTGTTAGTCACCATACAGTACATCCCCGGTTTCCGATGTAAAGCTCGATGATTCATTAGTTGCGTATAACACCCAGTGCACCACGCAATACGTGCCCTCCTTACTACCCATCACCGGCCTATCCCATTCCCCCACCCCCCTCCCCTCTGAAGCCCTCAGTTTGTTTCTCATAGTCCATAGTCTCCCATGCTTCATTCCCCCTTTTGATTACCCCCCCCTTCTTTATCCCTTTCTTCCCCTACCGATCTTCCTAGTTCTGATGTTCCACAGATGAGAGAAATCATATGATAGTTGTCTTTCTCTGCTTGACTTATTTCACTTAGCATTATCTCCTCCAGTGCCAATAAATACATCTTTAAATATGAGCAAAACAAGTAAAGTTTTGAGTAGGAAAAAAGGACAACAAAATTTATAATCAAAGACAACAACCATGACCTCTTAAAATGACCATTCATATCTTAAGCATATCAGAAAAAAAATTACCAACATGAAATAAGAACAGAACATTATAATTTAAAAAAAAAAAACAAAAATAGGTAAAAGAAACATCCAAACAACAACAAAAATGGTGTTGGATGTTGATAGCTGACATGAAAATTCAACAGAAAGAACGGAACATAAATTCAGGTAATCTATCTGAATGCAAAAGCACAGATGTTGGTTAAAAAAAAAAAAAAAGACCAAAAAAATATGAAAATTTAAATAGCCCCCAACTTCTAAAACTAAAACATAGATGTTGTAGGAAGAGAGAAAATAGATGGGATAATTTGAGACTTCCAGAAACTGAAAGTCATGTGTTTCATATGGAAAGAGACCCCAACTACCTAGAAAAATGTATGAAAATAAAGCCACACCAATTTATCAAACATTTTAAAGACATTGGACACAATTAACAGCCATGCAAACTTCCAAAGAGGATCAGGATCCAGAATAAGGCCGGCTAATAAAGTAGTTACTATCAAACATCTATTAATATTATGCAACTTTTAATTATATACAGTATGACTCAGATAAAAAGAAATTATGCTTTAGAACAACATGACCAAAAGTAACAAGAACTCAAAAAGAAAGAGAAAAGGTGAGCACCTTTTAGTGGAATGAAAAAAAAACCCATGACTGTAAAACTGGTTGTGCTAAATATTTTCACATAAGTGTATTATATCTGTTAATAATTTTCTATACATATATAAGTTTTCACACATTAGTATATTTTTAAAACAAGAATAAATAGAAAACTAGAAATAAGTTTGTTAGTAAGTTAAAGCAGACACTGCTGGCACCCTACCCAGTTCCCCTAGAAGATTTTTCCCAGTTCACTCACTACCCTCAGACCCCACCTTCTACATGCTTGCTGTTCATCTTCCATCTGAGGCCGTCAGATGATTGCCCTTGGGTCCTGCGGCCTCCTCCACTGTACAGACAGAAGTGCCTGGGAGTTTATACCTCTTCCCAAAGAAGCTTATAGTGACTAGTATGGGAAGTCAAAAGCCAAGCATCTTTGCATCAAGACCGGATAAACTCTGAGATGTGATTTATGCTACACAGCTCTCTGCAGGATCAGATAGTCTGGGACTGTACCTGCAATCACACCCTTGCTTAGCTTCTTCCCTTTTCTTCTCCTGCTTCCCCTAGTCTTTCACTGATCGTTTTAATGAGACCACTACCTTAATAAATCACTTGCTACAGATTTATTTAGCGCAGATCTGGCACTGGGAGAATTCAATACTCTTCTGGAGTGCTAAGGGAGAGAAATTAACAAAGAGGTACTGATTTGCCCACTAGAACACATGCTCTTTAATAGTATGAATTGTGTATTGTCCTTTGGACAAAAAAAATCCAAGACCTAAAGTTTCATTAGTCAGTGGTGACTGAAATGCAGGAAAGACAAGTTGCAATGGCAACAAAAACAAGAATACTGGAGGATCTATTGTGCCATTAAAATCAGCCCAATACTATAAGTTATATTTAATTAAAAGCCCTTCATGTTTTTATTTTTATTGTTTCTTTTACATATAGTAGTTCCAGGGAATTTTAGGTTTGCCTTCAGGCCTAACATGCTGTATTTTGTTTGAATTAAGATTGCACCAAACCCTCTTGCAGACCCACATATCTCCTAATCACCCTTTGTTAAGTTTGTTAACACAGTCATGTATGCTACTGCAATATGAAGCAGGAAAGAGGACAAAGGATATTTCCGCTAGAGAATGTACAGACTTTGGCATGTTTTTATATTAGCAAATGCTATTTATTTGTTTCAAGATTATTATCTTTTAAAGGTTTGTAGGGCAAATCTTTGAATTTCCATTGGATTTTCTACATAGATCCACTAGTTTGAATCTGGAAAATTGTATACAAGAACATTCTCCTTAGTCTCTTTCCTACATTTAGTGACCTAGGGCAAATCACTTAGCATCTGTAAACCTCAGTTACCCCATTTGAAACTGAGGCAAATCCTGCTCATAGGCATGTTAGTCTTAAAAAACATTCATGTAGTTTATATCTGTGAACAATATAGTAACTTTTGAATCTAGAACTTCCTTTCAAGATGATATGGCTCAAAAATCCCCATCCTGAGTGAAAAAAATTGTGACCCTGAGATGATGATAATGAATGCATTTGACACATATTAGAAACCAAATGATTTCAAGAATATTTGATTTAATAAGGACCTTTATTATAAGCTATGAGGGATTACTTCACCTTTATATGGAATTATTCTATAGTAATTTATGGAAGCATGTTTTCAATTGTATCTGACATAATAATCAAAACTGCTCACTAAAAAAATAAATAAATGTCACCTTGAGCTTTATATAACTCTGATCTGAGACCCATAAACTATTTAGAATTCATTAATACTATAATTCTATTTGTTTCATATTGGATTTCCATTCCTCAATAAAATGTAATCTCTATAGAGTTATTAAAAATCAATCAATCAATAAAAATAAAAGTAGGAATTGTGGGGGCGCCTGGGTGGCTCGGCTGGTTGAGTGCCTGACTCTTGGTTTCAGCTCAGGTCACGATCTCAGGGTCTTGAGCGTGAGCCCCATGTCAGGCTCCTCACTCAGCAGAGAGTCTGCTTCTATCCCTCTCCCTTTGCCGCTCCCCTGTTCGTGATCGCTCTCTCTCAAATAAATAAATAACTCTTAAAAAACAATAAAAGTTGGAATTGTGATTTGGTTACCCCCATGTACTAGCATCGAACCTGGTACGAGACATGTAATAAGAGTGTAACCACGTAAATGTAAATGGTCCTATATCTCAAGGGCACATGGTTTTAGCCAAGTGACCAAGTATTCTCCACTGTCCATTGCTGACCCCCTGCTTTGCCTTGACCCAACTTTAGTCAGCCTTCTATGTTTCCTATGGGCCCCTGAGCTTGGCTTGTCCCCAAGCCTGAGCAAGCACAAATAAAGTGGAACATGCCTCCTTCCTTGGCTTCTCCTGGGAATCAGCTTACCACACGGCGACTCTTTTCCTATCAGTCGCCACCAGTCGTTTTCCTTTCCTTGTCCGGCTTTCCCTCCCAAGAGTCTGCTTATCTCTTCTTGTCCCACCTTTAACTTTTCCTGTTTGATTTTTTGAGACGCTTGCAGGTTTCTGCGATCTAATTTCTCCAACTATTTCAATAGTCCCTTTCTCTCCCTTGCAATAGTCATTTTGAATAAAAGCCTTTCCTTACTAAGTTGTTTTTTCTTTCATGTAAGTTTTCCATGGGGGTAGTTTAAATATCCAACCTTCCCTGGGAAAGAAAATCGATTACTAAAAATATATTTATGTCTTATCAAAAAAGATTAAGTAGATTACGATAATATTCTTTTAGATAAACTTTTTTGCTTCTATGAAATAATTTTATCTATTAAATAGAACTTACTTTCCAAGGTCACATTGTATTTCTGGTATTATGGTTGGTTTCGGTAATTCAGTAGTTAATCTCAGTAAATACCAGAACTCGAGAGCCACATCAGGCTGAAAAATAACGCTGGTGGAGAAAAATATACAAAATCTTGTCAGTGGTTTTAGTTTGTGTAATAAAATTGGCAGAAAAAAATCCTCAACAGGTGGTTTCAAATACAATATTTGACAACTGCTCTGTGATACATTCTACTATTGTTTTAGATGTATTATTAAGTTTTTGGTGAGAAGATCACTTCGTTATTCAGAAAAAGTGTCACCATTAATATCTGTTTAATAAATACCTGTTGAATGAATGAAAAATATTTCAACGTTAATGAATTCAAATGTCTTGCAGGAGCAATAACAAGGAAAGTCCTGTTTCCTGTGATTAAATCCAATTTAGTTCATTGAATTAAACCCATGTATATTTTCATGTGAAGGCTATCAAGTGACATGCAACTCTGGAGACCTTCCTTTATCAGCATGTACTCACTTTTGGGGGAAACAGAACCTGTGACAGTCTAAAAGTATAACTGGAAAAAAAATAAATAAAATTATAACTGGGCTGCTATCTCACCTCTGTCATCTTTTATTTGAGCAGACTTGAACAAGTCACTTAAAATCATTTTGAAGGCTTTATTTCAAAGGATCAACAATAAAATAAAACGCCACACTCAAACCATACCTTTCATCTCTACAGCCTGTAGTCGCTGGAGAATACTGTACGACATAGCTGATACATTCTAGCGGAGGCAGTGTAAGTTCCTTGAGTCCATTAAGGGCAGCATTGGAAAACTGCACATCTAAGTGAAGCATTCTCTTTTTTGGATTAGAGAGAGGTATTTCAATGTAAATGCTCTCCTAGAATTACAGAGCAAATATATAATCAGCTGTTAGTGTCAGCATAGAGTGAGTCATTGTTCTATAAAAGCAAATGCAAAGAAAAGGCCATTTGTTTTATTTTTCTCTTTGATCCACTATTAAATATATCTCACTTACTTTTAATCTCTTGTATGTTTTTCTTGACTCGTCTTGGTAAATGGTATTTTTTTCAACAACAAATACTCCAAGACATCCATCTAGCTAAATGCTAAGGAAAGTGTAAAATTACATTTAAAATACAGTTTTCTTCAATATCATTATTACCATGAGGTCCATTTGTCAATGTTTTCTCTAGCTGTGGTACTCAAACTTTAAAATGCATAAGAATCATCTGCAGAGGTTGCTAAAAAATAAATTACTGGCCCCCTGCCCCAAAGACTCTGATTCAGTAGCTCTGGGATGGGGCCTGATGGTATGTATTTCTCAAAAGTTCTGCTGATCCAGAGGACACATGTTAAGTACCCCTGTATATCAGCATCAAGTGCTAGGGAAAAGCTGAACTAAGAAGACAAATTATGCTGATAATACCACTACCTTCTTGTTTAGATTCTTTCCTTCCATTCTGGTTTCTCCTGTCCTGCCTCCCCTAGCTATATCCACTCAGCCCTGGAAGGCACTCTTCAGGTTCCAAGACATTTCTTGATCCCCGGTCTGACCCATTCTGGCTAATGAGTTATATTTCATTCCATTACAGCCATGATCTCCACTGTAGTAAAAGCCATTAATTGAAAAAAAAAGTGTTAAAGGTGATTAATAGACAGGACATATCTCAGTCTTAAACAAAGACGAGTTGTCTATAATGCCTTAACCTAATGAAATGGAAAATGTTAGCATTTCAGTCATAATTCAAAGCTTGGTAATGGACGTACTTTAGGACTTGGAGGTATTTTGAAACTTATCATATTACAGAAACGGCAAAAACCACCTCGATACTAAGCTGGTAGGGACAGGTGGTAATGGGAAGAGAGTTATTCACAAAAAATATCTTCAAGATAGACATTACAGCTTCACCCAAGGAATGAACATTTATTGATTACCGATATATAAATAAACGAGTGGATAAATGTTACGTTTTAGGGGAATGGAAATAGCATTGAGTGTGGCGAACAACATCTGGTAAGGAGAGATGAAAAACAAGAATATCTACAAATTTACAATTAAATCATGATATCATTTATTACAAATCAGATTTAATTATAAATGCATTGGAAAAAGGCTATCTACAATAGTTTCAGGAGATATTAGAATCATGGATTTCTAAAATATGTGGGCATTTAAATTGCTATAGTAAAATAACTAATGTTCATAATTAGAGAAGGAAAAATAAAAATATAAATTGAAAAAAACCGAATAATGACATTATGTCACAGAGTTTATCATTTCCTAGGCAATCTGAAGTATTTCATGAGACTTCCAGAATTTAGCCTCCTTGGAAGTTTCTAAGGGTCAAACAAATCAACATTAAACCATATGCCAGGATAACAAATATAAACAACCATATATTGGCCTAGAAACTTTGTCCAGTTCTTTAGACAGAAAACTGAAATGAGGTGTCTTTGGACTACACATTTGTCCTGGTCTTTTACTCAGATAGTTCTCAGAGAAGGTTACTGTCAGTTTAAAACAATGCTGTAGCTTATTTTTCACAGAAGTAAAAATAGTAGGATCTAAACCAGCGATTTTCAAAATGTTTTCATCACAACCTAGAGTAATTCATTTTACACCACGACCTGGCCCACATACACATTCCACTGAATAAAAAGATTCACAAAACAATCCCTACTCTTCCCACATGTAACATTCTCTGATGTCTTCTGTTCTCTTTTGTTCTATTCTACTTCCTAAAAAAAAAAATAATACTTGTTTTGAACCACTCACATTTTTTTGAGACCTATACATTGAAAAACTCTAGTCTAAAGAGGAATGAAGTACTGGAATATCGAATTGCTTTATGTCTCATCACATATAGACTTTGAACACAAAGTAAAACAAAACCACTTTCAATCTACTGTCATCGCTGCGAACTAGAAGCCATATAACAGAAGCGCGCCCTAGTGTTACAAATGTGCTACATTCTATGGTTGGCCGAAGCTTAAGAGATGAAAATGAGGATGGCAGCTCTGGGGCACTTGTGTAACAGCCTCTCTTTGACACATCCATGGCAAATATCCCTACTGAATCACTTCCCTCTTTTCCCGTAGGTCTGGACACCCCCTCAAAATTGAGCAGCCTTCCAGAGAGCAATCGTTAATTGCTTCGAACTACCTGCACCAAAGCAGTACTGCAGTCTCTAGGGAAAGCCTGCAATGGAATTCTCTAGGGCCTCAAAACCAGCAATAGACTCAATAGAAATGAATGTTTCATTATAGTAAAAAGCTTTAAGTTTCCAATTAATTAAGAGTGCTGTATTTCTAGTCCGGTAAAATACATGTCAAATTTAACTACAATATTATAAAAAATAATTTCTAACTTTCATTATAATTTGAATATTTTAAGTTTAAATAGATAAAAACCGCTAAATTACACCTTTAAAATATAGTATTGTATGAATAATCTCTTTTAAATATACATCCGCCAAAATACTGTCAAAATTAATTTAGACAAGATTAATTTTCTAACTATTTCTTAAGGCCATAAAAATTAGGTATTTCTTTAAATATTTCATGCACTCAGTAAGTTTAAGAGATTTTTGTCATTCATCATTTGATGAGATGATCCAAATTTGTAAGTTTATTCTTGAAATACCTCCTTTGTGTTAGCTATATAACCCAAAAATACATAACTATTTTCAAAACATGAAACACTGTATAAACAAGTCATCTGCGAAAATGGTTAATAGTCTTATTGTCTAAGGCATCCTGCCACCCCCATTCCATTTTATGACAAATAACTCTCAATCAATAGGAAGAATAAAGCCAGCTGAATTTCTGTGACTACACTCTCTATATAAAAGGTGTGAAATATCTGGCTAGTGTATGTCTTGTCAATGGCGTGTTCTTCCACCTTGATAAGTGGTTTTATAAGAATGAAATCACTCAGTTATAAGAATAACTCTCTCCCCATTTTAGAATTAAATGTATATCAATTAGGACTGATTTTGTTTTTGAAATTCAATGGAGATAGTGACCTTTTTTTTTGTCTTTTGTCTTTATATGGTCTCTTTTGGGTGCAGTGGTAGACAGCATTCCTTTATAAGGTGTTTAGTATTTTTCTCTGGATTGTACATAAGGAATATTTTAACTAACATAATGACTGCTTAAAGAAATTGCTTCCATTTTTCATAATCCTTTTGTAAAAGAATAAATTATGTATATTTAATCCTGTGGAATATAAGTAAAGATTTTAAACCATGAAGACATTCATAGATGTTGAAATTTAGAACACTGAAAAAATTCACTCAGCTAAGATTGGAATATATTTAAAATACGTACAAACAGATGTACTGAATTTTGCAAATTATAAACTTTCTCAGAGGAAGTTTGAACACCTATATTCATTTTAATTTTTTAAAAAATTTTTCTTCTTTCTTTCTTTCTTTCTTTCTTTCTTTCTTTCTCTTTTTCTTTCTTTCTTTTTCTTTCTTTCTTTCTTTCTTTCTTTCTTTCTTTCTTTTCTTTCTTCTTCTTCTTCTTCTTCTTCTTCTTCTTCCTTCCTTCCTTCCTTCCTTCCTTCCTTCCTTCCTTCCTTCCTTCTTCCTTCCTTCCTTCCTTTGAAAGGGAGGGGGGTAGATGGGGAGGGGCAGGGAGAGAATCTTAAGCAGGCTCCACTCCCAGTGCAGATCCCGACACGGGGCTCTATCTCACAACCCTGAGATCATGACCTGAGCTAAAATTAAGAGTCAGATGCTTAAATGACTGAGCCACCCAGGCGACCCCCCCCCAATATTCATTCTAAAACAAATATAAAATATTTTCAGGAGTACCTGGGTGGCTCAGTCGGTTAAGCATCTCACTTTGGCTCAGGTCATGATCTTGGGGTCCTGGGATCAGCCCCTCGTGGGGCTCCGTGCTCAGCGGGGAGTCTGCTTGTCCCTCTCCCTCTGCCCACCCCCCACCCTGCTCATGCTCTTTCTCTCTCAATAAATAAATAAATAAATCGTTAAAAAATATTTTCAGTGTCTAAATATAATTTATATGCTTATTATTTTCTTAAAACAGAAGAAACATTCTGAGAGATTTAAAAACAGGTCACGTCATTCCCCTCATTCCACTCTCTAGTGGCTTCTTGTTGCACACATGGAATAACATCTCGTCTTGCCCTCTGAGGTCCTGCAAGATGTGGCCCTGCCGGGACCTCTGACCCCCCACACACTGCCCCCGACCACTGCCATTTCTGTCCAAGCTCCAGCCTCACAAGCATCTTTTCTGTTCCTGGAATGCCTGGGCTCCTACCTACTACCTCCCATTCCACCAAGCTCATTTTGTTCCGAGGGCTGATATATTTGTCAGTTGTTCTACCTGGGTGCATTTCCCCAGTCTTCATGCCACAGTCAACAAAACTCTGGACTATTTTTCTTGGTACAACTATCACTAAACTTAGCTTAGGCATTTATAATCACCATAACAGATACACTGAATGGACTAAACTTGGTAGAGTATCATCTGAAAACGGTTTCTCTTCCACTACTGATCTCCAAACCTGGCAGAATCTCCCTTTCTCCACCTCATTGTTTTCTCAGGATAGTTCCCGATGCCAGAGAAGTCTTGTCAGATCTTTAGAGAGGTACAAAATCGATCAACACTTCTATTTCATAGCCAATGAATGTTTTTCCTGACCTTTCCTCCTGCTTTACCCCCTCCCTACCCCCAGGACATGTAGTAATTTTTCTGACTGTGAGGAAGAAGGTAGACGTAACCTGCTCTTTTCAAGCCCTTGCTCTAACTTCCTCTCCTGTAATCACTATGTTAATATGGCTCTTTCAGGTTACAGGATGAAGATGGGATGAGAGGTAAAAGAACAAAGGCCATTTACTTAATTGATACTGATTGATCTTTTCCAGTTGACTTTCTAGGTCCTTCTGTTTTCGTCTTTCTAGCATTACCCCATGTAGACTTTTTCTTCTGGGTTCTTCTCACTCTAGTAGAATGTATGTTGAGCAGATCCTTTTAAAATAGCCCAAGTCCAGTCTCCTTGCACTGAATAGAATCCACTTTGATCTACAAGGTCTTGTCATGTACCAGTGGAAGTGCAGCTGCTGTCACTCTAGCCATTTTCCCTCCATCCATGGTCCAGTCTTTTAGCAAGAACTCACCAAAATCCAATGGGCATTAAGCTGTCAGTTTCCACTCCTTAAAGAAGCCACTCTCCCTGTCTTTGTGTTCTGGCCAACGCATACAGAAGCTGGATGTGTGTGATAGGCTAAAGATCTCTCATCTTTCTTGACATGGCAGAAATATCCCTTCAGCAAAATTCTGTGCTCCCCTTCATAATATGAAGACATCATTGGGCAGGAGCTGCCCAACCAGAGGTAATATTTCCCAAACTCTCTTGCACCCAGGCATAGCCATATGACTAGCTCTCTCCCACAGGATGTGGGTGGAAGTGATACGTGTTGCCTGTGTGACGACATGATTAAGAAACCAGTGGTAATTCTTTTCCGTCTCCATCTATATGCAGGAACTGCTGAATTCCTAAAGGTTGATGGAAGCACAATATGGGAGGAGGCTGGTTCACAACATGGCAGATACCACCAACCAACTGGGAACAAGTGCACCAGAGTGTTACAATTATTAAGGACTTCTATTGTGTTAGGCCACTGAAATGTTGCAGTTGGTCAAGACAGCTAAAAACACCATAACTAAAACATTTAGTGAGTCCTTAATAAATGGCATATCAGCATCTTTCATAACATGGAGACAGAATTATCTATGGTTCTCAGGTTTGTGTCTTTACTTGAAAATGTTAAGACAAGAGAAAAACTTTCCATAAAATATCTTTTTTCAATGTTATTTTTGTTTTCTGTCTGACTCCACTAGAATGTTAGCTCCATGTAAATAAGGGCCTTGTTTGTAACATTCATCACTGTTCCTCAGCATCTAGAATAGCGCAAAGGATACCAGGGACAATAAATACTCGTTATAGAATAAACATGCAATTTATAAGAGACTTCAGTGTTTGTATATAAACCTAATAATGGTTAATACATCTGATATTCTGGATACATTGAACTACATAATATAGCAACCACTGATAAAATCTTAGAAGGAGTTTAAACATCTCAAGTTAACCTAGGCTACCTCCTCTCATGAAAGTTACTGTTAAGGACAGCTCTGAGAAAGATAGTGGGTTAAATTTATCATTTGGTTGCCAGTTCACACCTTCTCTGAACAGGGAAAATTTAATTCACTGACTATTTGCACTGAAAACCTCATCACTTCCTATTCTAACTCGGTCAGAGTAATTAAGATTATGTTTTTTGCCCATAAAAGCTTGATGGAGTCAATGACAATTCAATATGCACTAGCAGGAAGTATTTCCCACCATATCCTCTCTCAGAAGATAATCATGAGTTCATTTTATTTTATATTATCATTTTTTAATTTAAAGATTTTATTTATTTACTTGAAAGAGAGAGAGAGAAAGATAGCGAGAGAGAGCACAAGCAAGGGGGGAGAGGGAGAAGCAGGCTCCCTGCTGAGCATGAAGCCCGACATGGGGCTCCATCCCAGGACCCCGGGATCATGACCTGAGCCACCCAGGAGCCCCCATGGGTTCATTGTAAAGGGATTATTTCTGGGATGCCTGGCTGGCTCGGTGGGTAAAGCATGCAACTCTTGATCTCAGGGTCATGAGTTCAAGCCCCATGTTGGGCGTGGAACCTACTTAATTAAAAAAAATTAAAGAGGTTATTTCTGAGGTCCAAAACACACAATATTAATTTAAGTTAGGCATATTATTGAGGAAATTTTCAATTTTAATTTTATTCCATTTAAAAACATCACCAAGTCAGTAAACAAACTGTATCAAAGGGTATTTAAAAATGTACCATGTAATTCAGAGGAAGTGATAACTATAGTCTGTCCCAGTAATTTTCCTAATTGAAAAGTCAGTGCCAGCAGTTTAGAACTCAGAGGAAACGGGCAGATAGCTGAAAACTAGAAACACCCCTGTCATTCCTCTGTTACTGCCACCTGCATGCCCCTAGAGCTAAGGGAGTGATGCTTCACACCTCTACATCCAACCGGAGACAGACAGAGTACAGATGTGCAATCAAGGTGGGCTGCCAGTGCCAGACTGGGGGATGATGTGGGAGTGAGCATGTACTTGCCAGGCACTGAGGAGCTGGGAAAAAGTCAGAAACTCCTTTAGAGTCTATAGGTTTGTTCATGTGTATTCAGACATTTACCATAACCTTGGGGGCGGGGGTGGGGCTGAGGCAGCTATCAAAAGCAGTGGCAAACAGAAATGTATCTGATTGCAGGGAAGGATCCCTAGGATGTAGCCTCCTGCTTAAGTGTTTAAGATAGGGTCTCTCTCCCTCTGCTGTCTGTATACGCACATACATATGTATATATGTAGAGAGCAAAATGGAGTCTCTCATGTCAAGCAACGGCCTGTGTCAAGCAATGATGCAAGCAGTTAAAGGTACTGCAGCTACAAGATATTACCGGGACCAACGTCTGCTGACACTGCAGAACTGATAAGGAGCAGAAGCCGAGCAGGTCTGCAGTGGCCCAAAACCGATTCAATCCCTTTAAAAAGGGGAGGATTTTGGCAGCAAACTCTCAGACTCTTCAGACATGACTTCTCTATGACCACTTAAAAAAGGCAGCTGCTGTTGAAGGTTCTACCCAATTGAACAGAACCGAGATCCTTCATTGCTTGAACATACAAAGTAGTAAGTGCCCAAAGCTGACTCGGACGGGACCGAGGCCTCACCTCAACGGCGCACCCACAGACTGACTTCGCGTTTGGGTCGTTCATTTCCTACACCCTTCTGTTGTCTCGTTTGTTGTGTTGCTTGTCTTCTGTTCTGTTCTGTGTGCCGTGTAAGAAGCCAAGGTTAATCACATGGTGAATTGTCATTGAGTTTGGAATCCTGAACCTGCTTCATAATTATGATTTAACTTTGCTTTGTGATTGATTAAAGTTGACATTGTGGAGAGACGCAACTCGTGTGTGCGCCTTCATAGCGTACTCATGACGATATATATGTATATACCTACATGTACATGTCCACATATAGTCTATATTTTATTTTCTCAAGACAAATTCAAAGCAGAATATTAATTTTTTATATCAACATCTCATGAGGAAGAAAAATTTCAATATCATGTACAACACCCATGATATATGATCTTTCACCCAGAAAAAATAAAGAATACAAAAATACCAAAAAAAGAAGAAAAACACAGCAAAATGAGTAAATCAAAAAAACACATATTTTTATTACGGACGCTAAAATTTTAAACTAAAAACTTATTGAAAATGGTTGGCAAGTCACATATGTTGTTTTGTATTAACATTTTTATGCTTGACACCAAGGGGATTAATAGTGTTTTTAACTATGCTCCTGAAGGGGAGAAAATTTCGCCATCCCATGATATGCCTTTCTGGCATATTGATTATTTTACACTGGTTATTTTTAGGAAACAACAAAGACACAAGAAGCTTCTCAGAAAACAAGTAGGAGTTACCCTTTTGTAAGAGACATTTACATGTATAAGGGAAATCTGCTTTTGTAAGAGTCTCTCCCACACTGTACCAGCAAGGGGGGGTGGAGGTGACTCTAAATCCTTAGAAACTCTTATCCAGAGAAAAGGCAAAACTGAACTCTGCACAGCAACATTACCCTTGTTTACTATGCTTTTCCTGGTCACCTCCCATAAAACTGACTTCTCTCCCCCAACATTTTGCTTTGTTTTTAGATGAAGATAGTATTTAATATTTCAGTGACAGTATTTAAGTATTGAAGCATAAGTATTTAAGGTGAAGGCTTCTGCCATTTTGGGGAGTTATTCAGTTTTCTGGGTCTCTGTCATGTATACAGGAAGGAGGTACACATGTTATTAAATTTCTGTTCGATTTTCTCCTGTTAAGTTGTCTCATGTCAATTTAATTCTTAGACCAGTCGAAAAACCTTCAAAGGTATAATGAATGTTTTCCTCCCCGACATTCTTCTCTTACTTTTTTTTTTTTTAAGATGTTATTTATTTATTTGACAGAGAGAGAGACAGCGAGAGAAGGAACACAAGCAAGGGGAGCAGGAGAGGGAGAAGCAGGCTTCCCACTGAGCAGGGAACCTGATGCGGGGCTTAATCGCAGGACCCCAGGATCATGACCTGAGCCGAAGGCAGACACTTAATGACTGAGACACTCAGGCACCCCCTTCTCTTACTAACTTGTAGAGAGACTTCTGGGTCTCACCATTAACAATACAGCGAATTTCATTAATTAAAGATTGATTACAAAATGAAAAAATTAGTCATTGAATTGTCACTGACAACAGAGCAAATATTATGGAGGCTATGACTGATCTAAGCTTAAAGCATAGGTTTTGTTCACATTCTTGTTTTGTTTTCAGAACATATTTATAACTCATTACTGTACGTTGAAATTATCGTCAGTAGGAAGATAGTAGACTGCTCTCATCATTCTCACACAGCCAAACTATATGACATACAAGAGATTTTTAAGGTCAAACAAAACGGAATAGCAGATATCACGTTAAAATTTCTAAGAGAATACTAAATAATTTACACCCAGAGATAATGGACTGCTAACAACGAATTATTGCTTACTGTGAATATAATCTGATTTTTGGAACTTATTCTAAGAAGTAACCAAATTTATGTGCCTTGAGGGTATAAACATTGCTTACATGAACCCTATTTTACAGAGATTCTGACCATCTCTAAGGAAAATGTGAAAATCTGGTTGGATGTAACAAAAGCCGAGACACAGATGGAAAATCAGAGATGGCTTAGTATCCTGAAAGCTCCATTGCTACATCTGATGATCTAAAGTTTAAATAAAATAAAATATATCTCAAAAGTTTGGTAAAACAGCAAATGCAGTAAAAAATATTAGCTAACAGTATATAGGTAAGGACAACAATTTCAGCATACTTTTGAAAGTATTTGGAAAACTTCTTCAAGAAGTGCACAAAGAGGGGCATCTGGGTGGCTTGGTCGGTTAAGTGGCTGCCTTCGGTTCAGGTCGTGATCCCAGAGTCCTGGGATGGAGCCCCGCATCGGGCTTCCTGCTCAGTGGGGAGACTGCTTCTCCCTCTCCCTCTGCCTGCTGCTCTGCCTACTTGTACTCTCTATCTCTCTGTTAAATAAATAAATAAAATCTGACAAAAGAGGTTAGCTGGAGGGAAGTTTCTTCTCTACCAATAAAAAGTGCCTTGAAAATACACCATTATGGGGATATACTATTTTTAGTTTAGACTTACTCCTCAACCCCTTTAATACCACAGCTTTATTCCATTTGTCTCTTATCTACTCCTGCTGGGGTTTTTGCTGCAGTCTATTGACATATGTAAGGGTTTCTGTTTCCTTTAAAAAACAAAACCAGCAATCATTTTTCAAAAGACACTTATGTTGTCAGTATGTAATTATTGCTAATATTAAGCATTCAATAACATTGTATGTCAACTATATTTCAATAAAAAAGATATTAATAAATAAAATCTTTTTTTTTAAAAAGTGCACAAAGAATTATGTGATGGGATTGTTTAAAAAGAATCCATACCATCTCCACCAACTAAACCGTCATGTCTGAGAGTTAAAGAGCAAATATGTTTTTACCTTAGGCAACTACTATTAGAGAGGTGGGAAAACAATAAGTTGGCGACATCACTGTCATTAGTAGCCTAACTAGATTGAGGTAGTCAAAAAAGACTCCCCTTTGCCACCAACCTCAGCTGAAAGTGTTCGCTTCCTCCAGCACACCTACCTGCAGTGACAAACAGCAATCTGGCAATTCATGGCGCTAAGTTCTGTGACTGCATTACAATGTAAAACTACTAAATGGAATGGAGGCTCAGGAATTACATTTTCATCTATGTAGACCTTGGATGTAAATGATTAAATATCTTTATGAAATAACTATGTTAACTATTCATAATGAAAAATAAGAGCAATAGTGAAATTCGTAATAATCAGAAGAAATACGCAAACAAGATGAGTTACAGGTATCACACTGTGATTCCCAAACCAGGAAAGGTTTAAAGTAAAAACCGATAGGAAATGAACACAAACCGAATGAAAACTTAGATGTGTTAAAAACAAACAAACAAACAAACAAACAAACAAACAGGGGAGCCTGACTGGCTCAGTTGGTAGAACATGCAACTCTTAATCTCGAGGTTGTGGGTTCGAGCCTAACGTTGAGTGTAGAGAGTACCAAAAAAATAAAAATAAATAAACTTTAGAAAAACAAACCAAACCAAAACAAATTAAAAGTAACCACAGGCCCCAGATGGCATCACTTAGGCCAAATCCCCAAAGTGGAGGCTTAACATATAATCTAATGGCAGTTTCAACTCCCCCAGGAATGTAGTCTTAACTGGTCAGTCAGGAATTTTCTGACGGGTGCCGATGAATCTGTCATATACCCTCTCTACCCGTCAAAGGAAGACGAGGTAACCTGCATGATAAGACCTCTTGCCCCTTACCCTGAAGAAAAGTTACCTTGTCTGGAACAATCCTTTCCTTTTGCTAATAAATTTCTTGCCCTACCCTCCATCTATAAAAACCTTCCATTTTGTACTGCTCCTCAGAGCTCCCCTCTACTGGCTAGATGAGATGCTGCCCGATCCATGAATCATTTAATAAAGCCAATTAGATCTTCAAATATACTTGGCTGAACATTTTTTTTTTAAGAATGTATTTATTTGTTTTAGAGAGAGAGAGAGAGACAATATGAGCAGGAGGGGCAGAGGGAGAAGGAAAGAGAGAATCTCAAGCAGACTCCACGCTGAGTGCAGAGCCCAATGTGCGGCTCTATCCTGGGACCCTGAGATCATGACCTGAGCAGAAACCAAGAGTTGGATGCTTAACCAACTGTACCACCCAGGTGCCCCACTCGCTTGTATTTTTAAGACACAATAATAATGAAATTTATTACATAGGGAGGGACAAGTCTTTTATAGAAAACAGACAAGGGCCATTATTTGAAAATACATTATTTATGAAAACAATGTGTTCCTAAAAGTGTATATGCAAATATTGATTTGAAAAATGAAAACATATTTGAAGTACATTAAAAGAAACAGATGGTGTTTTCTTTTTGCTCAGTCTTCTCACTTATCCTCATAAAGTACCCTGATGGTGTATGTTTCTCAGTCTGTGTGACAATCTTTACCATTCAAAATTGAGAGTTAAAAAATCTTAATTTTTTTTTTTTTAAGATTTTATTTATTCATTTGACAGAGAGAGAGACAGCCAGTGAGAGAGGGAACACAAGCAGGGGGAGTGGGACAGGAAGAAGCAGGCTCGCAACAGAGCAGGGAGCCTGATGCGGGGCTCGATCCCAGGACCCTGGGATCACGCCCTGAGCCGAAGGCAGACGCTTAATGACTGAGCCCCCCAGGTGCCCCAAAATATCTTAATTTCTATTAGTTTTGCTTGAAGGTTAACATCTCTGCCCAAAAGGGGGGCACATCATATACCATTTCATGAGAAGATGCGAACAGTTGTCTATTAGTATTTTAGAATCACATCCTTTTTTGTTACTTTGTGTTACAGATCTCTACTCATCTCTATACCTATTTTAAACATACAGTTAATAAGGGAGCCAACATCTGTGTTTTTTGAGGTGCCACCTCATGGTCCCAATTTCTCCTGGACCCATTTAAAACGTTTTTTTCTCCTGTGTCCTGATAAAGAGATTTCTGCTAATCTAGTAATCATTTTCCACAGCAAGTAGTTTTATAAAGCTATATCATTTAAAAATAACCTATAAGAAAGGTTTTATGCTGTAGTGATAACACGGTCACGGAAATGGGACATTTTCGTTGAGTGAAATGACCCTACCATCATTATATTAAATCATTTTCCACTTAGAAGAGAATGCTTTTGCAAGCTACACTTGGGTGCATCTCAATAGTTTAACTACCCATTTTCTATGTCTCAGTAGAGATTTACCCTGAAATCAAGTGGGCAAGTAATTGATTTACAGATTTAAAGTATTTTAGTCTTTTTAAAAAATTTTTTATTTGTTGGAGCAAAAGCTCAAGATTCTAAATAATCAACTTTATGAAAAATCTATCTGCATGTTTAACAATAAAAGTAATCTTTATCATTTTAAATATTTGAGTACTAACCATAAGAAAATTAAATCAAATTAAAACATGGTTAAGAACAATTAATACTGTCCTCATGTTTCATTTAAACCAAGATTCAATATGGGGCATCTGGGTGGCTCAGTCAGTTAAGTGTCTGACTTCAGCTCAAGTCATGATCTCAGAGTCCTGGGATGGAGTCCTGCATTGGACTCAATGCTTAGCAGGGAGTCTGCATCTCCCTCTCTCCCTGCCCATGTTCTCTCTCTCTCTCTGTCTCTCAAATAAATAAGTAAAATCTTTAAAAAAAAACCTCAAGATTCAATATTTAACTTCATTAAGTAATAATAATAATAATAGACATGGATTTAGTAACACTTTAATAATTCACATAAGACAATCCTATTCCTAGTCACTATTATTTAAAATGCCAAATCTATGCCTGTTAATCCAAGTGTGTTTCAAAGTGAAAGGCCTGATGTAGAAACCACGAAGAATCAGTACTGAGTCAAGAGACTGTAGGAATCAAAGGCAGGCCTCCTCAAAATGGGCCTCTTTGGAACAAAGATTATTTTGAGTTATATAGCAATCAAAACCCAGCAGATTCAGGAAAATCTCTTTACCTCTCTCCTCAACTGCATAAAGAGGATTTAGACAGAAGACCTGCTCCAGGAAGAGAGCTATAACCACAGAAAACTACATTATACTATGAATTGGGTGTGGTAGGCAGGTAAGAACCTAGCAAGGTCAGTTTGATAGAAGTTCTCTGTATCCCCTTTTTTCCAAGAGGCCCAGCAAACATTTGCTTACCAAATATTGACTCTTTATCACCTTTATGTAAATTGCATTCCTTCCCTTTGAAGTCTCAGACCCCTACCCCCTTCTCCTTAATTCATGACATATATACCTCATTTTGCCTGTCTTTGAAATTTCCAGGTCTATGTGCATTCCCCAAACATACACTATTAAATTTTATTTTCTCTTGTTAATCTGTCTCATGTCAGTTTGATTCTTAGTCCAGCTAGAAAGACCTTGAGGGGACAGGATATTCCTGATCCCTGACAAGAGCATAATCCTGCTTTTATCATACGTGTGAGGGCAAGCATGTAGGCTAAGGTTAAGTTTGCTCTTGGTAACTCTTAAAACATGCATGTAGAATTCTAATCAGCAAAGCTACTATAAGATACCATAGGGCTAAAAGATGTTTTCCATAAGCACTTAAGGTCCGTATTACTGGATTTGAAATAAAACTGCTATAATTTGAATAATTTATTCTAATATGTTCATTTAATATGGATTTTTTCAGGGAACGCAATTTAAGTGTACGACACAAAAGCTCTGTTTGCAAAAAGACAGAGTCTATGAACATTTAATGGGTTCTTACCAGAGCAAGGCATTTCATTTCAATAATGTTTACTGGTGGTCCGGGAGAGCTATGAATCTCAAGATAATACCAGAGTTGGAAATTGCTAACACTATCATCTGAAAAACAAAAAACAAAAACAAACATCTCTTAATGTAGGCTTCAGAATGCCATACTTAACATAAAAATTTGAGAAACATTAGTAGATACCATTTTCAAACTCTTTTTGATGAACTCATTTGTCAAGAGAGGGAAGTGGAGGGTGAAAAGCTGATTGCATTACAATTTGTGAGTGCAAAAAGAAGCACCAGCCTGCATGGCCATGAGCTTGCCCTATAAAAGCTCCCTGTCCTCTGCCTGCCCCAGGAACTCATTACATTCCCCACTAAAATAAGAATGTTTTACTTCTAGGTTAAGAATATTTCAAAAGAAATAACCAATCATTTTACCCCTAATTGCCAAAACATTCACATATTATATATAGAACTATCTAAGTATTATATTATAATTCACAGTGGTACATTTCCAGTCCTAAAAGATTCTAGTACAAGGACAAAATCAGGAATAGTTGATGAGATTTTTCTTTTCTTGGAAGTGTGAAAAAGGATCCAAGCAATTTAGCCTAAAGGAAGCTGGATTGGGAAAGAACTACGTGGTGAGAAAGTAATGTTCACATCTGGGTTCCCGATATTTTTTTAAGAAATAGGCATTTCTGTCGCTGGTTATGTCTAAAGTCATCCTCCCAAATCCTAACGCTGGAACCCTGGTCCACAACAGTCCTGTGTAGCAGGGTTTGTCCTGGCATCACACTCAACGTTTTCCATTTGTTAAGCCTGATCTGTTCCGCTTCTACTTTGATATTCTTTATTCTCCAGTGTTGAGCTAGTCTATGGTTTAAGATGTCCTCCAGCTTCAGTTATTCACATACATATTCATATCAGTACTGTCATGTTTTAAGGATTCCAGGTACTGCTGTGTTTGACTAACTTACTTAGGTAAATCATTAGCTTCTTTGGGCCTCAGTTTCCTCATCTGAAATAAGGGGCCCAGACTAGTGGAATTCTCTCTCTCTTCTGAAAGACAGTGCTGTGTATTGTAGTACATTGTGTTGTTCGGAATTGTATGGCATGGTGAAGGGCATAAAGAAGCTCTGAAAACTAGAAGTTACCCTTTTGTAAGAGACATTTACATTTCTAAAGGAAATCTGCATTTGTAAGGCTGTCTCCCTCTCAGTACTAGGAAGTTGGGATGACTAAACCTTGAGACTGTCATATCAATGGAGAAGACAATGACCTAAATCTGCAAAACAACCTTACTCTTGCTTACTGTAATTTCCTGGAAACTTTGCATTATTGGCTCTCCATCCCCCAACATCTTTTTTTTGTCTTTAGCTAGAAATGGTATTTTAACGTAAGGGCTTGGGCCATTTCAAGGAGTTACTCATTTTTCCGGGTTTTCTCCCATGTATACAGAAGGTATACTTTTTTTTTTTTTTTTTTTTTTGAAAGGAGGGGGTGGAAAGGGCAGAGGGAGATCCCGAGAGAGAATCCCAAGGAGGCTGCACACCCACCAGAGCCCCACACAGGGCTCAATCTCACAACCCTGAGATCATGACGTGAGCCAAAATCCAAAGTCAGGATGCTTAACCGACTGAGCCACCCACGCACCCCACATGTTACTGAACTTTTGTTTGTTTTTCTCCCGCTAATCTTTCTCTTTTATTATTACATGGGGCTCTTGGCCAAGAATTTAGAAGGAAAATTCTTCCCGCCTACCAAGACCATTGTATCTTATTGCAGGGCAATGCACTACTTCATACCATATTATATTATATTATATTATATTATATTATATTATATTATATTATATTATATTATACTGTATGCCACTCTATTCTGATACTTCAGCTTAAGAAGTACTTATCAAATTAGTGGTTCTTAGAACAATGCAGACATTCAGAACAATTAGCTAGTGAGAGGAAGACAGAGAAGGGCCATGTGAATTCTTATTGCAAATACTTGTGAGAAGTTCTTGAGGATGATCTTACCTCCGCATTTCAAATTGCCTTCTGTGCTTATTTTACAGACACCAACTAATTACCCTGAAACCATTAATGCACACAGAATAAGTTACCAACTTTCTACTGATGTCAGGTTACTGAGGAAACCTCTGCTCACGTTTGTATTGGCTGCTCCTTCAATTCTATGACAGTGCTGTAAGTGCTTTTATGATGTTTAAATGTGACATCTCAAAATAAACCAAAGTTGTTAAAATGAAAAATGTTTCCCCTTCTAGGTTGCTCATGTATATTTCACTGGCTTTTCCTAAGCTTTAATCCACATTGAACTCACAGGGAAAATAATTCTGGAGAGAAAGTGATGTAGGAAAGACAACAGGGTTCAAAGCCGAAGGCCAAGAAAGAATTCTTGAGATGTCTTTTGTGCAAAAAGGTAATTTTATTAAAGCACAGGGACAGGACCCGGGGGCAGAAAGAGCTGAAGTGGGGTTGTGAGGGGTGGTGGTTATATATTTACAAGTTGGGAGGGGGTTAGGGATAGCGTGTAAGTCTCTAAGGAATTTTGGAAACAAGGTCTTCAGGGCCTTGAGGGGACTTAGCTATTGTCAGGAAAAGGTCGTTTATTACCGTCTAATAAAACCTTAGTCATGAGACCCTTCAGATGTATATCGGGGGGCCATATGCTTGAGGGATGATTGCCAACATGTATCTTGGGGGGGTTAGAGATAAAGGAAATTTCTAAAGGAATTTTTATACGCTAAAGTAGCCTTACAGGATCCTGGGGGAAGGGGGACTCAGGCTAGGACTGCCTTTTGCCCTTAGCAAAGTATTAACATCGAGGCAGCTGAGTTCCTAGAGGAATGTCACTTCTGCCTGTTTCAGGGACTTGTCAGTGGGCTCTAGGTAGTAAGGAAATTTAATAATTTTTCTTCTGCCTTTGTTTCCCACATCAAAAGGGCTTCATGACTATAAAGCCTAATGCCCATGACTCTGGGTTGGCACAAAGCACAATAAAACAGTCTGCTCATCTATGGAATGGGGACTATCTTAGTCAAGGTTCTTCAGAGAAAGAGAACCAATAGGATATGTGTGTGCATATAAAGAGACAGAGACAGACAGAAACAGAAGCTGGGAGAAATTGATTTTGAGGAAATGGCTCATGCAGTTGACTTGGTAGGTCCAAAATCTGCAGGTTAGGTCAGCAGGCTATAAACCCAGGAAAGAATCGCAGTGCAAATCCAAAAGTGGTCTATGGGTAGAATTCTTTTTTGTTCTGGGGAGGTCGGTCTTGGTTCAACTCATTAGATGAGACCTACCCACACTATGGAGGGCCATCTTCTTTATTCAAAGTTCACAGATTTAAATGTAATTCTCATCCAAAATCACCTTCACAGAAACATCCAGAATAATGTTTCACCTATTATCTGGGCACCATAACCTAGCTAGGTTGACACATAAAATTAGCTAACACAGAAACAGTACAACTTAATATGTGTGATTGCTGTGACTATCACATAGGCACTGTTGTGATGTACGTGATTTAATTCCTACAGTGATAACAATGTACACTGATTATGAGTTTATTGGTTAGAATAAGATTAAAGATGATTTATAAGTGAGAACAAAAATAATAATTATTAAACATTGTTTAGCTACAGGCCTCTAACACATTAAAACTTTTTGCTAATTATAAAATCAATAACATTCACTATAGTGATTTTAGAAATTCCTGAAAAGCCTCAAGATGAAAATTATTTATTATCTCATGAGTAAGAGTAAATACTTATTGTTTTTTGTATAAAACTACAGGCTTGATATGTCAATAAAGACATAGATGTACAGATACACACACATATATATAAATACACTGGGGAATACAAATTATATAAAATTGATATATCCATAGATATGTGTGTGTGGATAAACACATTTTTATCCTACAGACAATATTCCTATTAGAACTTGGTTTTATCCCTAATCATTAGGGAAATGCAAATCAAAAACCACAATGAGCTATCACCTCACACCTATTAGGATGGCTACTATCAAAAGAACAGAAAATTGCAAGTGTTGGTGGGATATGTAGAAAAGGTAACCCTTGTGCTCTGTTGGTGGCGATACAAATTGATGCAGCCACTGAAACTGCCAACAGAATTAAGTCTGCAGAAAGGCATGTAGCCCACTATTAAAGATTACTGGGGAAAAAACCAGGAAGAAACTTAGAATATGCTTTGCTTAAGATAATGAAAAAGTAGGGGTGGCTGGCTGGCTCAGTCGGAGGAGAATGTGACTCTCAATCTTGGGATTGTGAGTTCGAGGCCCATGACAGGTGTAGAGAATACTTAGATAAATAAAGTCTAAAACAAAAAAGATAATGAAAATGTAGCCCCAGGGAACAGGAAACGAAACAGCCTGCACAGACATCACAGTCACAAAGCGTATGGTCTCTGCTTTTGCTAACAAAGATAGCATCACTGACATACGTTGCTGAGATGTTTTGCAGACCTGGACCAGCGACGGAAATGACCACAAGCACAATCTTGAAGAAACGGGTGACCTGGCACCAGTTAATCAGTCTTGAAGTTTACCCAAACCCTGACCAATCAGAAGAACCCACGATTCAAGGGGCGCCTGGGTGGCACAGCGGTTAGGCGTCTGCCTTCGGCTCAGGGCGTGATCCCGGCATTATGGGATCGAGCCCCACATCAGGCTCCTCCGCTATGAGCCTGCTTCTTCCTCTCCCACTCCCCCTGCTTGTGTTCCCTCTCTCGCTGGCTGTCTCTATCTCTGTCAAATAAATAAATAAAATCTTTAAAAAAAAAAAAAAAAGAACCCACGATTCAAAACCCTTTGCCCTTGATTTTTGCCCTTAAAAACCCTCACTTGCAAGCCATCAGATAATTCAGGATTTTGAACATTAGTTCCCTGTTCTCTGGGGTGGTGCCACACCAAGAAAGAGCCTATCTTTCCTCAGTGCAAAAGCTCAGTTTTTTTATTGGCTTGCTGCGCATTGGACGGATGACCTCTTGTTAGGTACAGTTATAACCCTATGGAAAACAGTATGGACAATCCTTAAACATTTTAAAATAAAACTTCCATACCCACATTTGGGTATTTATCTGAAGAAAACCAAAATACTTACTTGGAAAAGATGTGCGTACCCCCATGATTATTACAGCACTATTTACAAGAGCCAAATATGGAAACCACCTAAGTGTCCATCCAGGGATGAATGGATAAAGAAGTTGTGAGATACATAGAATGGAATACTATTCAGCCATTAAAAAAAAAACAAAACAGGGAAATCCTACCATTTACAACATGGACAGACCTTGCAGGTATTATCCTAAAGTGAAATAAATCAGAAAGAGAAAGAAAAATACTGTGTGACCTCACTTAAGTGTGGTATCTTTAAAAAAAAAACAACTCAGAAAAAGAGATTACACTTGTGGTTATCACAGGGCAAGCAAGGGGGGGGCGGAGGGAGGGAGAAAGGGAGGAAGGTTGTCAAAAGATACACATTTTCAGTTATAAGAGAAATAAGGACTACAATGTAATTACCACATGATGAGTATAGCTAACATTGCTGAATGATACATAGGACAGGTGCTAAGAGTGCAAATCCTAAGAGTTCTTGATATAAGGAGAAGTTTTTTTTCCTTTCTTTTCCTTTTACTGTGTCTATATGAGAAGATAGATATTAGCAGGATCTATTGTGGTAAAATTTTCACAACATATGTAAAACAAACCATCATGCTGCATACCTTAAACTTACACAGTGATGTATGTCAACTATTTTTCAATAAAAGTGGGAAAAAATTTATGTGCAAGTAATACATATTCAAAATTATTTTAAATAAAATTATAAAACTGAAATATTGAAGTTTCAGTTATTCAAAATAATAGAGATCACATAAGGAACATTCTCACAGAAAAATATGTGTGCATATCTCTGATTATTCGAACTAACTTCTTAGAATGAAATCATTGGATCGAAGGGGATAAAAAAAATCTTAGAAGTTGTAGGGGTGCTGGGCTGGCTCAGTTAGTAGAGCATGTGACTCTTAATCTTGGGGGTGTAAGTTCGAGCCCCACACTGGGCACAGAGATTACTTTAAAATCTAAAAAAAAAGTTTTAAGCATACCGTAAACACTCTCAAATTCCCACTACAATGCATAAGACTGTCTCCTTCAATGTGACCCTCATCAAAACTGGGTGGTACTAATATTTTTCAAATTTTTCGATTTGGAAAGTGTTAAAAAATTTTTATTTAGTTGTTTTCATTTCTTTTTTTTGTCCCAGCTTTGTGGAGCTATAACTATTAAAAATCATATATATTTAGGGTACAACTTGATTTGATATAGTGTGCATTATAAAATAATCACTACAGTTAAGCTAATTAACACATCCATCATCTCACATGATTACTGATTTTTGGTGGGGGTGGTGAAGACACTTAAGATCTACCTTCTAAGCAAATCTCAAGTACACCCTACTGTATTATTAACTATAATCATGTTGTACATTAATTAGTTCTCCAAAACTTATTCATTTTACCTAACTGAAACTTTCCTAATTGAAAAGAAATACACTGCTGAGCAATTGCTACAAAAAAGTCCCATGTTATTATAGGAGAAGGAAAGGTTAATCCTGTCTGATATAAGTACACTTTGAAGAACTGGGGATACTTGTAATATTATTAGATGCATTTTTCCTAGCTCTTAATCCATCTTACAACCTGTCATCACATCATGCAGATTTTCTTATTAGATATCTCCACGCCTTTTTATTCCATTACATGATACCATAATATTCTGATTTTCTTTCAAACAGTTTTACCTGGCTTTCCTTCATGATTCTTCTGCCTTAGATTTTTTTTTTTTAAAGATTTTATTTGTTTATTCGACAGAGATAGAGACAGCCAGCGAGAGAGGGAACACAAGCAGGGGGAGTGGGAGAGGAAGAAGCAGGCTCATAGCGGAGGAGCCTGATGTGGGGCTCGATCCCACAACGCCGGGATCACGCCCTGAGCCGAAGGCAGACGCTTAACCGCTGTGCCACCCAGGCGCCCCTTCTGCCTTAGATTTTGATGGGGGTTTCACTCCTAGCATAATCCATCTACAACAATCATCTATTCTTCGACCTCGCCTGCATGACTTCAACTAAAGAAACCCTAAACTGATACAACCTCCTTTTTTATTTCACCTGGTCTCAGCTCTAAATATTCAATTGATCCCCGGATATTGCTACATAAATGTCTTCCTGTCACAGCAAAATAAGCAAGCACAAAACTGTGCCAAGAATTATAATCTCCCAGACTTTTTATTTCTTCTTGTTGATAGTTCAACAAATAAATTATTCCATAATATTGCTGTCTCTACATCTGCTTTGTGTGGCCGAGTGGGCTGCATGGGCCTTGAACTGGCAGTAGCCCCTCTGGAGAGTGCACACACTAGATAAAAGCCTGCACAGTCACAAGTTAATGTGAATTTCTGATATGACTCCCCAACCACCCTGGTGATAAGCACTCTTCTCTGGCTCCCAGGGCCTTCCCCTTGGGCAGCCCTTAGATGAGATCCCCGTGATATATACCAAAACTCTACTCTTTCTGGTTTGAATTAACCAATCTGGCCTTAGCCCAGGAACCCCAAAGCATTCTGCCTGAGAATCCTAATTTAGGCATGTGACCAGGTCCTTCTCTTTTTGCACTGTGCCTTGACCTCCCCACGTGGCTCCTTGAGGAGTGAAGTATGCATCCTCCAGGACCTGTGAGTAATAAACTCTATTTCACTTTCCCTTGTGGCCTTTTGTTGAACCTTGACACAACATCTGACACCCCAGGGGTCTACTTAACAAATGTTATTTTAACAATGTCCCAACACTTCTAAAGTAATATCTTAATATTTTTCTATTCACCAAGATACAAATAAACCTTGCTCATTTTTAGAATCAATCCTCTCTTTCCATCTCCTCTTTAAGAGAGTCATCTAGGGGCACCTGGGTGGCTCAGCTGGTTAAGGGTCTGCCTTCCGCTCAGGTTATGATCTCAGGATCCTGGGATTGAGCCCCACATTGGGCTCCCTGCTTGGCAGGGAATCTGTTTCCTCTCCCTCTGCCCCTCCCCTCCCCACTTGTGCTCTCTTTCTCTCTCAAACAAAATCTTAAAAAAAAAAAATAGAGAGAGAGTCATCTAATTCTAGTCTCTGAAATGTTTTCCATCTTTAACTAACGGTATGTTTCTATCCCCATTGCCACCATAAAATACATTCTTCTCTTCACTTCAAAGCCAGTTTGCTATCCCAGTGGCCTGCCTGGCTGGCCCCAATTGCTGTTCCCTTTCCAAACCATTTTGAATAGTAGCTAAATAGTCACTCTTAATCCATGTATTCTGTGATGGTTAATTTTATGTGTCAACTTGGCTACACTGTGATGTCTAGTTGTTTGATGTCTTAGATCTTGCTGTGAAGGGTTTTTTTCCCAGTGGAGTTTGAGTAAAGCAGATTGTCCTGCATAATGCGGTGTACCTCCTCCAATCAGTTGGAGGCCCTAAGAGCAAATACTGATGTTACCTGAGGAAGAAGCAATTCTTACTCAAGACTGAAAGAGAAACTCTGCCAGAGCTTGCGGCCTGCCTGGCCTGCTTCGGGAATTTGGACCCAAGATTGCAACAGCAACTCCCACCTAATTGTCTGCCTTGCTTGCTTCCCCTACAGATTTTGGACTTGCCAGTCCCTACAATAATGTCAGCCATTTTTTAAAAATTTCAACATCTCCAGGCTCCTGGGTGGCTCAGTCGGTTAAGCATCTGCCTTCAGGTCATGATCCCAGGGTCCTGGGATGGAGGCCCATGTGGGGCTTTCTGCTCAGCAGGGAGCTTGTGTCTCCCTCTCCCTCTGCCTGCGGCTCCCCCTGCTTATGCATGTGAGCTTGTGCTCTCTGTCAAATAAACAAATCTTAAAAAAAAATTTTTAACATCTCTCTTTGTCTTTCTCTCTCTATATATACATCTATTTACATTCCATTATGGTAGTGTCTGTTGTTCTGAAGAATCCTGACTAAATACAAAGTCATTCAAGAAAGATTTCTTCTTTGATATACCTCATTGTCTCTACAACTTTGCTTCCATTGACCCACTCTTCTCTAATGCCCTGTTACTCACCCATAAGAGAACTCAGTCACCCATTCTCTAGGAAATCCGCCCTGTGCCTTCCAATCCTCCATTATCTCAATTTCCTTTGAATTTCTACTAAAAAGATATGTTGAACAACGTTCAAATAAAGCTTTATAACATAGGAAGGAAAAAAATAGCGCTGACATTGTTCTGCATATGAGGAAGATTGCTATCATCTCCCACACTGAAGAAAAGCATATTACCTTGTTAAAATTAAATACTCATTAACATTTTACCAGAAATTTACTGTAATTTTTTGTTAATAACAAGTATATATAAAGTTTTTTACTTATGAAAGAGCAGACAGCCTTCAAGCTGAAGTATTATAATCTATTAATGTTAAAAGCTGTACAAATCCACAAAGTAAACTACATAAAGTTAATCCTGAAATAATACAATAAAATTCTTACAGATATATGCAATGCAAATTCGTATATACATTATGAATGTAAAATATTTATTCATTTAAAAGTGAATGATCAAAAAGTGATCATGAAACTCTCCTTAGTCATAAACTTACCTGAGTCTTCCTCATCAGACTTGTGGGGTAGTTCTGATAATGATTTCTGAAAGGAGGGTACTCGACATTGATCTCGATCTGAGTCTTTCTGAGAGTCATCACCTTGTCTGCGCTTAACGGAAAATGAAATTGCACCTAAAACACATAAGTACAAGATGCCAGATTAACCAGGGATTGGTTTTCCAAAATGAAAGGTCAATTTTAGGCACTAAAGATGCTTTAGCTTGAAACTAATAAACTTAATGCCAAACATAAATTCTAGGCCTTAGTATCACATTTAAACCTGATGGTAGAACAGAACAGTTTAATAGAGAGTTCATTAATATTTACTTTAAGTGTAAGAGATAATTGGTTTTTAACTAAAACCAGCAGTGTGATACCTGGATTCACAACTGGGAATGTCTGTCACCAGCTATGTGCCTTGGTTTGCCCAAATATGAAATGCACGCAACATTGGCAGCAGTCGGTGACACTGGATATTACAAAGTATCCCTGATATTACACTGGCTCCCTCTGGGTCTCTGGGAGTGCTCCCAACAGTTCACCAACTTCGGAATGGGCAGGATTGGCCCCAGAGTGTGGCTGAGAGGGGCTGGAACCAGATCAGACTGCTTCAGGATCTGCAGTCAGATTGAGGTTGGCAGGCTTGACCATAGAACACGGACGGGCATGTCTCCCTCTGGGTCCCTGGGCAGGCAGGACTGCTTCCAGACTGTAGCTGTGAGGGGCTAAAATTGGATTATGGGGCTGCTCCCAGATGTAAGGACAGATCATGGTCAATAGGCCTACTTTGGGGGCATGGACAAGCATGTCTAGCAAGATGACTGTTCCCAGACCATGGCTGAGTGTGGTTGGCCAAGTTACAGCGGCATTTCACTATCTGCAGTTGGACCAAATTGGAGGGCCTGCCTCAGGTGCACAGACAGGTGCATCTTCCCCAAGGTGCTAGGTGGGCAGGAATCATGGCTGAGAGGGAATAAAGCTGGGCCATGAGCCACTCCAGGGTCCACAGATGGGACTAAATTCCATGGGCTTGTTACACAGGGCATGGACAGGTAATGAGTCTTTCCAGCTCCTTCTCATAAAGTGCTGGTGGCAGCACTCAAGCCCGGTGGGACTATAACTGAGTCCACAGGGGGCAGGGCTATTTCTTGATCTGTAGCCAGGACCATGGTTGGCAAGTCCACCACATGGGCACAAGCCTGCCTTTTCAAAATGGCTCTCCTCAGTCTTGGATCCCACTGGGTTTCATAATTTCCCACCTGGATCCCACAGCTCCCATAAAGGCACTTTTGCTGTGGGTGGCTCTCAAGTCACTGTTGCTGAATGGGGACAGAAGTGGTGGATCTCCCATACTGCCATCTTGCTGATGTCCTGCCTATCTTACCATTTTTAATTTCTTTATTTTGAAATATCATAAAGTCACTTACGTTTCAGGTTAAATTTCATATCCTATTATAGACATGGCTTTCTCATTTTACACAGGTGCTTACAAACACATTATAAAAAGGCAGGGTACATAGTGGAAAGAACACAGGCTTTGAACAGAAACTGAATTCGAACATTTGTTCTGCCACTACTAATTTAGCCTTAAACATGTTATTTACCTCATTTCTAAAATGGTGCTAGCTGTTTTGAAGATTAAATGACTGTAGTTTATGCTTATGTAGGACTTACTATATGACAGACATTGTTCTAGGCGATTTATATATATTAATACATTATATATTTAACTTTATGAGGAACCTCCATACTGTTTTCCACAGTAGCTGCAACAGTTTACATTCCCATCAACAGTGCCCGAGGGTTCCTTTTTCTCCACATCCTCACCAACACTTGTTGCTTCTTGCGTTTTGATTTAAGCACTCTGACCGGTATGAGGTGACATTGATTGTGGTTTTGATTTGCATTTCCCTGATGATGAGTGAGGGTGAGTATCTTTTCATGTGTCTGTTGACCAACTGAATGTCTTCTTTGGAGAAATATCTGTTCATGTCTTCTGCCCATTTTTCAAATGGGTTATTTATTTTTGGGGTATTGATTATTATTAGTTCTTTATATATTTTGGATACTAACCTATTATTGGATATGTCATTATTGTTTTTGGTACAATTGTAAATTGGATTGTTTTCTTAATTTCTCTTTCTGCTGCTTCATTATTAGTATATAGAAATGCAACACATTTCTCTATGTTGATTTAGTATCTTGCGACTTTACTGATTTCATTTATTAGTTCTAGTAGTTTTTTGGTAGTCTTTAGGGTTTTCTATATAGAGTACCATGTCACCTGCAAACAGTGAGAGTTTTAGTTCATCTTTACCACTTTGGATGCCTTTTATTTCTTTATGTTGTCCGATTGCTGTGGCCAGGACTTCTGGTACTATGTTGAATAAAAGTAGTGAGTGTAGATATCCTTGTGTTTTTCCTGACCTTAGCGTAAAAGCTCTCAGTTTTTTACCATCGATATGATGTATTATTTCCATTTTAAAGAAGGGAAACTGACACAAGAAGTTCAGTAACTTGCCCAAGGTCAATCAACTATCTACCACAATACTATCATGCAGAACAGTTTCACTGCCCTAAAAATCCCCTGTATCCCATTCATTCATCCCTTCCTCCCAACTTCTAAAGAACTGGCAATCACTGATCTTTTACCTCTTCCAGAATGTCATATAGTTGGAATCATACAGCATGTGGTCTTTTCAGATTGACTTCTTTCACTTAGCAATATACATTTAAGCTTCCTTCACATTTTTTTTTGTGGCTTGATAGGCCATTTTTAAATCTTTTTAAAAAAAGATTTATTTATTTCAGAGAGAGAGAGAGAGGTGGGGGGCAGAGGGAGAGGAAAAGAATCTAAAGCAGACTCTGTGCTGAGCATAGAGCCCAATGTGGGGCTTGATCCCATGACCCTGAGACCTGAGCTGAAATCAACAGTTGGACACTTAACCAAATGCACAACTCAGGCACCCCAGGCCATTTGTTTTTATCACTGAAAAATATCCCACTGTATGGCTATACCATTGTTTATCCATTCACCTATTAGAGGACATCATAATTGCCTCCACATTTTGGCAACTACGAATAAAGCTGTTATAAACATTCATGAGCAGATTTTTGGATGGACATACATTTTCAATTCATTTGGGTAAATATGAAGACGTATGATTGCTATATCATGTTATGAGTATGTTTAGTTTTATCAGATACTGCCAAACTATCTTTCAAAATGGCTGTGGTATTCTACCATTTCGCATTCCCACCATCAGTGAATGAAAGTTCCTATTGTTCCACATCTTTGTCAGCACTTGGTGTTGTCAGGGCTTTTGAATTTAGCCATCCTAACTGGCAGGTAGTGGTATCTTGTTTTAAGTTTCAGTTCCCTAGAGACGTGATGTTGAACTTCTTTTTATACACTTATTTGCTATCAGAATATTTTCTTTGGTGAGGTGTCTCTTCAGATCTTTTGGCAATTTTTAGAATTGGGTTGTTTTCCAATTGTTGAGTTTAAGATTTTCCTTTTTTTAAAAGTTTTTATTTAAATTCCAGTCAGTTAGCATACAGTGTAATATAAGTTTCAGGTGTACAATATAGTGATTCAACACTTCCATACAACACCTGCTGCTTACCATACCCAGTGCCCGCCTTAATCCCATTACGTATTTAACCCACTCTCCTGCGCACCCCCCGGCCCCCCCCGGTAACCACCAGTTTATTCTCTATAGTTAAGGAGTCTGTTTCTTGGTTTGTCTCATTCTCTCTCATTTTTCCCCTTTGCTTATTTGTTTTGTTTCTTAAATTCCACATATGAGTGAAATCATATGGCATTTTTCTTTCCCTAACTGACTTAATACTCTAGTTCCAACCATGTCATTGCAAATGGCAAGATTTCATTTTTTTTAAGCCTGAGTAATATTCCATTGCATATATATACAACATCTTCCTTATCCATTCATCAGCTGGTGGACACTTGGGCCATTTCCATAATTTGGCTATTGTAGATAATGCTGCTATAAACATCAGGGTGCATGTATCCCTCTGAATTAGTATTTTAAGATTTTTAAAATATATTTTGGATACCATTCATGTATTAGATGTCCAAAAAGTTTGTAAGAGACAGGTAAGGACACTATATATTGATAAAGATTCAATTCACTAAAACAGAAACAAAAACTCTTAAGCTCATAGACACAGAGACTAGACTGGTGGTTGCCAGAGGTGGAGGGTGTAATGTGCAGCATGGCAATTATAGTTGATAATACTGAGTTACATATTTAAAAGTTGCTAAGAGAGTAGATCCTAATGTTTCATCACAAGAAATAAGAATTTTTAATCATGTATAGTGATAGATGTTAACTAGACTTACACGACGATTACTTTGCAATATACACAAATATCAAATAAAAAACTCAATTCAGCAAGATTATATAAAAATTACAGATATTCACAACTAAAAACAGAGGCCAACAATATTTGAAACAAAAATTGACAGAACTGGAACAAGAAATATACAAGCCTACAATAAGAGCTGGAAACATCAATACCTCACTTTCATTAATGGACAGAACTAGAGAGAAGACCAATAAAGAAACAGAGAATGTGAACACCACTATAAAACCACTAGACCTAATCAGATTATATAGAACATTCCACCCAACAACAGAATACACATTCTTCTTAAATCAACATGGAACACAGTCCAGGACAGATCACACATGAGGCCACAAAGCATATCATAATAAATTTAAAAAGATTTAAATCATACAAAGCATCTTTTCTCATCACAATGGAATGAAAGTACAAATCAATAATGGGAAAAAAAGTGGAAATTCACAAATTTGGAGACTAAACAACAAACACTTACCCAATATTTCAAAGAAGAAATCACAATGGATTGTCTCCCGCTCTCATTTCTTCCCATTCAGTTTTCCCTCCCTTCCCCTGTGGTCCTCTGTGCTATTCCTTATGTTCCACATATGAGTAAAATCAGAGAGGGAGACAAACCAAGAGAGACTCTAGAATCCGGTAACTGGGTGATGGGTATTAAGGAGAGCACGTGTGGTGATGAGCACTGGGCGTTATACCCAACTAATGAATCGCTGAACACTACATCAAAAATTAATGATGTATTATATTTTGGCTAATTGAACATAATAAAAAAAAAGATCGTGTGGCCCTACAAAGCCTAAAGTATATACTGTTTTACTCTTTATAGAAAAGTTTGGAAAAACAAAAAAGGAAATCACAATGGAAATTAGACAGTATCAGACGACTGAAAAGGAAAATACAGTATACAAAACTGATGTTATGCAGTGACAGCAGCACTAAGAGGGCAATTCATAGTAGCAAAAGCATACGTTAAAAAGCATAATCTAAAATCAACAACCTGTGGTGCCTGGGTGGCTCTGTAGGTTAAGCATCTGACTCTTGATTTCAGTTCAGGTCTTGATCCCAGGGTTATGAGTTCAAGCCCCACAAAACCTTGAAATAAATAATAAAACCAACCACCTCACTGCACACATATAGAACTAGAAAAAGAAGAGCAAACTAAACCCAAAACTAACAGAAGAAAGGAAATAATAAAGATCAGACTGGAGGTAAATAAAACAGAGAAGAGAAAAACATTAGAGAAACAAAAATATTGGCCCTTTGAAAAGGTCAACATAATTGGCAGACCTTTAAAGTAATTAAGAAAAAAGGAATGAAGAGTAAAATTAATAAAATCAGAAATAAAGTGGGGGACATTACATTGTTTTCACCAAAATAAAATGCATTATAAGAGCATACTATGAACAATTATATGCCCTCCAAATTGGGTAACTTAGATAAAATGACCAATAGAAATACACAATCTACTAAAACTGCTCATGAATACGAGATAAGCTGAACAGACATAAAACTAGTAAGGAGATTGAATCAGTAATCAAAATGCTTCCTACAAAGAAAAGCCCAGGATAAGATGGCTCCACTGCTGAATTCCATCAAATATTTAAAGTAGAATTAATATTTTTTTTTCTCAACCACTTAAACATTGAAGAGGAAAGGAAATGTCCTAACTCATTCTAGGAGGCCAGCAATGTCCTGATACAAAAGCAGACAAAGACAGGACAAGAAAAGAAAATGGAAATCCAATATCCCTGATGAACACTGATATAAAACTTTTCAACAAAATACTAGCAAATCAAATTCAGTAGCATATTAAAAGATTGTATACCATGGTCAAGTGGGATTCATTCCAAGAATGAATGAGCAGATGAATAAATGAAGGGTGGCTCAATATACACAAATCAATCAGTGTAATATACCACATTAACAGAATGAAAAAAAATAACCCACTATCATCTCGATTGATGGAAAAAAAGTATTTGGCAAAATTGAACATTCTTTCATGACAAAAGTAAATTAGTGATAGAACTTCTTCAAATAGCCACATATGAAAACCATAGCTAATATTATATTGAGTGGTAAAAGACTAAAATCTTTTCCTCTAAGATCAGAAACAAGAGAAGGATGTCTGGTTTAGCCACCCTATTCAACGTAATACTAGAATTTCTAGCCAGAGCAATTATACAAGAAAAAGTAGTACAGGTATCCAAATTGGAAAGGAAGAAGTAAAATTATGTTTGCGGATTACACAATCTCATACAGAGAAAACCTTAATGACTGCACACAGAAAAAATGTTAGACCTAATAAATGCATTCAGTAAATACACAAGATACAAAATCAACAAACAAAAGCAGTTAAATTTCTATACGCCAGTAGTGAACAATTTGAAAAGGAAACTTTTAAGAAAAACAATCCAGTTAGATAAAACCATTATTTGGATAAACCTACATTATGTTAAACAATATGTTTGCACTGCATAATAAGGAAACCTAATCAATATTTCAAATACTATGAAATACTCTCAAGAATTAAAAGCACACATTCTCCATTCCTTCTCAGTCTATTTATATACTCAGCATATTTTTTCTTCCTCCAACATACCCATATAAACATTATTACAGTTTTATTGTCCCTTGACAAAAAGAAATTGAACAATCATTTGTAGAACAAATCAAAAGCCCTACATGAGTATAACAAGACCATATGTTATATACCAGTATGAGAAATTAAGTATTTATCTAAAAAATTAGAAATAAATGAAGAGAATGATAGAATTATATAGGTCTATTTAGTAGCTTATGTTTTAAATGAAAGAATACTTTAAAACAATGTATCTCAGAATTATGCCACGAATTTATACTCAATTTTTTCCCAGTAAAAAGCCTTTCTCATGGCAATTTAATTTTATTTCTAAACAATTACATTTTTTAAATTGCATCTTTATTTTTGGTTATGAATTAGCTACAGAAGACACAAGCAGTCAAATTCTTATGCGCTTATTACAAAGAGTAACATTAGACCCAACAACTGACTACTGGCAATGAACCTTTGAATCAAATGCAGTAAATAATGATTATGAAAGTATGTGATTCAAAAGATGATAAATATTTTTCCACACTATGTACGTGTGATTACTTTGCTTCCTATATTCCTCTGTTTGGGCTAAGGCCAACCAATTCAAAGGGGAACAAAGGTAAATAAAAGGTTGTTTGTTGGTACTTCAGTTTATCAGAGTGATAGAAATCTACAAGACTGTTTTGGAAAAACTCCGGGTATAACAGAAATAATAGTGGTGTACAAAGCAACTCAAAGATACAGCATCACTGACTTAATGGAGGCTTTCAGTTTGTCTGAAATGAGTGCTACTAAAAAAAATCTAATAGGAATTGTAATTACAGCTATTATATTTTCAATAGCTCAAGCTTTTATTTTGACAAATGGATTTTTTCTCTGCTAAACAGTCTACATGTTTGATTTTTTCAAAATGCATTTCTACCAGTAAATACAAACATTTTCTAGTATATAGTTTGTTTTCCATTAGGCATTATTTTTCTCTAATTTTATACTTTCTCGTAAAATGTCAATATCAGACTCAAGTTTAAAGCCTGAGCAATACAATTTCATATCAATGGTTAATCTTTTGAAAATAATGTAAAACCATTTACCGAATGCTTATTCTGTGTTAGGCATACGCTGAATGCCTCCCATTTGTTACTATTGAACCCCTTTAAAAAAACATAAAAGTTAATTCCCCATTAGACTCATTTTAAAGCTGAGCACCCTGGGCTGTACAGAAGGTTGGGTAACTCACTCCAGGTTACGTAGTTAGTAAGTGACAAAGGCATATACATTTACCTGACATGGAATGTGGAAAATGGTGCATTATGTTTAAATATCACCAAATATACCATAGAATACAAGGGCTTTTGACTGGAAAAATAGCAAAATAACACATACTTACAAAAGATTTATTTTAACCTAAAGTAATAGGTTTCAGATACTGCTCACTGATTAAACTATTTCACCCCTTAGAAAACTTCCCAAAGCAAGTGTCCATGGCAACAGTTAAACCTAGCAAGGTCTTTGCCCTTTTGCACTTGGTCCCCCCACAGCCATCCTGCTCCTTCCATTGGCTTCATGCTTCACCACTCCCTATCGCTAATGAGGAATACTGTGGTTAAGGAAAATTTCTGTATGGCTGGGCTTTTTATCACCTTGTGAATTTCTTGGAGGTACATTAATTCTGTCAAGAAGTGTTTTCATAAATATCTGCTCTATGCACACTATACTACACAGGATTGAATGAATTTTAATTGTTTTGTTTCTCTAATACACCACCCGAAAAAATCAGTAGCAAGACTAAAGACGAAAGCCAAAGGCAATCTCTGCTAACCCTCTTCCTTCTTCACTGTCTTCATCATTTTCGTACTTCATTTTAACCACATTTCTAACTCATTTTCTTTTGTTTTATTTTAGGGGACCAAAAGGCAAGGTGGAAAAACAAAATTTGGTGGCTAATGAAAGAAACCCACTACTGTGGCCACATCTGCTTTTATTTTGTGTATAATATACCTCTTGTCTTGTATTCCTTTTAAACTCTTGATTTTTATGATAAAACGTACAGTAGTAGTCTAGCACCCAACTGTAGTCCTTTAGGCTCCATTTGCTTGTGGTATTACACTATTTGTTCTTTCTATAACACATTTTTGAAATGTGTACAACAGAAGACACTATAGACAACAGGAAAAGATTAATAGAATCTACAGGACTCAGATTTCTATCGTGGAGGATGACTGGTTATGTTTTAGCTTAGGAAGAACCTACGCTTTCATTACTTGAACGATATGTTAAAGCAGAGCTAATCTAGGTTGCAATTAAAACCACAGGTTTCTTCCTGATTCATATAAGAAAAAAGTGATACATTGCATTTCATCAAAATCAACAATTTGTATAATAGTTCACAATTTATACATATATCAAATTATCACACTGTGCATATTAAATATACACAAGTTTTATTTGTCAATAACGCTGGAAAAAAACCTTCTGCTACTCAATAGACACTATTAAGAAAATTAAAACGAAAACCAAAGACTGAGAGAAAAAATTATAAAGCATGTATCTGAAAAAAAAAACGTAACCAGAATATATTTTAAAAACACACTAAAAATTCAGCAATAAGAAAACAAACAACCAAATGTAGCGGTAGGGACGGGCAAAAGATTTGAAAAAGCATTTCCGAAGAAGACAGAGGGATGACAAAGAAGCACGAGAAACGATGCTCAACATTACTCAATATAGAAATGTAGATTAAAACCACACCGTAATTGTACTACACGTAGGTTAAAACGAATAAAATTGAAATAGTGAACCGTTCGGTCAAGGATATAGAGAAACTGGAACTTTTATGCAGTGCAGGTGGGAATGGAAAAAGGAACAATCTTTTTGAGAAACTGTTGGCAGGTATTTCATGAAACATTATAGATTCAACTACCATATTATCCAGCCATCCCACATATAAGTGATTTACCCAAGAAGAATGAAAATATACGCCTATGCAAAGATTTATATATGAATGCTCCTGTCAGCTTTACTTGTAATTACCAAAAAATGGAAAATCCCAAATGCCCATCAACAGGTAAATAGATGAACAAATTGTAGTACATCCGTTCCATGGATACTACTACAATAAAAGGAATAAACTATTGATACGTTCACTGCGTGGATGGAACTTAAAATAGTTCTGTTGCATAAAAGAAAACAACCCCTCAAAAGGGTGTACACTGTACGATTTCATTTATATGCAGTACTACCAAATGCACGGGAAGTGACAAAAAAACACATGAATGCCTGCCTAGGACAAGGGTGGTTTGTGGTATGAAGGGAGGGCAAGGCAAAGGATTAAAAATGGACACAAGGAAACTTTTTGGGGTGATATATATTCATTATCTGATTTGTGACAATGGATTCACGGTTGTATGACTGTGTTAAAACTTCTCAAATTGTATACTTAAAAGATGCATAGCTTAGTGTATGACAATTATACCACAATAAAACTGTTTAAAAAGCACACTTGGTATTTCAGATACTATACTCACCACTGCTGAGCAGGATAACAACAGGATTTGACAACTGTCACCCCAAATTGAATGTAATATATAAGCAGGATGTGTAAGTGAAGTTCACATCCAATTACGGGTATCTTTCCAGCAGCAGATAATATCATGTATGAGATAATAAACGCAGGATAATTAATAAAGCATATTAAATTCTTCATTATAAATCTATCTCTCATTTATCTATTACTTCTATTCACTCACCTCTCTCAGTTCCACAAATTTATGTATGTTTCACTGATATCAAGTGCAACTGTTTGCTCATTTGTTTGGATTCACAGCACTGTGAAGGCGGCTTCTTAAGCCACCATGTAAAGCCTTCATTTATTATGTTTTTTTTTTTTTAAGATTTTATTTGACAGAAAGAGAGAGTGAGAGAGAGAACACAAGTAGGGGGAGCAGGAGAGGGAGAAGCAGGCTCCCCGCTGAGCAGGGAGCCCTATGTGGGGTTCGATCCCAGGACCCTGAGATCATAACCTGAGCCGGAGGCAGACACTTAACCGACTGAGCCACCCAGGCGCCCCTATTTTGTTACTTTTACTTTAAACTTATTTCTATGAGTAATTTCCGCATGAAAAATGAATTTTAGTATTAAAAAGCATCCTTAGGCTCCATCTGAGCAATAAAATGGGGGAGATTGTTTTTCATGGAAATGTTGAGTGTTAAGAGGCAAATGTTCACAAGTATTTGTAAAATTTGGCATTCCATGTTAAGAAAAATGCCAAAAAAAGTTTTAGTTTCAGTATTTTTCTTTCTTTCTTTTTCTTTCTTTCTTTTTTTTAAGGGTGGGCGGGGCCGAGGAAGAGAGAGAAAGAACCTTAAGCGGGCTCCATACCCAGCACAGAGCCCAACACAGGGCTTAATCTCAAGACCGAGATCATGACCTGAACTGTAATCAAGAGTCAGACGCTTAATGGACTGAGCCACCCAGGTGCCCCTAGTTTCAGGATTTCTGAATAATCTTCTAATCCTACTAATCTCAACTGGTTATGCTTAATTCCTCACATATTAGGAAAGCATCTTTGAAGGGTGACTAGAATTTAAAAATTTTCATAAAAAATGTATGAATAAATTATAACAAATCCATGTATCTGAGATTCTTAAGCAAAAGTCTTTTTTTTAAAAAAATTTTATTCATTTATTTGAGAGAGAGAGAGAGAGAGAGGGAGAGCACTAGATGGGGGAGGGTCAGAGGGAGAAGCAGACTCCCGCTGAGCAGGGAGCCCAATGTGGGCCTGGGATCATGACCTGACCAAAAGGCAGACACTTACTCAACTGAGCCACCGAGGCATCTCTAGAATACTTATGTTGATTTTGGGGATGGGGTAGGAAGAAGTTTAGTGCTCACAAGCCCTGAAGGGTAATACCACACAGACCACGAAGCTGTCATGAAACATCAGAGCGCAGGCGGCACAGGAAAGGAGAGATGGTAAAAGCCAAGAGGAGAGCCCAAAGGAGCATGAGAGGATCCAAGCAAGCCCAATTCACTCCCTCCACAATGCCCCAAGGCCCTGCTTTTGCAAAACATTTCTTTCACCTAAAAAAGCAAGAAAAAAATGCTTTATAGCAACCAACATTTGTTTTGAAGACCAGTGGAATCCAATTGGTATTTAGGCCTCAAGAACTATGCCCCAGTCCACAATAGTGATGGGAACAAGACAGTAAGATCCAAATTTGGTTTCAGCCAAGTTTCTGGCATTTTCATTGAGACAAACCAGGGCAGAGTGGGGATTAACGAAGTTGCAAAGCCCCCTGTAAATCTATATCGTATTAGGGAAATTTAAAAAATGGGAGTTAGTACATTACGTAAGCGTGCTACACATTATTTGAGCACCTACTAGATGAGCACTTTCCATATATTCTGATTTAATGCCCATGATCTCCCTGGAAGATTAAACACTAATAATATTTTACATGTAAGAAACCTGACATTCAGTGAGGTCAAGGTCACACAACCAGAGAATGATATAATTGGAGGCTGAAGTCATGTTTGACTTCTAAATGTATTCCTTTGCAACACAATAACAGTAAAATAGGAACCAGCAAAGTTAAAGATACGCAATTTTACCATTGCAATGTGGTGGCTAGCATGAATGCAAGGCCCAAGCTTTCAATGAAAAATGCAAATTTAAATAGCACTACTTTTGCTCAGCATCACACTCTGAAAATACATGTGACAGGCAGTGCTTCTTATCACATACAATATTAGAAATCAAGCTTTGAACTTCATGTGTATTTTAAAGATGGCAACTGGTAGTATACATCATTCTGGACAGTGTATAGTTTCAGAGAGCAGCAGAATGCTAAATATAAATGCTATCTTGTTTAAACAGAGGCCTAACATAAGAACTTTATTGTGCACACAGCAAACATTTTGTTTTGACACTGAACAGAAGTTTATGGGAAAAAAATTTAAAGTCTTCAGCAAAGCTGACTAAAAGCTTGTTTGCAATTGTTTGGACGCGGCTTTCTTGTGCCAGTGTCATAACAGATTTCATTCTAGTGTAAGAACTTCCGAACTGCAAATTTGCAGAAATGAATCTTAGCTGTAATTTACAATTGTGTTGAACTGAATGAACACAATCACTTTTCAGCAAGTAAAAGACCACTTTCAGCTGCTATTGAAAAAATACAAGGTAATTGTTGGCTACATCACAATTGATCATTGCTACCTATTTTCTGGAGCTACCATATTATCTAGGGTCAATGGATAATAAGAGAGAATTTCAGAACACTATCATGAATGTTCAGGGTAGGAGCTAAATTTACTAAAATGACTAAAAACCACCTTAAACATGAATTCTCAATATTTGGTTTTGTAATGTAGAATAAATGGCTAAAGCACCCTGGTGAGGGCATTGAACCATGTCCATGGAACGTTCTGTACCATCTAAAGCCTTGATAGTGTAAGTAAATGGTATATGAAGATATTCTTTAATTTTTTTCATTTTTATTTTTTTACCTGAGATACAATGGACATATAACATTGCATTAGTTTCAGGTGTAAAAATATTCTTGTTGTTTAGTGTTTCGAGATCATTTTAGGCCAACATGCTGTGATCACCATATTAAATTATTTCAGCCCAATTTTTGCTCATACATTTAAATGATTTATAATTCAATAGATGATTCTTGTCACTGCCTTTCTCTTTTGTACTTCTGTCAACTCTTTGGACAAATGTAAGATATTCAACTACTAGAGTACACCCTACCCCTTTCTTTGGTCACAGATAAATGTCATTAATGATTGTAAGAATTTCTAAAGATTTCCTTGGAGATGAAAGTATGTTTGTGGCTAAAAAGTCAGAGTTCATATGAGATAATTATCAAATCTTATACTTAGGCTAATAAAATCAACTGTACTAATTAGCAATTAGATAAAAGTTGTTTAAAAATATTTAGGGGGGGCGCCTGGGTAGCACAGTCAGTTAAGCATACAACTCTTGATTTTGGCTCAGGTCATGAACTCAGGATCCTGAGATCAAGCCCCCCATCCGGCTCTGTGTCCACGCTCAGCTAGGAGTCTGCTTGGATTCTATCCCTCTCCCTCTGCCCATCCCTCCAGTCATGCTCTCTCTCCCCCGCTCTCTCTCAAATAAATAAATAAACAAAATCTTTAAAGAATACATTTAGGGATGGTCTTTTCTACAATATGTTGGAAGAGACGTTCAGAAAATCCTCTTTCGACTATGGACTATGAGAAACAAACTGAGGGCTACAGAGGGGAGGGGGGTGGGGGAATGGGATAGACCGGTGATGGGTAGTAAGGAGGGCACATATTGCATGGTGCACTGGGTGTTATACACAACTAATGAATCATCGAGCCTTACATCGAAAACCGGGGATGTACTGTATGGTGACTAACATAATATAATAAAAAATCATTATTAAAAAAAAAAAAAAAAGAAAATCCTCTTTCAACTGAAAATGTTAAGTTAAACACGCATATAAGCTAAGAAAGCAGAGATCCACTGTATTGAGTCATCACTGGAAATGACACTTGTTCTGGGATATGGGCTACTCTGTGCTGGCCTGGAGTCTTGGATCTTGGGGTCATAAATGTGAATCAGGGAACAAAACTGTCAGCTAAAGAGCCCACACTTACATGGTCTGGAGTCTAGATTTCACATTATATTTTTGGACTACCAGGCCCCAAATTAATTATTTAGCTTCTCAGGTCTTCATCTCTCATGACAGAAAGGGAACCAAGCGGTATCCCTACAAGTTTGAATAGTCTCGTCTTTGTTATTAAATTTGCTTTTTAAAGTCATATTGCAATCCTGATATTCACAGGCTGGAGGGCACTGATCTGATCACTATGATATCCTCAAAAGGAACTCAGAACAGTTATGCCAGAGACACCTGTGCTCTATGTAGATTATTAAGGAACAACTGGTGTCAATTATTAGAAAAAAGTGATATGTACATTATATAAAATTGTACAAACTTAATCTTACATGCACAAGTTCATTTTCTTACGCTATATAAGAAATCAGTTGCTCTATGTTGTAAACATGTATGATTATAGTCATCTCTAAATCATATTCATGACATATGTTATTGCAGTCAAAATAAATTTAAGGATTATTGTTACTAAAGTACATGCTTAGACCTAAAGCCTTATCATCTTCACCTAAACATTAGTCTTGTATAGAAACTCACGTTTCTACCTAAGACAACTGGAAATTTAGTTGCCTATTTCACTACTAGAAATAAGCAACAGATTATTACTACCTCTCTCTATATTTTGCTACATACTAATCCTGTAATAATGGACAGTAATATTAGCTTTACGCATTCTAATATTGATCCAGACCAGCAAGGTCACTATCTGGTTATTAGGGAGAGAATTAAGCCATCATGTCTTAATGCATTCAGTCATTAATACAGGATCTCTGTCATGCCTTCATATACAGTATTTTTATTTGCTTGGTTTTGTCTGTCTCTGTCTATTTTCCTCTAAGGTCACATGTTTTCATATTTAGGTTGACTGATTCAATATTTTTCCATGTTTCTGAGAATAGCTGACAAAAAACCACAATTTTCAAATCGAGATAAAATGGGCTTTCCCTCTTTAAAAAAAAAGATTTCTTATTTATTTGAGAGAGACAGAGCACAGGAGCAGGGGAGGAGCAGAGGAAAGAGAAGAGGGAGAGGGACAAGCAGACTCCCTGCTGAGTGGGGAGCCCGACTTGGGGCTCAATCCCACAACCCTGAGATCATGACCTGAGCCAAAATCAAGAGTCAGTTACTTAACTGACTGAGCCACCCAGGTGCCCCCAAACTTTCCCTCTTTAATAAATCTATCCTCCCGATCACTTCTTTTTAATTTTCAAATTTAATTTTTAATGATTTTTTTTTAGTTTTTGTCAGTTTTTTATATTAAGATTTTATTTTAATTCCAGTACAGTTAACATTCCATGTTCTATTAGTTGCAGGTGTATGATATAGTGATTCAACAATTCTATATATTACTCAGGGCTCATCATGATAAGTGTGCTCTTTAATCCCCATCAGCTATTTCCCCATCCACCACACCCGCCTCCCTTCTTATAAGCATTAGTCTGTTCACTATAGTTAAGAGTCTGTTTCTCGGTTTGCCTCTCTTACTTTTTTGTCCCCTTTGCTCGTTTGTTTTGTCCTTTAAATTTCACATATGAGTGAAATCATATGGTATTTGTCTTTCTCTAATTTATTTCACTTCGCATCATAGTCTTTAGCCCCATCCATGTCATTGCAAATGGTAATGTTTCATTCTTTTTTATGCCTGAATAATATTGTTATATATATATATAAACATATATACGCATGCAACTTCTTTATCCATTCACTTGGGCTGCTTCCTAATTTGGCTATTGTAAATAAACATAAGGGTACATGTGTCCCTTTGAATTAATGTTTTTCTGTTCTTGGGGTAAACACCCAGTAGTGCCATTACTGGATCATAGGGCAGTTCTGTTTTTAACTTCTTGAGGAAGCTCCATACTGTTTTCCTCACTGGCTGCACCAGTTTGTGTTCCCACATCCTCAGCGACACTCGCTGCTTCTTGTGTTTTTGATTTTAGGCATTCTGACAGGTATGAGGTAATACGGATTGTGGTTTTGATTTGCATTTCATTGATGATGAGTGAGGTAAGTATCTTTTCATGTGTCTGTTGGCCATTTGGATGTCTTCTATGGAGAAAAATCTGTTCAGGTCTTCTGTCCATTTTTCAATTGGATTATTTATTTTTTGGGGTATTGACTATTATTAGTTCTTTATATATTTTGGATACTCACCCTTTACTGGCTATATTCTTTGCAAATATCTTTTCCCATTCCATAGGGTGCCTTTTAGTTTTGTTGATTGCTTTCTTTGCTGTGCAGAAACTTTTTATTTTGATGTAGTCCTAATGGTTTACTTTTGCTTTTATATTCCTTGCCTCAGGAGACATATCTAGAAAAATGTTGCTATGGCTGATATTAGAGAAATTACTGCCTGTGCTCTTTTCTAGAATTGTTATGGCTTCAGGTCTCGCTTTTAGGTATTTGATCCATCGTGAATTTATTTTCGTGTATGGTGTAAGGAAGTGTCTAGTTTCACTCATTTGCATGTAACTGTCCAGTTTTCCCAGCACCATTTGTAGAGGAGATTGTCTTTTTGCCATTGCATATTTTTGCCTCCTTTCAGAAGATTAATTGACCATATAATTGCGGCTTTATTTCTGGGTTTTCTATTCTGTTCTATTAATCTATGTGTCTACCTTTGTTTCAGTACCATACTGTTTTAATTACTACAGTTCATGGGCTGCCTGGGTGGCTCAGTTGGTTAAGCATCTGACTCTTGATGTCAGCTCAGGTCTTGATCTCAGGGTTGTGAGTTCAAGCCCTGCACTGGGCTCCACGCTGGGTGTGGGGCCAACTTAAAAAAAATTATTACAGCTTTGTAGTATAACTTGAAGTCTGGTATTGTGAAACCTCCAATTTTGTCTTTCTCTTTCAAGATGGGCCTTTTTTGGTTCCATACGAATTTTAGGATTGTTTTAGTTCTAGGAAAAATGCTGTTGGTATTTGGATACGAATTTCATTAAATGTGTGGAATGCTTTGGGTAACAATAGACATTTTAACAATATTTGTTCTTCCAAAATCCACGGGCATGGAATGTCTTTTCACTTCTCTGTGTCATCTTCAATTTCTTTCATCAGAGTTTTATAGTTGTCAGAGTATAGTTTTTACACATCTTTGGTTAAGTTTATTCCTAGGTACTTTACTATTTTCAGTGTAATTGTTAATGGGATTGCTTTTTTAATTTCTCTTTCTGCTGCTTCATTATTAGTTTATAGAAATGCAACAGATTTCTGTATGTTGATCTTGTATCCCGCAACTTTAACGAATTCATTTATCAGTTCTAGAAGTTTTTTGGTAGAGTGCTTCAGGTTCTCTACATTGAGTATCATGCCATCTGTGAGTAGTGAAAGTTTTACTTCTTCCTTATTGACTGGATGCCTTTTATTTCTTTTTGTTGTCTGATTGCTGTGGCTAGGAATTCTAGTACTGTGTTGAATAAAAGTGGTGCGTAGACATCCTTGTCTTGTTCCTGACCTTAGTGAAAAATCTCAGTTTTTCCCAATTAAGTATGATGTTATCTGTTAGCTGTGAGTTTTTCATATAAGGCCTTTATTATGTTGAGGTATGTTCCCTCTAAACCTACTTTGCTGAGGGTTTTTATCATGAATGGATATTGTACATTGTCAGTGCTTTTTTTGCATCAATTGAAATGATCATATGGTTTTTATCCTTTCTCTTCCTGATGTGATAGATGAAGGTGATTGATTTATGGATACTGAACCATACTTGCATCCAAGGAATAAATCCCACCTGATTATGGTGAATGTTTTTAATTTTTAATAAAAAATTTTATTTAAATTCAATTAGCCAAGGTATAGTACATCATTAGTTTTTGCTAAAATGTTCAGTGATTCATTAGTTGAATATAATACCCAGTGCTCATCATATCACATGCCCTCCTTAATGCCCATCACCCAGTTATCCCATCCCCCCAAACACCTCCCTTTCCCAACACTCAGTTTGTTTCACAGAGTCAAGAGTCTCATATGGTTTGTTTCCCTCAATGATTTCTTCCCATTCAGTTTTCCCTCCTTTCCCCTATTGTCCTCTGCACTATTCCTTATGTTCCACATATGAGTGAAACCATATGATAATTGTGTTTCTCTGATTGATTTATTTCACTTTGGAATAGGAGAAGATATTTGCAAATGACACTACAGATGAAGGGCTGGTATCCAAGATCTATAAAGAACTTCTTAAACTCAACCCCCAAAAAACAAATAATCCAGTCAAGAAATGGGCAGAAGACATGAACAGACACTTCTCCAAACAAGACATTCAAATAGCCAACAGACACATTAAATATGCTCCACATCACTTGCCATCAGGGAAATACAAATCAAAACCACAATGAGATACCATCTTACACCAGTCAGAATGGCTAAAATTAACAAGACAGGGAACAACAAATCTTGGTGAGGACGTGGAGAAAGGGGAACTCTCTTACGCTGTTGGTGGGATTGCAAGCTGGTACAGCCACTCTGGAAAACAGTATGGACGTTCCTCAGGATGTTAAGAATAGAGGTACCCTATGACCCAGCAATTGCACTACTGGGTATTTACCCCAAAGATACAGATATAGTGAAAAGAGGAGACGCATGCACCCTAATGTTCATAGCAGCAACGTCCACAATTGCCAAACTGTGGAAGGAGATGAGATGTCCTTCAACAGATGAATGGATAAAGAAGATGTGGTTCATATGTGCAATGGAATATTATTGAGCCATCAGAAAGGATGAATATCTACCATTTACATCGACATGGATGGAACTGGAGGGTATTATGCTAAGTAAAAAAAAAAAAAATACAGTTGACATATCTTTCAGTTAATTATATGACCTTCCTTAGTGTTGCTTACTATCAGAAGTACATTTGACTCTCCCTTCTCCCTTATCTCTCCATATCTGATTTTCATCAGATGTAACTGTGGTGGACACTATACAGCATCAATCATATTCCTTATCAGGAATGATGGACTTATTTCTGTAGCTACAGGGAATGATACTGGAAGATGAAAATTTGGTCAACCCTCTTTCCGCATTGCCTTCGCTTGAAGAAAATGCCTCATCCAAAGTCAAACCTACTTCCACACTCAGTCTACTTTCAATAACTGATCAACACAGCAGCATAAAGGCCCAGTCCCATTCTCCTAACTTGGGACAACTACAAAGGGCCATCCTAGCTTAAGAGGCCCCAGTGAGTTGAGTAAAAGCCTTCACTGGACCTAAGAAGCCCAACTTCTTTCTCCTCCTAGTCCATGTACTGCTTACCATTCCTTTCACAAATACTGATCGTAATACATCTCCCAAAAAATGTCCTGTCAATCTCCCATCTCAGAATTTGAATCCCTGAAAACCGAAGCTGTTAGAGCATCATTTCCCATTTTTATTTCTTTTTTTTTTAAGATTTTATTTATTTGACAGAGAGAGAGACAGCCAGCGAGAGAGGGAAACACACAAGCAGGGGGAGTGGGAGAGGAAGAAGCAGGCTCCCCAGTGTAGGAGCCTGATGTGGGGCTCGATCCCAGAACGCCGGGATCACGCCCTGAGCCGAAGGCAGATGCCCAATGACTGAGCCACCCAGGCGCCCCTCCCATTTTTATTTCTTTTAAAACTGTTCTTCTTTTCTTTAATCCACTATCACTGGACTAGTTCTGTCTGCCCTTAACTATGTTTTTTTTAAAGATTTATTTATTAGAGAGAGAGAGAGAGCGAGCAACCAGGGGGCAGGTGGTGAGGAGCATGTGGAGAGCAGAGAGAGAATCTCAAGCAGAATCCTCACTGAGTACAGAGCCTGACACGGGGCTCAATCTCACGACCCTGAGATCATGACCTGAGCTGAAATCAAGAGTTGGAGACTCAACCGCCTGAGCCACTCAGGTGCCCCTACCCATAACTTTCATTTAAAATGGTCAATCTTCACTATTTTTTCTATGGCTAGAGAGGCATTCAAATTCAAGTCTCCATATCACATACTTGAAACATGATTGTAGCTCACTGCAAGCTGCTGTAAAAATTCCAAATGCATCCATTTTTCAAAATTTCTACCTACCAATCAGTATGACATGATACCCACTGTGGTATATGCTCTCGATGTCCCACAAAAATCCCCTCTGCAGACAGTTTCCATATACAGCATTGGTTTCCTATGACTTTTCCGGTGGGGACTGACCCATTGCCATGGGAATTCACACTGAGAGCAAACGTTAGCCCATGATGGATTGGAGTTAGTGGATGATTACAATCTGCTTGCCCTTTGGCATGACAATTCTCTCTGAAGGTTCCCCGTGAGCTTCCCCAGGTCTCAGCAGTAGTCTGATATCTAGCTTAGTTTTTATTGACTTTCTCCCTTTAGCATCTTACCTTCCCATTCTCTCAGAGTGCTTCCTGTGATCAACTCTCATCTAAACCACTTGCAATTAAACTCTTTTCTCAGGGTCTTCTTTGAAGAGAAGAAGCACAAATAGTGAGAACTGATCAGCTGGAATATTATTAAGGGCTCCTAAAGGATCTTTCAGATCTAATTGCCCTCTCTTGCCCCTCCTATCTGTTTTTATATTTTACCTCTAGATTCTTCTTTCTAAAACTCTGTTGACTCATGCCCCTTAGAAATCCTCAGTGGCTCCCACTGCAATAAGAAGTCAAACAAAACGCTGCCCATCAAAGTCTGCCTGTATTTCTAACTGTATGTCAGCCTGCATTTCCTATCACAAACACACTGCAGACACACTCCTCTACTCATTACTGACATGAAGTATCTTGTCTGTGTTTTCAATAAGGTTGTTTCCTCTGCTGTAATGCCCTCCCCACCATATTGTCTAATAAATCCCACCTTATCCTTTGAGGTCGAAATCAAACCCATTATCCCCCTAAAAAGACCTCTCATACCCCCAGTGTTAGTGTTAGACCTCTCATGCTCCCCAGTGCCATGTTTAAACTTTTAGTATATTACAGTGTACCTTTTACTGAGGTGATTTATGGATACGTATTTCCACCACCAGATATGAATTCCTAGTAGGCAGGAGCCATGACACCCATCTTTGTATCTATGGCTAATATTCGAAATAATTAACAAACCTATATTCCGATGAGAAAGGACACCAGAAGAAAGTCCTGGGCACCCTGATGAGTCATGTTTTAACCCTTTAGTTGCTGCTGGCTTGCTGGGAAGTCCTGGGGGGGCTGAGGGAGGGGCTATGGTGGCTATAGTGGCAAGGGTTTTACTATAGTGGAGCTTAAACAATTGAGTATATGCCAACACATAAGGAAAAGCATCTGTTACAATATTTTAACAAATAGGGCATAAGTGGTTGGATGTCAGCTTTGTTCACAACTACTATACTTATCAAGGCTTCTCAAGTTATAGGCCTTTTGTAAATAATTGTTACATAATTAAGAACAGAACTGAAAAGAAGCACAAAGTTTTTTAAAAAGACCACTGATACATACATGCACACGATACACTTCTTTAGCCAGTACAAAGAGGAATATTCTCATATACATATGAAAATGTTATAGTCTGTTTTTTAATCACATTAATAGCTGTTGGAAAGCAATTACATTTACGCTGCTTCAAGTACTGTATAAGTTTTCTTACAAGAATATCAATAAAAATGGACTTAGCCTTCTTTACAGGCTCACATTCTCCAAATCATACCAAAACATTAATTCACCTCTAAGGGACTGCCCTGGAAAGAGCAATCATGATAGCATCTTGCAAATATTTTTCAAAATTATGAGAAGCCTGCCAAACCTCTTATGTAGCCAGCAACATTTACTAATTCATCCTCACTTAATGGTGTACCCAGAGTTGCCTTTAACTTCCCCCAATTCTTTCTAAAGTCCTTCAAACTAGCATGTTAAATGAGTCCATATCTGTTCAGTGAAAATATGTATTGAAGTTTTATGGTCTCAGAAAGGCTGCCAAAACTAACAAAAAAACGACTACACAAAGGAAAGACATATTAAATATGATTACTTAATTATTCTTAGCTCCATTTCCATAACATTAAGAGTCTGATTCATAGACAAGGAGTTTGGTTTGCTTAAGGGAGTCATACACATTTCTAATACAACAATGTTGTGCAGTTTGAGGCTCCTCATATGTTCTTTCTCATACATAGCAGAACTCTCTCCCTTTTGTAGAACAGGAAACTGAGATTTAATATGTTTATCAAAAATAATGGCAAATCTGAATGATTTTGCTGCCCTTTACAAAAGACTAGTGAACATTCTAAAACTAAGGGAAATCCACCAGTAGGTCTGTCGTTTGATTATTAAAATGGGAAGTGAACTTTAGATTTCTTAAAATCAATTCTTCTGAATTACATAAAAAATGACAAAATATGCTACTTTATTGAAATGCTAGGAAGAGATTCACTATAGCTCAAAATCTACCCATCACATGGAGAATTATTAATTAGCTTTGCAAAGCCAAATGTCTGAAAAGTGGTGGGAGGATTTCGGGAGATGCTAATAACTATGACTCTGGTGATATGTGAGGTCAAGCCCACTAGAAGCAGACAGTGGGGGAGGGCAAGTCGGCTCCTGCTTAACAGCACATTCTGTTCCAGTGGTATTGAATGGATCACTCCGTTTGCCATTCTGAAGTTTCCCTTCTGCTTATTACAGCGTCGGCATAGTAGGTATAGACCCTTCTATGCTAAGTATAGACCGTTTCCTAAAACATTTTTTGTCGAGGCAAATAGGGTGGAGACAATAGCTCGTCCACGGAGCACAAGATTGCTACTAGGTGTATACTTACTACGCTTCTAAATTAAATCCATTTACCTACATTATGATGATTTCCTCAGCAGGATCCAACCAGCGTGGGGCATTTAATTCTCTCCCAAAGAGGACAACTTATTCCTTTGATGAATCGCAGTTCCTCAGTTCTTCCCTATGACTCTTCTACCTTCTCAAGCACCCTCCTTTCAAAAGTTTATAGGAATAACTAGTACTGTTTCCATGCAAGCAATTCTGTTCAGGAACCATCAGGGCAATTTGTATAAATGAATGCTTTATTAGAGATGAAGGAAGGAAACCTCACACACCAAAACCTATTTTTTCATGTATTGATTCAGAGCATATGCTTGTTTTTATAATACCTATTCACATAAACAGACATTCTCATAAGATGCTGCCTGGCTCATAAATTGGTATAAGTATTTGAAAGTATTACCACAATTTTAAATGTAAATATCCTTAACTAAATATTTCTACTTCTATAAATTTATCCAAGACATACATTAAAATAAATGGCCAAGAGAGTATAGCAATAGACATAAAATGTATGTCCCAAAGCTCTGATTATTCAGAAAGCTATTGACTGAAGTGGAAAATTAAACTTCCCTCTGGGTCATTTATTAGAAAGGGGAAATGTAAACTATATTTTTTATTTCTTCTCATCATGTATCTGTCCTAGTGTGGTGGTTAATAATATTTTACTAATGGTTTTGTTACCTTTGAATACACCACGTTTCCAAGGGGATACATGTAGAATATATGAAACTGCACTATCCGGGTCTATGGTGACCTTTGGATTTCCCCACACTATTGGAAGATCCGAAGTTACCTAGAAAAGAGATTTCAAAGAATTACATAATGTCAATATTTACATGAAATTTGTATAGCAAGCTAAAGCATAGAAGAAACTGAAAACCTAAATACTTCCATTAAAACTGTTCACCTTTAAATGAAAAGCAAACCAGAAAAACACTACATACAGTAAAAGAAAAATCTGAGGAGAGACCTCTGAGAAAATGGAACAAAGAAAATGGTTGTTACAAAAAGAACAATACTTATTTTCTGTTGCTACTTGTAGCAAGATCACTGATGCTTAGATAACTTGAATATCTTTTATAGGCCATGCATAATTTTCTTTATGTAACCTGATGTGCAAAAGATGAACCATTTCAGTGACTTCTACATCAATATTAATACAGCAAATAAAGACTATTTAAGCAGCATTTGACCATAACTCTGGTTAAATCCAACTTTCAGATCATTGAGTGCTACATCTCAGTACCCCCACTGCTTAGGCAAACACTAATCTACCTTGTGTCTACAGATTTGCCTCTTCTGAACAATTCATAGAAATCATATAACGTGGTCATTTGTGATAGCTTTTTTCACTTAGCATAATGTTTCAAGGTTCATCTGTACTGTGGTATATATCACTATATCATTTCTTTTCATTGACAAATGATACTAAATTGTATGATATGCCACATTTTGTGTATCTGTGTATAAGCTGATGGAAATTTGGGTTGTTTCCACTACCAACGATGCTATGAAAACATCTATGGGCTTTGAAGTGGACACAGATGTTCATTTCTTATGGACACAAATGTATCTAGGAGTGGAACTGCTGAGGCAAATGATAACTCAATGTTTAACCTTTAGAGTCACTGCTTTCCAAAACTGTTTTTCAAAGTGACTGCACCATTTACTTTTCTACCAACGAGGCATAATGGCTCCTACTTCTCTACATCTTCTTTCAAAGTTTTTACTGTCATTTTAATTACAGCCATCCTAGTAAGTGTGAAGTGGTATCTCATTGTGATTTTGATTTGCACTTCTCTAATGACTAACATGTTGAGTATCTTCTCACATGCTAATTGTTCATGTGCATACCCTCCCTGGGGAACTGTCTACTTATTTATTTACTTGTAAAGATTTTATTTATTTATTTGCGAGAGAGAAAGAGAGGGAGATTGAGAGAATGGGTGGGAGGAGGGGCAGAGGGAGAAGTAGACTCTCTGTGGAGCAGGGAGCCCGATGTGGGACTCGATCCCAGGACCCTGGGATCATGACCTGAGCCGAAGGCAGATACTTAACTGACTGAGCCACTCAGGCACCCAGTAACTGTCTATTTAAACTCTGTATGTTTCGGGGTGCCTGGTGGCTCTGTCGGTTAGCATCTGACTCTTGATTTCGGCCCCCCATGTTTTCCTTGAGTAAATATCCCTCAGATTGTCTTAAGTTTTTGTTTAATTTCAAGGTCTGAAAATTTTCATTTTCACAATTTTTGCCAGTGTTTTATTGCTTTTGAGGAGGAACAGATGCAAGCAACTCCCTGCTCTACCATCTGGCAGTCCCGTATCTGCTGTTTTCCTTAATGGATAACTATTTTCTGCTACTTGATCACTTGGATAAAACGCCACAGCATTTTACCTGTATCTCAATTATGATCTCTGATTTTTTATTTTCTCTTTCATACTAAGAAGTCTCAAACTTCTACTGAAAACTATTCTTATAGCAGTAAGATGAACTACAACTTAAAAGTTTTTTAAAAAGGCATAAAAATGACTACTAGCTGAAGGGCCTGGGTGGCTCAGTGTTAAGCATCGGACTCTTGGCTTTGGTTCAGGTCGTGATCTCTGCTGAGCATGGAGCCTACCTGAGATTCTCTCTCTCCCTCGTTCCCTACCCGCCCCCCCCCGCTTTGCTCACATTCTCTCTCTCTTTCTCTAAAAGAAAAAAAAAAGACACTACAGCAATGAAAAATAGAACAAAGTAAAGATATGAAAAAAATATACTGAGTTTGAGTTGTTAGCAGATTGTCAAAGTGCAGGTGTACAGCAAGCAGTTGAGAACGAGGGACTGACATAACACATACAACCTGAGTAAAAGTGTAGATGTGGCATTTGTACCTTGATGACACATGGAAGCCAAGAAACTGCCAGGTGAGATGTTGTAAAGACATAGGAATACTTTGGAAGATGGAAACTTGAAAAGACATCAGGTTAGAGGGATAAAAGACTGAGATAAATAATAATCAAGAAATGGCAGGGAAATGAGGAATACAGAATGATATAAAATAAAAGGTGAAGAGTGTTACGAAGGCAGATTGACAATGTCAAACACTACAGGAGTTTTGAGGCAGATACGTTGGCAAAATAAGTGATTTTTCTTGACCCAAAGTCAAGGGTGATCTCTGTGGCAGCAGTTTCACAGCACAGTAGATGAGCCATAAATGGCCCACTGTAAATTAAGAAGTGATCATGTAATCATTGCTTTTTCAAAAAGTTTAGCAATCGTGGACAATAAAGTTGGTAATGGCTGAAGAAGGAGTATTATACAAACAAATTTTCTCTGATAATGGAAAAATGCGAAAATATTTATAGATTAAGGGAACTAATCCCACAAAGAGGAAGATACTGAAAGAGAGAGAAAAAGAGCAGGGGAAAAGAATGTGAATGAGTCTTGAATGCACTGAGGTCAACTTCATTTCACAGATGAAGGAATGAGGATGGAGAATCAGAAGCATTTCAGTGGTACTAAAGCAAGAGGATGATGAAAGCTGAAAGTTTAAAGCAAAGATTCTCAGCCCAGACTTTCTCCTTCGTGCTACCTCCATTGTTTCTCAACTGAATTTCTATTGAAATACAAGCAATAAACTTGTATTATGTATTAAATTTTATATTAAATGAAATGAAATGAAAGGGCAAATTCGTAATGCTCATTATTCTGTGTTGATTAAAAACAATGGTAAATTTCACATTAAGAAAGGAGATACTGTACCTATTGATAATATCTCTAGGAACAAATGTTTCTTAAATCTTAAATACATTTCTGTTCTTTTATAATTGTTCAAGATCTTTAAATATAAAAATATGGAAAAACTTCCTTGAAAAACTATTACGTGCTTGACACTATAATCTATGCTGGGTATAAAAATGTGGATAAGGGAGGCATGCCCCTTTTCTCAGTTTATAATCTGATGGAAAATAATAAAAAGGTAACAGTAATACGATATAGTATGTTTGATGGTGGAAAAGGTAAAAAAAAAAAAAATATATATATATATATATATATTGTAGAAGTACATGAAAGAAATCTAATCCCTAATTTTATCCATAAATTATAAAAGCTGTTCAAAAAATTTTTTGAAAATACCTTTTATTATCAATCTGGGAAAAGTGGCATCTAAGACTTGCCCTAAAGAATTAAAAGGTGTAAGACAAACACAGAGAAATGGAAGACAGGGAGTTGGGTAGAGATTTCCAGACTGGAGTGAAAAGAAATACTGTTTACAAGGGGCTGAGTGCTGAGCAGAAGCCAACTCTGGGAGTGCAGATTTGATCCTGAAGGTAAGAAATGATACTGACAAGTTTCAGCAGGGGAGTGACAAGATGAGATTTCTGTTCTTAATATTCACTCCATTTGCCATCCAGTAAGGAGAGAAGAAAACCAAAGCACATATTTTTTTCAGGATTACCAAAAAAAGGGAAAAAAATCAGAGGGTAAAGCTAGGGAATTTCCAAACTTCTACAATACCATCTGAAACTCAGGCACCTATGATGAATAGATATGTGAAGCTTCTTTCAAGGATTCTACTGGGTACACAACAATTTGTAGATAAATGTGGGAGTGGGGAGTGGAAAAATGTATTTTAGGATTGGCTTAAGTCAAGTGAGGAAAGCCAAGTGTAAAACTTCATAAAAAATAAAGATGTAAATAATTATGCACTTCCTCACATTCCCACTATTATTCACACTGATAAATGAAAGATACATTTTTGAAATTTTATGTCCACAGATTTCACATTAAAATTCTAAGAGCTGTAGAAAATACTTTTGAAAATACCTTTTGTTATCATATATAATTTATTCAGGTGAAAATACATGATTCAAATAAGTAGCTTTTAATGTGCTTTATGATTATATACTAACACTTAGATATACAACTTGTTTGGTGCTATTTCAACTTTACAACTGAAATGAAATTTAATAGCTGTTGGCCTAACAAAAAGTAGAATTCTAAACATTTCCTTATGTAACACTTCACCTAGTTAAGTAAAATTAAATGTTTTTAAAATTTCATATAATTCAATATAGTTCTTCTTAAAATACTTTCATCCTTTAAGAAAAAAATCTTACCTTAAATGTTTGGATGGTCTTTGTATAATTGGGCACCATTATGGGTTTATTTGTCATCTTCCCTACTTGACAGTCTATGGTGATATGTTCCAAGGCCAGGGGTTTTTTCCCAATCCCTTTTATGTCAAAGACACACTCCACACCATCTACTTCATTTTGTAGAGTAAGTTTGCCCTGTGACAGATCATCCAAATTTCAGCTCTATAGGAGTCACACTTCGATGTCAAACAATCTCTGCCATCCTATTAACTTTGAATCTGATTAATGAAATGAGCTTTCAAGGAGGTGTCAGTCACTGACATTTCTAGTTTATGTATAAATACTTCTACTGAATGAATAAAGATGAATATCCTGTGAAAAGCTCTGTATTTCTCTTTACTTTCTCTAAATGACAGAGTTTATATAGGCATTCTCATACATAGCAATTATATGGGTTTTTATGTCCTTGTCAAAGAAATATGTCTTAAGAAAATATTCTCTGAAGTACCAACTACCTTAATGAGTAAAAACAAAGGAACAATGATATTACTTTGTTAAACATGTTATGTAAAAATAATCTAGACATAAATACTGGCAGCCAATGGCATTGTGAATTTCAGAAATTTTATCCCTCAAGTTAAAAGATTTATTAAAGTTTCAAGCAGAGTGAAGAGCATAGAGTATATAACTTTTTTCCAAAAAGGTTTATCATAAATTATAAAGGTTAATATCATATATCAGTTTATTGACAAATTAATACTAGGAAAAAAATCAATGAGTTCATACCATAATCTCACATTCCAAAATAGGTCTGAACGTAAGGGGATAGTGCACAGTTTCACCTGGTCCAACAAATAAAACTGAAGGTCCATAAAACCATTCTCCTTCTATAGTAACTTGACATTTCCATTCATTCTTTGTCTCATTACTCTAAAGCATGAAAAAAATGTAGAAAAATATCAGAAGGGTGATGTTGATGAAGCTGAATTATGTATTAATTCTTGGCACTTTTAATAAAATTATACATTGTATTTTAAATTACATGTCATGAGAATCACCATTTGAAAGTCATACTTGTTAAGAACAACTATCAACAATGTGAATATACAGCATAAGGATGACTCTGTATGCTTTCATTGTCATATAGAGCATTGTCTAATAGGTTGATCCGTGGGTTATTTAATATTTAAAGAAATATTTGTTTGACTTATTAATTACTGTGAAAATTATAAATGGTCTTAGAATTACACATTCTACTCCTAATTATGGGCAATCTATCTGGTAGATTGCTCAGATAGCAAAGTTTATATGTCTCATCAGAACAAATTTTTGTGATTTGAACAGACTTTTCTTATATCTTTAATAATTAAACAAACAAAACCAACTTCTAGTCTAGAAAATTCAACATTCCTTTCAAATACATTACCTTTTTCTATGCTGCAGTGTCACTTTGAGAGCCAGTCTACAGCCAATCATTGTTCTTAGTGCCTATCAACCCATCTTAATAGTGAAGATCACAACTGAATTTGAAGCAGAGATCAAAGAGATCATAACTCTGCCTGGTAGAGCCAGGAATTCCCTTTTGAGTGGGCATGTGATGATAAGTTAAGGAAGTTGGAGTTATTTTTTAAAGGAAAGAGATCCACCAGAAGTGATTAGTGAGGTATGTAACATGGTAACATTTATATTGAAGAATAAAGCTCTGTCCTGGATGCGGAGAAACAAATGGAAGCAGATAACACAATTAAGAAATTGTAACAGTTCCAGATGAGAGGTTTGAAGGACTTTGAGACAGTAGCAGTAGGAATGGAGAAAAGTACCAAAAAAAGTAAGTAAGTATAAGTACCACTTACTACTGGAATATGCTGCGTAAGGGCTTCAAATGCTGGTGTTTCAAATTCAAACCTGGCCTCTGGATATTCTTCATTTACCACCCCTTCAATGCAATAGACACGCACATCATACCGTGATATCAGCAAAATTTTACAAGGGTAGCGTCCAGGACTGAGAGGAACAAATCGTAAAGGAACTAGAACAGATCCATCTGTAAGTATTAAAAAAATTTTTTTTAAATAGCTTAGTCATTTTTGGTGGCATAAATCCTAAAATTCATTTTGGAGTAAAGCAATATTTAATACTATTGTATTTAATTATATTGTATAATCTAGAAGAGAATAGTTTATCCTGAAGTAACACATTACCCCTAAATTGCCAGGGTATAACCAGCAAGTTTGTCAATGACAGAATATATCTTGTGCATAGGTCATAGGGAGGTCTACTCCATAAAGTCACTCAGGGACCCATGCTATGAAAGATACCACTATCTTGCAGTTGTACCATCAGGGATATCTCTCTTCCTTTGTTGACAGGTCAGGGGAAGGAAAGTGGCTAGAAGCTTGCTCAAGGGCTTTTCAGTGCTCAACTTAAAATAATACACATTACAGATGACCCTTGAACAACACAGGTTTGAACCACGCAGGTCCACTTATACGTGGACTTTTTTCAGTAAACACAGTACAGTACTAGAAATGTATTTTCTCTTCCTTAGGATTTTCTTAATATTTTCTATCCTCTAGCTTATTGTAAGAATACAGTATACAATATATACAGCATACAAGCTGGGTGTTAGTCAACTGTTAATGCTATTGATAAGGCTTCTGGTCAACAGTAGGCTATTAGTAGTTACGTTTTGGGGAAGTCAAAAGTTACATAGGGATTTTTGACCATGCAAGGGGTAGTTGCTCCTAACACATGTACTGTCCAAGTGCCAAATGTACATTTAATTGGCCAGAACCAACCACATGGCTCTATCTAACTGAATGGGGGCTGAAAATGAGACAGATATATGGAATTATTTGGCGAGCATTATTATTTGCTACATTTCTACGACTTAGGGGTACTCCGTCCCCTAGTAATCAAAATAATTTACAGCTTGACCAGCAGATGGAAATAATTTTTTCCACAGTTAATAATGAAGGGAAGCACTTAGAGGTATGCCCAATTAATACTTCTCGCATCACCTTGTTTGTTTTGTTTTTTTTTTTAAGAGTTTATTTATTTGACAGAGAGAGAGAGACAGCCAGGGAGAGAGGGAACACAAGCAGGGGGAGTGGGAGAGGGAGAAACAGGCTCCCAGTGGAGCAAGGAGCCCAATGCCGGGCTCGATCCCAGGACCCTGGGATCATGACCTGAGCCGAAGGCAGATGCTGAATGACTGAGCCACCCAGGCGCCCCTCATATCACCTTGTTATACCATTAACCTTAAGTCAATAGCTAATATCAATTCTTACAGAAGGCAGACTCTATGTTGGCCATCTCCTTCTAAGCAACACTAATTTTTCTTTTCTGAAGGTCACCATTTTCTTATTGTCCATGAAATGAGAAAATAGTTATAAAATCTCTCAATGCTAAAATAGGATGTAGTATAAGAGTCTAATTCAAATTTTACTGCTAATGGCAAACTATTTAAGTAATAGATAAAAAACAAAGGATAAAAAAATGTTCAAAGCCGAATTCTATATGAGGAGGTTCTCTGAAACCAAGAAAACACATCAAGCCTATCGACCAATAGACCAGGCAAGTATTATGACATTAATTAGCTACAATTTTAATTCACTCACATTTAGCACCTCAAATGTTAAAAATTGCAAACCTGTTTTCAAATACACTGAAGTTTATGCCAAGAAAACCAGTCACATCTGCAAGAACATTAATTGCCTTAAATCATTTTAAAATCAAATTGAGGGGGCGCGTGGGTGGCTCAGTCATTAGGCGTCTGCCTTTGGCTCAGGTCAAGATCCCAGGGTCCTGGGATCAAGCCCAGCATCGGGCTCCCTGCTCAGCGGGAAACCTGCTTCTCCCTCTCTCACTCCCCCTGCTTGTGTTCCCTCTCTCGCTGTGTCTCTATCAAATAAATAAAATCTTTTAAATAAATAAAATAAAATAAAATAAAATAAAATAAAATAAAATAAAATTGAGGATTTGTATATGTTACCTGTTAGGTGTTATAGATTATAAAAACATATTAATTACATATTATATAGCATGTTGCATATTGTATATTGCTATATGTCATATATTATATACTATATATAATGTTAGTATTCTACATTGTATATTAAAACGCACTGACAGTGGATCACAGTTGAAATCTATATATATCTAACCAAAGTTCAAGATTATCAGCTGGTCTGAAGAGAAAATAAAGGTTATCAGAATGTTATTTTTATTCCATCCTATTCAAGTACAGATTTAATTTTAGAATAAATTTTTTTCTCGTTGAAAAGGATGCCAGGCACATTTTATCATCTGTTATTCATTGATTGTTTTCATTCTGAATTATTTGAGTTGTGGCAACATTATTAGAACAAGTCAGGTGAGATAATCATTTGATCAAAATTTGTTGCTTTATTAACAGAAATAAAGAAACCTCACTGTTCTCTTTCACAAACACACTGAAATGAAAATATTTAGATTAGGTAATTTAAATAAAATTAAACTGCTTAGAATAGGAAATTTAAGCAACTCAACAGTAATTGCTATTCTCATCAAAGATAAAGAATAACTAGCCATTTAATAGTAAACAATAATTGAAATGCACAAGTCCCAGTATAAAGCTTCCATCAGAAGCTCTATGTTATACATGATTTCCCTTTCCCTAAAAATATCCACTTCCTAATGATACTGAGTCTGAAAGTGAAAGCCAAGGACATTCTTAAGTGTACATTTTCCAACTCATGAAATGTTCATGAGTAAAGACCCCAAGGAATGCACGGTGCCAGCCTCTCTCCTTTACCAGTCCAAAAAGGAATCCATCATAATAGTGGAATTCACAGAAATGATCACTTTATTTCTGAAGGTATATTGATAAAACAATATTTGTTTCTTTCCTTAAACATCTGAAGTAATTTAACTGATTCATGCCAGAAACATAAGCAGGATAATCCATGCTTCTGGATTAAGGTATTCATCAGCCAGTATCCACATTCCCTAGATGTAAAATAGCATAAGCAGAAACGATTTTGGTTTTTAAAAATTCGGAAATTTTACTGGCCACATTATGCCATCAAACCATCATTCTCTTTTAGGGACATGTTTTCTCAAAGTCCTTTCCGATTCTGCCCTGGAGCAGATGCCATCCATGCCCTGCCAGGTCACCTGGGCATTTAAATCCTCCTGCAGGCAAATGGCTTTATGGAAAACTGACTTTCTCTCTGAGGGCTTTCTCTGAGCATAGGAAGATACTCAGCCCTCACATGGATCAGGCCAGAAGTGATAGTTCATGCCTGTATTTGCAGTCCTCAACAAATGATGTATCAAATCGGTAGAAATATAACCCAGGGTCTTTGAGCTCTGGTAGGAATAACTCTGAGGTGAATTCTATGTGAACTCCTAGAGATCCCCAGTGCAACTGAGCCCAAACTGTTAACAGTGGCAACCGCTCATTAACACTACCTGAACTGGCTTCTTGCTGTCTCTCACTCTCTCACACTCCTACCTATGGTTCCTGAGATCACCTCTTAAACTACTTGCTCTCCAGACCTGGTTTCAGGGTCTGCTACCGGGGATCCCCCAACCAAACACACCCTTAGCCCAGGAAAGAGAAGTTCCTGTCCAGGGTCTCATGCTTTCTAGGGCCTTTAAGTCTCCTCTGTCATTGTCTCTCTGCACATGCAAGGAGTACATAGGCCCACTGGGACAGGCCTATATGGAACCCAGCCCCATCCATGTTCCCAGTTCATGTGATGCCATAATTCACAAACCAAAGTGTTGGATCCCATTTCCAGGGCTTGCACAGGACTCCTCTCTTTGACAGTTCCCTCACCAGAACACTCCTACAATGAAAGCCTAAGATGTGGCTATCAAGGGGAAGATGTAGATCAAGATTAATTACGCGAGCTGGGGCACCCACAAATTTGTACATGAGACCCCCTTATGGTACCTGCTGTTGAAGTTGAAGGAAGGAAGAGAAAGGAGTGGGTACTTGTCCAGGGCCCAGCTATTCTGTGCTATCATATTCTAGTGTAAAACTCTGAGGTGGCCAAAAATTCTAAATTCAAATGTGGTCTTACAGGTTAGTATAAAGTTATATTTGTCAAGGTGGAATATTTAAAAACTTGTTTTTTTTACCACTTAAAAAATTTACACATATGGTATATGGGCTTGCATTTGTACTTTCGACCTGGTATCACATACGTTAGGAACAATCTGGACCTGTCCTTTCCATCCCTACTTCACTCAGATGTAGCTCACCCTGTGCATTTCCTTCACAGATGATCCTGGTAACTGTGGCAGTTCCCAGGGTTCTATGATTAAAGATAACCAAATATATCTAAATTTACCAGATTACAGTTACCGAAGGAAATAAATTCTTTCACTCTCTAGTGAAAGAATACAAAATTTTATATAACATTAGCTACTAGAAGAAGTCAGTGTGATCTATAGTTTTTGAAATCACCCATAAAAATATGCTACACTCAGATCCTAGGAAAGGTCATGGTTGGCAGAATAAGTCAATGCTGCTCTTTCGGTCAGCTATCACTGTAGAAACAAACTACCTCAAACCTTAGTGGTTTAAAGAAACAACCATCTATTTGCTCATGATTCTGGTCTGACCTCATTTGGGAAAGCTTATCGACTTCATGTGGTGTTAGCTGGGCTCACTCATGATTTGGAACCTCAACTAGGAATTCTGGCCAGAAGCTCTCTAATCTATAAGATGAGCCAAGTATGTTTCATATAGTACATGAAAATTACTAGCTACAAAAGAAAGCCCTAATGTATAAATGGTTATCATAGATCTGCTACTTTCACATTCCTTAGTAATCCATTGGCCAAAGCAAGTCACATGGCCGAGACCAGGGTCAACAAGGAAGGGGAGACTACATAAAACACGCGTACAGGTAGATGTGATCCACTTGAGCTTTACTGAAACAATCAACCGCGTGTCAACTATAAAGAAAGACACATGTATAAAACTGGTAAGGTGAGAGTTAAAAATCCCATTTTCTAGTTTTAGCTCCCTTTCCTATATTGTGTGACCTTGGGCAAACAATTTAAAGAGTCTTTCTTTAGCACCTAAATTCTTAATCTGGTTAAATTAAGGAGTAAGACTTAATCAGTGGCTTTTAAACATCTTATTTTTTTGGCTTGTGGCGGGGGGGGGGGGGCGAGAAGGAGGTTACTGTGTCTGAAAAATACCTAAGACAGAATCTCAATACATAAATACAAAGCAAAGTAACCTAGAGTTGATCTGGTTGAAGTAAGATGAGAAGCTAGAAGCTTCCATTCATTCCCACAGCCCCCCACAGACAAACAAAAGCATGTTAAAAGAATGTCAGGGCTCTATAAAATATAATTTGATTAACTCATCTCTATTGGGTTTCTTTCTGCCTTAATATTTCATGATTAGATGAAAGTACATCAGAAATTTGGAAAAGACTGAGTAATACAGTAAAATGCTTATTATCTTATACAGTCAATTATTTAGGTATATTATTAGCAAGCATATCTTAATTCAGCAAATGAGGTACCAAGAGAATTACTATATTTATGATACAGATTAATTTATATAAATGAATTTATAATAAATATTTATTTGCTATAAATTAATGCATGAGTAACTATATTTTCAGAGAATTTTTTGGCCTATTTGCTAATCCCACTTCCATCTACTACTGGAAAGTTTCAGTGTAGATTTGTTTTTCTATTCTACAAATAAAAAGACCAAATCACATGCTAGGTGGAATTTTATCCATTTTAGTTTCTTTGTTATGTTCTTATTGGCACATGAGCATCTGCCTCCTAGATAACTCAGGTAAAGTAAGTGATAGATTTATTGTGTGCTAGCGATTGCTCATTACTGACCTTCCTCATTGAATATCAAAAACATGCAGTATAGACTTCATATAAACAAGAAAAGGATTCAGCAATTACAAATTTTAGAGTGTGTTTGATTTATTTTGTAAAATGTTTTTTTTTTTTAAGATTTTATTTCTTTATTTGAGAGAGAGAGACAGAGATAGAGCATGAGCAGGGGGGAGGAGGCAGAGGGAGAGGGAGAGGGAGAAGTGGACTCCTTGCTGAGTAGAGATTCCCCAGGACCCTGAGATCATGACCTGAGCCTACGGCACTCAGGTGCCCCAAATGTTTTCTTTAGTAGAAGTGTGGTTTAGTATCATCCACTCAGGAAAAACTGTTTTCTGAAATGACTTGCTGCTTAAATTGTTAAATTTATTACACTATTCAATAAAGTAACAGCTAAATTTAAAATGATAAAGACCCATATTATTTGTGGCCAAATTCAATTTTTGAAATATTGGTTAAAATGGATTTTATCACTTCAAAAGAGGCTCAACTACTTTTGTTTTCTATCACCAGGAAGATCTCAAAAAATGTAACACTTAAGGGTGAAAATAGATGGAAAAAAAGAGATAGAAAACGGAAAAAAGGAAGAAGGAAGGAGGATAAAAATAAAGAAGAGAGGGAAGGAGGAATCAAAGAAGGAAAAAGAAAGTTTGGGGGATGCTAAGAGAATGGCACGTGATCTTTATTTTCCTAACCAATTCTAAATGGCTGAGAGCACTGGACTTTTTTCCCCATGAAGTTTTTTAAGTATCTGTAACCAAGAAAGACTGGTATGCAGTTCCCTGTCAGATTTTGCTGAAAAGCAATACTTGCACATCCTCACAGGTGCCCTAAAGCATACGAAGAAGTCCGGAGAGAGAGATCAAAGAGCAGTAATAACTAAACGGCAAAAACTGACAATTACTTGCAGCAGAGCTACGGTAGGCTTCATCGGTAGAGGAAAGCCTAATCTCATTGACTGTGGTGGTCAAGTCTAGTAGGGCTTTACTAAAGTCCTGTCAGCTTGATCTTTCAATTATTGAAAGGAGTATAATAAAATCTCCTACTCTGAGGGTTTGTTCATTTCTCCTTCCATATTTGTCAAATTTTGCTGTACACATTTTGGGTTTATGTGGTTAGGTGGAAATAAGTTTGGAATTTTTCTCTACACTGGAAGATTTTTTTAGTTAATATATTTATTTGCTTTAAAGTCTACTTATTCTAATATATTTATGCCAGCTAATTTTTGATTAGTATATACATTATTAGATATGTACATTTCTAGATATCTTACCGGGTAATTTGCCAACAGCATAAAGCTGCATTTCACTTTTCTATTCTGAAAATATCAACTTTCACAGTTCAGTCTGTTTATATTTATCATGATTAATGATACATTTGTGTTGAATATCTCATATGGTACCTCTCTGTACTACATCCTTCCTTCAATTCTTCTCTGTTCTCGCATTCTATTGGACTCATCAAAGTTTTCTTTATTTCCTTTTATGCCTCTACTGGTTCAGAAACTACATATTCTGGGGTGTCTGGGTGGCTCAGTTGGTTAAGTGTCTGACTTTCCCTCTCAGGTTTTACTCTCAGAGTCGTGAGTTTAAGCCCAGTGTTGGGCTCCATGCTGGGCATGAAGCCTACTTAAAAAAAAAATGGGGCACCTGGGTGGTGCCGTCACTTTGGTGTCCTACTCGGTTTTAGCACAGGTCATGATCTCAGGGTCTCTTTGGGTTGTAGGATCGAGTCCTTAGACTCCACGTGGAATCTGCTTAAAAAATTACTCTCTCTCCCTCTCTGTCTCCCCCAACAAATACAAAGAATAAAACTTAAAAAAAAAAAAGAGATTATATATCCTAGCTCTATTTTTTGGTTGTCCCAAGTTTTCAACATTTATACTTTATGAAAAATATATTAAAATAGCTCAAACCTTACAGGTCTAATGGTAACGCCCATCCCCCTGACAAAGTTTTTATCTAGTAATTGAGTTCACTTTGCTTTTAGAACACCTGATTTATTCATTATTATTTCCATAGTCAATGCTCATTGAGATTTACACACATTTATTGATGACATTAATAACCACTATTACTGGATCTTAATTCCTTTTTTCTGAATTCAATTTCTTTCATTCCTAAGTAGGTTCTGCATTTGTTCTTTTAGCAAATATGTGAGTTTTATATTGTCTCAATCTCATTGTTGGATTGAAAATATTTTTATTTCATCCTTACTCTTGAGTGATAGTTTACTGGGATTTAAAATTCTAGGCTGACAGTTAATTTGCTTTAGCACTGTAATTCCACTGTCTTCTGGCTTCTATTCTTACTGTTGGGAATTCTACCTTGCTATAATTTTTGTCCCTTTGAAAATCATGTCTTTTTGCTTTGTTGATGTTCAAAATTTCTCCTGTCTTTGCCCTTCTATGGTTTCACTATAATCCATTTAAGTGTGAATTTAGGTGTCACTCTCCTATCTTCTAGCATTAAAAGAAATAATTCCTGCCTTTTCTTTTCTCATTTGCTCCTATAAGAAGGAGAAGGGTATCTTTCCTAGGTAGTCACTTGTACAGGGTCTCAGCCTCCTATCACTTTGCAGTCATTTTTTAGCTCTGCATGTGGAGATAACTCAATGCATCCCCGTGGGCCTATTTCCTGTAGCAAACAAGCACCCATCTATTAGATGCAGGGAGGATAGTTTCTTTACATCCATTGGCAGTTTTCAAATAATCTAGGGAAAATAGACATTTTAGAAAATTGTGTTATCTTCCTATTAATGGATAAACTCTAACATCACCAGTGACATGAACCACAGATCACTTGGACTCTTCCCATCTCTGCCAGCACCACCAGATCTACATGCTAGATTCTAGACAGCCTTGATAGAATGATGTTCCTCCACATTTTCCCCTACGGTTACAGTCTGGAGTCAAACTCCATGGGGTTTGGATTTTCAAGAGGAATGCAGAAAAATAAGTCTTAATAGAGGGCCCCCTTAGAAAGCATTTCACACAGATTCATTCACTCATTAGAAAAAAGTTTTAAAACACCTACTATGTGCCAGAAGGGATGCAATGAGGAGGCGGCTTCCTAGTTTTCTGGTAGGTGCAGATAATAAACTTCTGAGGAAAAGACAGATTATGGGACTATGCTGTTTCCTCTTTATACCTAAATTTTCTTTTAATTAGGCATGAGCTGTGGAGGCTATTACATGTGTTTTTCAATCAGGCCACATCAGCTCAGTAATTACCGGGAATTTCTCATAGGACTTATGTAAATGGGCGGCTGTTATCTTTCCTTTCCATTGCTACTGAATTTTTGAATTTCTGTATGTATTCACGGATCATTTAATGGAAAATTAGAAGAGAGCTTATTATGGAGTTGCAGCTTGCCAATATTTTAACTAGGAAGTTGTCTTTTCTTTCTATATAATTTTTTAAGACAAATTTCCAAAAGAAAAGAACTGGAATAAAATTTCTAATTAACCCCTCGATGAGGAAGGAAGCAAGGGATTACTGATGGTAAATTAACTGTCTTTTGCATTTTCAATTCCGAATACCATAAACTTTCTATAATTGTCATGTGTTAAAAATAAACTCTGTTTTAAACAGAGTTGATTTTTAAGTTCTCATAGATTGATTTACTAAGAGTGCAAATTAGTTTAAGCTGTTAGCAAGCCAATAAACAACACATTCTCTAGGACTTAAACTAGGGGAAAAGGCTTATGCAATTTTTGATTAAATGTCTTCCCAAATGTATTATTGCATAGCATATGTTCACTATAGAAGATCTAATAGAAAGATTAAGATGCTGTTTAAAGTTCAGATTTGTTTTTGCTTGCAGGCTCTATGTCCATAGATATAAAACAATAAAGGCAAAGTGGGAGACACTGATAGAAGTGAAAGTATCTTACAAGAAAACTGTAAGGATAAATAATATATACACAGTCTTGGATATTACAATTATGTTGACTTGGTTATAGCAAATTATTTGACTTAAAGTATTTTTTATTTGATAATATAGGACACAATCGTGTTTCATAAATGTATGGTGTGAAGAAGAAAGAACCTGAGGTTGGCAGAACCCCCAAATGTTAGGACAAGACATAGATTAATAACTGAACAAGCTGGAAACTCTGACTCTGGGAGGACAGGTACGGGAAGGGCAGGCAGACGAGAAAGGGGGATTAGTCAAACATTTATGACTGGGATTTTCAAGAACAGAAGTGAAATTATAATCAAGTATGTGGACCAGAGATAAGAAAAACTAGGTCTGACTGATGTCAGAGAACTGCTCTATAGTCAAGAAAGATCCAGGATCCCAAGTTCAGAGGCAAGATTCTTGTTTGAGGGAACTTGGGCTGTCCAGGACAAGAGTAGATGGCAGGAAGAGTGAGTGTACCAAGACCAAGGGAGGGGTCTGAAAACAACTCCCTTGGATTTTAGGAAATAGAGTAGAAACTTATACCTGGGTACTAAAACACAAGGGATAGAGGAAGATGCATCAGAAGGATGGGAAAAGAAAGAAGGAGCCATGAGAATGCAGGCATGACAAGGGGAGACTGGTGAACAGCACAGATGGGCGCCTAGATCCCAGGTCTCAGATGACAGCTGGCTTAGGACCTGGGAATGAAGAATTGAGCAGAGATGGTAGGGGAAAGGGAAAGAAATGGGATATTGCCTATGAAAGCTGCTGACAGTGTAACGAGAATTCTTTAAATATTAACAGTAAGACAGCACTGCGTGTTGGGATCCATTTCACCTGCTTCCTGAGATTCCCTTGGTTCCGCCACCTCCAGCAACCTCAGCTACTCGTCCCGCCTCCATGTTCCTCTGCCTGAGGATGACCTGCAACTTCCTTCAGAACTACTGGAGCCAACCCCTTGGCTGCTGCTTGATGGGCAGGTAGATCAGCCCCAAGTTCAGAATTTCTGGCTCCTCTTGCCATGGTAGGCCATGGAACCTGGCATTCTGTGGGGCCAGGAAAGGCCACCTCAAAGCCAAGGGCCGTTAACTCCCATGGAGTAAAATCTGGCAAATAGGTATAGGGGACAGGAGGTAAACATGAAGACAAAACTCCTTTCCTTCCTCTTTCACAATGATTGCTCAGGGGCGCTTTTCACATAGTTTTTCCAAGTGATACCCGCTGCGCAGCCAGCTGCATCTATTCATGGAGGTAGACAGTGGACACTGAGATAGCAGCGAAAGCATCATTCATTGTTTTGCTTCCCATTCTTCCCTTCCTTGTTTCTCTTTTTTCTCACTCTCATTGCCCTGAGCGCATACCTCCCAAGTAAAGCATCAGTAGTTAATGCTTGCATCAGGCTTCATTGTCTAAGAGACTCAAACTAAGATACCAACCTAAGAATAAAGAGCAGTGTGACTTTTTAATGCAGAATTGCCTATCAGAAAAAACAACAGACAAATACTTAGACTTGGGTGCTTACTCAGGAGACTTGATGTGGCCTCTTACATGCTCCTAAAGGGATTTTAATTTTCTGGGCCTTTCTCCATTTGGAAAATGGAGATGTGAAGTGGTGGCATTACACTGCACAGCTATGGATCCCCAACTCTAATATGTGGATTAACTATGACAGTTATTTGGAAAGAAACTTTTTTTTCCTATACATTTATTTATTTATTTTAGAGAGAGGAGGGGAGGGGCAGAGGGAGAGACAGTCTTAAGCAGACTCCACGCTGAGCACAGAACCTGAAGCGGGGCTCAATCTCACAACCCTGAGATCACAACCTGAGCTGAAACCAAGAGTTCAATGCTCAACTGACTGCACCACCCAGGCACTCCGCTTCCAATAATTTTTTTGTAAAGTAGGCTCCATGCCCAGCGTGGAGCCCAGTGCGAGGCTTGAATTCACGACCCTGAGATCAAGACCTGAGCTGAGATCAAGAGTCAGACACTTAACCAACTGAGCCACCCAGGCACCGCAGAAACTTAAAATACAGGTTCCTAGACCTCTTCCAACCTGGCAGTGATTCAGTAGGTCTAGATTTGGGTCTGGAAACTGTGTTTCGTAAAAAGCATCCAGGTGTCACTGATGTATATAACTGGGGTTGGCAACTACCAGCAACATGGGGAGAGGACAGGCTTCAGATACTGCAATTCTCAAATCACTTCCATTTGTGTCAGAAACCCAACTAAAACTAGAAAGAACCACAGAGGTAATTTGTTGACCCACTAATGCGCAATATACAGAAGGAATGGCCACTTTTACAATGACAGCATCAAGAAATACACCTGAAATCTTAAGATGTCATCCTTCTTCCTCTACGCTGACCTCATTCTTGGAGACTCTAGCCACTTACACCAGATTTATATTTTACCAGCTTAGCAGACCTGAGGGGGGTGGGGAATCCCTTTTCCAAAATTCCAGTAAAGGTCCCAAGTCTGACTGTCCCTGAATCAACTGTGGACAACGGAAGCCCTGAAACAATTTTTGTAACCAGGTGAATAAACACTCCAATGACCAGAAAGCTAAGGAGACAAGCACTTAGCAATTTGAATTGTGCATCAGGGTTATCATGTGCCCAGTTGCTGTCATTTCTACTGGCTATAAGGTTCATGAGGACAAACACTTAGTACGATTTCTTCATCATTTGAATCCCCTTAAAACAAATCCAAATGAATGAGTGAAACTCTTTTAAATCTACAATATAATGAAGTTTCTAACAAAAATAGATTTTAAAAAATAACAAAACATATGAAGAATGGAAGAGGTATAAATATTATAATTAAACAATAAACTTTAAGGACAAATAATTAAATGAAATGCAACACAGCTTAGATATGGATATAGATATAGATTATTAATTAAATCATGATGCCCAGAAAAATCAATCCAAGCTATCAATCCTCAGAAATTCTTTATTTTAAAAATTTTGTTCTCCACAAAAATTCTTTCCTAACGTTCCCAGCAAGCATTTCTAGTTCTTTCTCTCCATATTAAGATTTATTGGAATCACACAATTATAGCTCAAATATTTTGATAAAGATCTATCTATTACTGTATAATTTCCATCTCAAAAATCACGTTATCTGCAAGCCTAAAATCTCTCTTTCTTAAGTCAGAGAAAGACAAATATATGTTCTCACTTATATGTAGAATCTAAAAAACAAACAAAGAAACAAGAACAAATAAACAAAAAAACCTAGAAACAGAACCACAAATACACAGAACAAACTGATGGTTTGCCAGAGGGGAGGGAGTGGGGGGATGGGCAAAATGGGTGGAAGGGGAGATACAGGCTTCCAGCTATGGAATGAATACGTCACGGAGATGAAAGGTACAGCATAGGGAATATAGTCAATGACATTGTAACAGTGTTGTATGGTGACATATGGTAGCTACACTTGTCTGGAGCATAGATATGTAGCATACCATATAGACTTGTCCAATCACTATGTCATACACCCGAAAATAATGTAACATCATATATTAGGTATACTTCAATTAATCATTCAATCAGTAAATATAAAATTTCTTTTCCTGAGAAAAACCAAGATTGTTGGCTAAAAACAAAATTAAAAAAACATGACGTTTCTAAAGGGGAGTTTATACAAAAGGGAGACACTCAGTGTTCCAATCAGGTTATAACTGCCATAGGTCAGGCAAAGAAAAGAACTGAAAAAGAGATACCCTGAAATGGAAAGAGATAGGAGTGAACATTCTCAGCTCAGTCATTTGTCCACCTTAGAAGTGGCTTGAGCTGACGCCAGAATACAAGAGCACATGACCCAATTTTCTGACTCAGCTGAGGAATCTGTGAGCAGTGATATGAATTGAGGACAATACTTTAATTAACAGGACTGATCCCTGCACCCAGTAGTGTGACTAGGGAATAGGCTCAAAAGATTCAGTTACTGCCCATGAATACATTCTCCAAAGGTGATGCCTATCAGTGACCAAGATTAGGATAAAAAGTATTACAGACTAACATAATATAATAAAAAAAAAATTTAAAAAAAGGTATTACAGAAAGCAGGATAATCAGTAAAATACAAATATCGATGGTCAGAACTTGAAATTTGTATATAAGGTGTTAATAGGTTTATTTTTTAAGTGCCCACTTGCCTGCTGACGAGTGAAACTGCATCATTTCTTCTTTCACTCTATCACCAGACCCCCCTTTTCCTAACGATAGATCCCAACTATGCTTTTACACGAAGTCAGAGAGTTAGGCGCACCTGGGGCAGCCCTCCACATCCCAGAGGTGGTTAGGAGGTACCTCTCTGAGAAAAGACAAGATTATTATTTCCTTCCACAAGAGCTGTGATCATACCAGCTGTCATGACAATTATTAAAACACAAAAGACAAAGATCAAAATATTTTAAGCATAAAGGACAAAATGAAAATTCTCCGAGATTCTATGTTTAATGGTAAAAATAAGAGTAAACATAGGAATGGTAAATAATCATAGACATAATACTGAAAAGCTGACTTCAAATACCTTCATTATGTTTCATTACATCTATGTGTGATATTACAATGGAATGTGCCAATGGTTCGCATTCATTGCATTCAAAAAGTACTACAAATACCCAGAAACTTAAGAACAAAATTCTATTTCAGACACTACTTTTCCACTGACTTTTATTTTAAAAAAGTAAAGTTTTTCCTGTTCACTAAAAAAAAAAAGATATAGTAGCAACAAGGAAAATTGTGATTTTTTAAACTATGTAAGTATACTTATCTAACTACATTCCTGATTTCTGAATTTCACTATACTAAAGTTCTGTGCATTAAATTTCATATACCTTAATTAAAAGCATCTCTGAACCCCCATGCATGAAAATAAAAAATGAATTCATAAATAAAATTGTACCTTCATTTTATTTTTCTGAAAAATAAGAAAAAAGAGTGACTATTATGCCAGAACCTTCAAATATCAGAATAAAAATTGATCAACCAGGGAGATAAGAACATGTAATTATTTTCAATCAGATATTATATAGATAGAAACGACTGATTTAAAACAGAAATGGCTGAAAGTTATAAACAGAGCTGGCAATGATACGCATCTAATACGTCAATCTAGTCACTGACAATTTGTGGACCATTTGAAACTGAAAACCAGATGCTGGGCCTTTTTTATTGAAACAGTAAAGTCAAAGTTTGGGTTAAGTTTTCATATGGCTAGCCATATTTCTTCATGCCACAACCACTGTCAGCACATCTAACTAGCTACTTATCCAAAGAAGTAATACCCTGAGTCACAAGACAGAAGGAAAGAAGAGTGACGACCAATAAGGAAAATGTCACTCAGAATATGCCCCAAGGATGGCAAACACTAGGGACAATTTTTCACATCAAATTCTAAAAGACAAGGATCTTCTCTATCATGGTCACTGCTGTATCTTGGGTGCCTTAACATTGCTTATTTATATACAGTAAGCTCTCAATAAATATTTGTTGAATAAAGTATCCCATAATCTAGCATCTTTGTCCAAAGAGGCTAAAGATAATATGTTCTAGTGTGAATTATGCAATTATGTCACTATCTACTTGATTCTAGTTAAATTGCTTACCTTCTTTGTGTTCAAATTTCCTCACCTATAAAATGTGGAAGCTGGGCTAAATCAGTAGCTTTCAAATTATATTCATCAGAAACCCAGCCTTATGAGAATGTGCTTCATGAACCTTTGCTGGGTTATATTAACAGGTCAGCAGAGGACAACTGGACTGAGTTCTGACGCATCTTCTCTGGTTTTGAACTGAGAAGCTTTCCATTTACCTAATTTATATATTGGGTGTTTCATAATATTTCAACCTCCCTCCCGAACAATATTGTTATTAATATACTCATAAATAATCACTGGGTCAAGAAAAAATCTGGGGAAATCAGAAAATACTTTATGGGGGTGCCTGGGTGGCGCAGTCCGTTAAGTGTCTGCCTTCAGCTCAGGGCGTGATCCCAGCGTTGTGGGATCGAGCCCCGTATCAGGCTCCTCCGCTAGGAGCCTGCTTCTTCCTCTCCCACTCCCCCTGCTTGTGTTCCTCTCTTGCTGGCTGTCTCTCTCTGTCAAATTAATAAATAAAATCTTAAAAAAAAAAAAATGACCACTTAAAAAAAAAAAGAAAGTACTTTATGATTAATGAAAATAAAGATAAAACATAAAGAAACTTGTAGGATTAAGCTCAAGTAATAACTTATAGCTGCAAATGCCAATATGGAATTTTATAACTATAAATGCCTACAACAAAGAAGGAAAGAGATGTGAAATCAATAACCTAAACGTTCACTTTAAGACACTGGAGAAAGAAGAGCACCCTAAACTGAAAGAAAGTAGAATGAAAAAAATAAAGATTGAAAGAGAAATTAATGAAATAGAGAAAACAACGGAGAGAAATCACTGAAACCAAAAGACAGTTCCTTGAAAAGATCAACAGAATTGACATTTAGCTAAATGGAACAAGAAAAAGAAAATGTTCAAATTATTAGAATCAGAAATGATAGTAGGGACATTACTTCTGCCATACAGAAATAAAATGGAATGTAAGAGAATGGTATAAACAATTGTATGCCAAAAATTACACAATTTAAATGACACAAACCACTGAAACTGACTCAAACAGAAAGAGACAATCTAAATACATCTACATAACAAGATATTGAATCACTAACTAAACCTCTCCCTACAAAAAGAAGCCCCAGACTTCACTGTTGAATTATACCAAACACTAAAAAAAGAATCAACACCCCAATGCTTCCACAAAAATCAAATTTGGCGAGGGATTCTGAAATATGATATCAAAAGCAAGAAACACAATCAACAACAAAAATAGATCCATTAGACTTCATTAAAATTAAGAACTATGCTTCAAAGGACAGTCTCAAGAGAGTGAAAGATAACCCACAGAATGGAAGAAAATATTTGCAAATCAAATATCTGATAAAGTATTATATTTAGAATACAGATCGAACACTTGCAAATCAATAAGAAAAAGACAACTCAACTTAAAAAATGGATAAGAGATCTGAACAGACATTTATACAAATGATATATAAATAGCCAATAAGGACATAGGAAGAACCTCAACATGCTGAGGCACCAGGGAAATGCAAATCAAAAGCACGTAAGTTATCATTTCTACCCACTAGGATCACTAAAATTAAAAAGTCCGATAGTAAGGAGTGTTGCCGATGATGCAGGGATACTGGAGCCCTCACACACTGCGGGTGAAACGTAAAATGGTACAGCCACTTTGGAAAACAGTCTGGCAGTTCCTCAAATGTTTCAACGTAGTTACCATGTAACCCAACAGTTCTACTTACAGCTATATACAGACATTCAAGAAAAATGAAAACATGTTCACCCACAAACTTGTATAGAAATGTTTACAGCAGCATTATTCATGGTAGGCAAAAGGTAGAAGCAACCCAAATGTTCATCAACTGATCAATGGATAAACCAAATGTGACAGTCATACAATGGAATATTATTGGGCCATTAGAAGGAATGAAGTATGGATACACGATACAACATGGATGAACTATGAAAACATGATGCTAAGTGAAAGAAGCCAGTCATAAAATACCACATATGACATAATTTCTTTTACATGAAATCTCCAGAATAGGTAAATCTACGGAGAGAGAAAAATTAATGATTGCTTAAGGCTGGTGGGAAGGTGAATGATAGGAAGATGATAGCTAAAGGGTACTGAGTTTCCTTCTGAGGTGATATAAATGCTTTAAAATCGACTGTGGTAATGGTTACATGTATCTATGCAATATATTGAAAACCACTGAATTATACACTCTAAATAAATTGGCGAACTATATGGTATGTGAATATCTTAATAAAGTTATTAAAAATGAAATACATAAACAGAAGAATAAAGCTTTAAGCATGAGTATAGATAAATATCTTTATTTTTTGCTTGATGTATATTCAAATTTATATAAGGTATTTATAAGAAAAGTACTGTCTTTTATGATTATGATTACGAGTCTTCTTGAAAGGTAGACTTAACAGAAACTTACGCTTATAATTAAATATAAACTTAAAGATCGCAGATAAAGAATATGTTCTTTACTTTTCCTGTTTTTGTTCTTTCTGATCTTATGAGATTTAAATGTAGTACATGGATTACTGATTTCCTTCTGGAATTTAATAACATTGTTTTATACACTGTAATTGGACTTGATGGTTTACAAATGTGGCAATTCTATATGAAAAATGCATTTGAATTATATTTCTAAGTGAATTAAAGAAATTCTATTTCAAAAAGCTTTTGCAAATTTAAAAAGAGTTTTTACAAAAAAAAAAAAAACTGTAACAAATATATCACCACAAGTTTAACTATAGCTCTTTTGAGAAAGATGAACTAACAGCACATTTCTAAGATTAGGTAATTTGGTGATGTGGACAATAAAGTACAGTGGATTGCTTCAATTTTACTCAGTTTAATCATTAAACCTAACATTTTAATTGGTACTCAGTTAAATGAAATTTACTTTTATTCTATTTGAAATACATTTGTGGCTATTTGATGTAACTCGGAGATGTAGGGTTTATTTGTCAAAACAGTTAATAACTGTTAAGCAGGAATTTACTTTCATTCTTATTGCAACAATTCTGTAGTCTTACTTTCATACTGAAGGATAATTTAGCTATTACAATAGTATATTTAATTCTTATAAAATGGATAGAACCACCTATAGTGTTAGTTATTAATAATAAATTTTTAGTGTAGTTTATAATCAAATTACCTATTAAACAGCTGTCGTGGAAAGATTTAGTGAACATTTGTCACCTATTAGGCTGCTAATTATTAGTAAATGTTAGAAAATTAAGAAAATTGGAAACAAATGGGAGAAGGTAGAGGAGAACAGTGTTCCTACTATATGCACTTCCAATGTCTGCCACATATCCTTTGAAAGAGAACAAGAAGTTGGATCAATGTAAAATACTAGAAACGGAAGAGGTAACCTTAGAAATGAAGGTTTTGAGCTCTGTGTAAGTGATCACCAAAACCAGCCTAGACTATTTTGTTTGAGTGTTTTTGTACATATTTTTCCTGGAAGGCACAAAACACACAGGACTCTCTATATTAGGGAGGTAATAAGCGTTCCTGGATCCACTGGAGATTTCCTGTTTACCTGTACCCATTTAAGGTCCATAAAACTCTTTCTGTCCATAAATTTCAACATCCCCAGAACTACAAGTAGATGAGATTTTAAGTCAAGACCTACAACCAGGTAAAAGTCGAAGTTTTATGAGGCCCGAAGCTTTTAAAATTTAGGGACTTTCTTCAAGAGAAAGAATATAAAATTGCAAATATAAAACTAGGTAGAGACTAAGAAGGGGGGACAAAAAAGTGAAGAATCATGAAATTTATGTGTCTTTGGTAGTATAGTAAATCTGCCTCTGAAATCACTAAATGTTTCAGTAATATTTCATGGTCAGATTTAATAGTTCTAGTGCCTAGAAGTGAAGTACTTTAAGGGTGACAAGACTAGAGTATAATTAATAGCCAACATTTATTAGGTATATCATATAGCATTTAAATTCTTAACATATGTTATCTCATTAAATCTGCACCTCATTGAGAAGAAATAGATATGATTACTTTTTCCATTTGTGAAGTACTGATGAAGACCTGAATCATTAACAGTGGGAGTAGAGAAGAGAAGGAAATAAATTATAGAAAATTTGGAACCACAAGATGAATTGAAGGTATGAGCTCCAAAGAGAGAAGCTTCAAGCAGTATGCCCAGATTTCTAATATAAGACACAGGGTGGATATATGTCCCACCATATGAAAAGATACAGATTATATGCTAAGGAACAAATTAATGGAGAATAATAATACATTCCTTTTGAATCTGAGGGATAAATCTCTCTATTTGTACGTCTATTTGCATATATATATATCTAAGTAGGCATGTCATATGCCTCTAAATACCTAAGTTGAAAATAGAAGGAAAAGGGTAGGAATAAAGATAAATGTTAGGGATGTTAATGGTAGTTTTAACTATGGGAGAGTACAAAATCTCCTATGGGATATATTAAAAGTAATAATAGCCCAAGTAAGACAAGTAGAACCTTGAAGATTCCCATATTGATGGAGTAAACAGAGTAACTCACGAAAAGATTAAGAAGAAATCTTATCAAGGGGATGGAGAAGAAATGCAGGTAACAAGGATATAAAGCCTTATCTCAAATGTCTACAATTCTGAGTAGATGCCTCATCATCCAGATCAAATGCAATAGAGACCCAATAAGATGAAGACTGAGAATGGTCCGTTGGATTTGGCAATTAGAAAGCAACCGGCCATGTTACTACAGTGGTAGAGCAAAAGCCAGATTTGAGAGGTTGAGAACTTGTCATGCAAGAATAGAAACTACAAATGCAGACAGCCCTACTCAGCAGTGTGTTTGTCATGGGAAAGGTATGAATGTCTTTAGTTTTTGAAGCTTGAGAAAGTCTGAGAGCCAAAAGTGAAGGAACTTCTCTCAAAGAAGGAGGAGCTGTGATAAATGATGGATAAGAGCCCCAAAACAGGTTATCTGGGATAAGATAAAGCATACACACAGCAAGGTTGATTGAGTAGATTCCTATTATTTGGAGATTGAGGGGGAGGTGGTAAAGGGGTTAAGGAAGAGTGTGTGCTCATGTAGCCCCCTCTCCTCCATGACAGAAGTGACAAAGCCATTTGTCCAGTGGAGGTTGGAGATGGGAAAAACTGGAGTAAAGAGGATGTTTGAGAAGGCTAAAAAGTATGTGGAAAGGTTGTTGTGAACCATGCAAGAGTCCACGGGTAAGCAAGTAGAAGGATCGATGCCTAGATGGGGTCTGAGACAGAGTATCTACGGGGAGAATTAAATAAGAAAAACTATAAAACCAACTGGCACAGTGCTTTGCATATTGTCTGAGCTCAAAAAATATTAGACCTACACCAGTCCACTAACACAAAGGAGTCACAGGATCTCTGAGACCTATGAGGTGGGACAAGTAATGTCCTTCCCGTGGGAAAACGCTGTCCTGTGCGTACACGTGTTGCGTCTGTGGAGATGGATGAACATGCACTTTCTCTACAGCATCCTCTCCTTCGGTTGAAAGCATTATAATGTTAACAGTTGGGATGGGAAAAATAATACCTTCCTAGGTGATGGAGCGAAAATAAATACGGATTTCACTAGATTATTTTAAATAATGACAGCAATAGCTATCATTAACCAGAAATGTGGAAGTTTTATTAGGAATTTCAAAAAGGTAAAGACTGATCAGCAACATGAATATGAATGTGCAGAAGACAGCCACCTCTCAATTCCTCAAAACTAGTGCCTTCTGATGACATTAGAACCTCAAGAAAATGACCCACTTCCACCCCTTTCCTGCAATTAGCAGGAACACTGGCCTAGCTCTACTTCTCTAGATAAATACTTATAATTTCTTTCTTTCTCCATGCCACCTATAGGAAAAGGAAAAGAAAAGAAAAAGGAAAAGAAAAGAAAAGAAAAAAGGAAAGAAAAGAAAAGAAAAGAAAAGAAAAGAAAAGAAAAGATAAGATTTAGGGGCACCTGGCTGGCTTAGTTAGTAGAGCACGTGAATCATGATCTCAGGGTTGTGAGTTTAAGCCCCACACTGGGTGTAGCGATCACTTAAAAAAATAAAATCTTTTTTACGAACCCCAAGATTTGTTCCTATATTACTATATTGATTGCTGGGAATTTGCTGGTTCTCTTCAAAGTGGCTTATATCACAAAGATAAGCTTTTTTTTCACAAAGATAAGCTTCTTAAATGCTTAACTCTACTATTCTTTGTCTCAAATTCCAATAGAATGCTATTCATTTAACTTAAATAGCATATGTTCCTTTCCTTTTCATTAATCAAGTCCACTGCTTAACAAGACAATGTACACTGCATTGTTTAGGCTACGTATTTTATTTGACCCGCTACGATCCTGAGTTAGAATATTCTGTTTTTGTAAGCTTAATTTATTTAAATGTATGCTGACGGAAGTGGAAAGAGAAACCTGTGCTGCAAGCTTCTATAAATCAGCTGCACAGAAAATCAAGTTAGACAGGAAGCACGATATGCAAATTATATTTTAAAACTTCTGTGTGAGATCTTTTAAAATTTACAGCTCTATTTTTCTTAATTCTCACAATAATCTTCTTAATGAAATGGATAGTTCACAGTTGATATGAAAGAAAAATATTAGCCTTTGAAAATTATCTGAGTGAAAGGCTTTTCAATATAGATAACTTCATACTTATTTATAATTAAACAGCATCTTAATACGCCAATTTTCATCATTTTGCCCGAACTGATGCTCAAGAGTGTTGAGTGAATGGCTGAATAAGTGAATAATTTGGGCTGGGAATCCTCGCTGGGCTTATAATACATACAACTTTATCCAGTTATCTCAAAGGGACTAAAAAATTATCATAATAAAATCTTCATTTAAAAATTTAATAGTACATTGAAAAGCTGGAGGTCATAAAGATTAAAGAAAAAAAAAAACAAAAACAGACAACAACTTCACTTAAGAACTGTCACCAGCCTGACAGCTGATGAGTTAAATATACCCTCACGGTTTTTGGGCAGCCGTAAGCTTTTCTGTTTATTGTTTTGATTCTGAATGTTTAGACAGGGTGCCTACTCTCCAGTGTGTCCTAGGCTCCATCACCCTTCTTGCCTTAGACCAGATCTAATTCATAAATCCTTGTTACCTGTTTGGCCACTTAGCATTTGAATCTTGGGTCTCAGATCTCCTAGGAAGGTAAAATGAACCAGATTACCCTGTATTATCATTTGTAACCACTGTTTCAGATTTAGAAACATCACATAGTTAAAGCCTCAGGAAAAGAACAAAGGAAAATGTAACAAAACATATAATTTAGCAAAAATATAAAGTAGAACCCATGACACTCAAGCTATGATACATTGTTGGAATACCCTAGTAAAGAAAATATAATCCTAATGTTATCTACCAGCATGGAAAGAAGTGAAATGAAAACAAATTAATTTGGGGCACTTTAAATTATTTTGTCACATTGTTTACATCATTGCTTATATTTGATAATGTAAATTTATTAATATTCTACCAAGTCTGGGTTTGTCCTTCCTAATTACAATCACAGAATAAAAGGGTACCAGGAGACCAAGAGTACGTATTCAACTATTAAAGGCCCTAGCCCAGATCAAAGATAAATTACTTACAAATAACACACTGTCTCCTCTGATATGCTCTTGCCACCAACCTCCCTCCTATCCTTTAAAGCTAGCCTGAGGCTCAACTCCGGCACAACCTCTGTAACCAATTTCACTGTCACAGCAAGACCTTACCTTTCTCAAAGAGCACTTACTATCTTTATCAAACAACTACTCTTTAAGAAGGAGTAATAACAGGTCTGCAAATTTCAGTACCAGCAACTTAGCACGTAAATTCAGTACATAATTTAGATTATTGTGCTCTAGTATGCTGGTTATTCATAATGCAAAATATTCAATAATTGATATTAATGTACACTGAACTATCTCCTTAATTCTATTACGAATATCCTATCAGTAGAGATAATCTCTTTAAATCTTAGTATTTCACAGAGCCTGGGACAGCGCTAGATATTGCAGTCCCTGTGTTACTGATTACCTGTTTTATTTGCAGGTTTAATTCCTTGAGACTGGGTCAGTTTAGCTTGAGTTTCGGGAATCTGAGGAATGTAGATTTTCTTGGGCATATCAAAATGTTCTGGAAGGCTCAGTTCTGCTGTGTATAAAACGGACTTAGGCTTCTTTAGCTTTGAGGTATTAAAGAGCATACAAGTCTGCAAATAAACAGAGAGTAAAATTGGAATGTAATTCTCTTAGCTGCTACCTCCAAAACACACACAAAAAAGCATTATGTATTTAGAGTCCACATTTGGGAAAAAATCCAACAAGGCATTGAATTTGTTCATTTCTTTAGATACATTATTATTTGATTGGTGGAAGATAACACTAACATGTTTTACAGAATCAATGGAATCATCCGTTATTAACAGATGCTCAATGTCCCATTCCCTAATCCTTTCAGTGTTGAGGAATTCATTGCTTCAGGGAAAAACCAATTCCACTGGTGAACAGCACTGAGAAAGTGCTTCCCTCCTTCAGCTGATCCCTGTGCTCTTTAACATCTAACCCATCAGTTAAAGTTCTTAGCGGAAGCACAGCTAGTCCCCTCTCTTTTCCTAATGACAATTTTGTGAATATATGTGTGTTTGGATGTGTGTGTATATATATACATATATGTATGTATAAAATTAGGTCCTGCCCTTCCACGGACATCCAAACATAACTTTTATTTATTTTTAATTTTTTCCTTCTTCTCCCCCATCCCAAACACACCTTTTAAATAGGTTTGATATGTTTAGTCCCTTCAACCGCTACTTATATAATGTGGGTTACGACAACTCGCCGTCATGCAAATGCTCAAGACACAATCTAGTTCAATATTGTCCTTCCTGAAATGGAACACTGAAGAGATGCCAGTTCTCTAAGCGTGAACCAAGCAATGCAAAGCACAGAGGCAGGCAATCATTTACTTTTAGCTGGATGCTCCATGGCTAACCACATAGTACAGTCCAATGGTTAGACCAAGCACTCTTGAAGGCAGACCGGCTGCATTTATAACCCAGCTCTAAGTAAGCTTGGCCAGGCTATAAACCAAAGCTACAAATTCTTCATTTGTAAAATATGGGCAATAATCGTATGCACTGCCTATCCGTGGTGTGAATATTTAAAGTGAAAACAAAATCCAGGTCCTTGGAGCATATTTCGAGTATTCAATAAACGTTGGCTATTAGTATCATCATTGTCATCATCATCTTGATCGTGGTCATGGTATCATTACTCAACAAAAATAAATGTTGGTGCCATTAGCAACTTTCTCATTCACTGGGTTTGTTATCTACAAATTGCACAAGGATTTTTTTTCCCACAAAGTAACATTTTTCAACTACTTTATTTTGGTACTTAAAATCATGTAAATTAAAAAATCTAAATTAGTTCATTTACATTTATCATTACTTGTGTTTGGTTCATTTTTGTGTTCACTACGAATTATCTATTCACATCAGCAACCAGCTCTTTAACCTAAATGTATATCATCTGCCTTCTGTATCTTCAAGTCATTAAGTCATGATATGTTGACATAGACTCTCTTCTTGGCCAAACTCTAGTCAGGCTCTTCCAACCCCTCTTCCCAAGTAGGCCTCAACCTTGGCCTATAACAACTGCAGATTTTCAGCACAAATTATTTTGTCTACCCCCTTCCCTGCCACACACACACTAAGACACTTGAACAAGCGTTCACTAAGTTTCTAACAGCTCAAGGCCATATCCCTAGGATGATTCCAGTTACCCTTAAAGTACCTTCCTGAGAGAGCTCAATGCTGCCAAACTGTTTATTCCAGCCAAAATCCAGTGATAGGCAGATAGGTCCCTAAACCCCCTCTTATTAGAGCAGTTACTTTAGAAAGCTTGCTATTATAAATCCTTCCTCTCCCTCCCTTTTTCTTCCACCCCAACCACTTCACCCTCCCCCTCTTTCTCTCTCCTTTTTAAAGTGTAAGTTTTCTGCCTCCCAGAACTGTCTTCTCAAGGACCTCAGAATGCAAACATTCAAGGAGATGAAGATTCCAGCCAGGTAGGTACCTTGTTCTAACTTGCATCACTACCTTCAGTCATAAAGATCCCAGAAGTTTATTTCTCCTGCAGATAAGCATCAATTAACAAATCCAGACCACACTGACCAACCCCCTCCCACTTTAAACTGTCTACTTCCCTGATTCTGCTCATTTTTATTAGGTTCACAGCTCATTATCCCTCTTTACTTTCTCATCCTCCTTTTAAAACTCCCAGTTCCGGGGCGCCTGGGTGGCTTAGTTGTTAAGCGTCTGCCTTCGGCTCAGGGCGTGGTCCTGGCGTTATGGGATCGAGCCCCACATCAGGCTCCTCTGCTGGGAGCCTGCTTCTTCCTCTCCCACTCCTCCTGCTTGTGTTCCCTCTCTCGCTGGCTGTCTCTATCTCTGTCAAATAAATAAATAAAATCTAAAAAAAAAAAAAACCTCCCAGTTCCATCCGTACAAATTTCAGTTTAGTACATGCTGGATCCTTCTCCCTATTTTGACAGTTACTGAATAAATTCTATCCTTATGGCTGTAACTAATATCCAGCTTTGTTTATCTTCGACAGTATCAATAGGATTACTTCATGATTTAGAGTGCACTTAAATTATACAAATACAAAAACCATTTTCTTTACCCTTTGGAATCCTCACAAAGATCTTTTAGGCTTTCTTTTTTAAACATATTTAATTTCAAAATTTCAATGATTTTTCCTACCATTTATCCCAGAGTATATAGCATGGCTTTTAAAACATAAACTTGAAAAAGTTAATAGAAGACAGAAGGAAACTGCCCTGTAAGTTCTGAATCTTTCCAGTATCACTGAGTATATTGTTAGAGTTGATTTATTAATGGTCAGAAGAATATGAATTCAATAAATGAGTGCTAAGTGGTGAAGTGTCAGAAACTCATGTTCCTGACAAAAGATCCTGTCTCTCACAGTATCAAGTAGATACATCATATTGCTATTACTTGATAAATATTTCAAAAATTCAAATTCCACACGGTTGTGTACCAAAAAAAAAAAAAATTAGTCAGATGTGTCACTTTTATTTGGTAGAAAAGTGATTACATTTATTCAATTAGATTTAGTTCTAAACAGATTTATTTCAAGGATGATTTTAAGATTTTGTTATGTAGTTATTTTACGCTATAACTGAGCATTCTAGACTTCCATTGACTCCATTATACAATTTCACGGTAGTAGACTAAGAACTGAACATATGATCTGGAGACTATGCAGGAGAAGGAAAAGAGTAATGAACGAGGGGGGGGGGCAAAAACCTGGGTCCATCTTTATTCTGTCACAAATCAGTCATGTGACCTTAGGCTACCATCTTACTATTTTGGAGTCTTGGTTTGCAGGTTTGTGAGTGTAAGAGGTTGGACTATGCGTCTCTGAGTGTCTTTGATTTCTTTTCTCAGCTTTAAAATACAATGATGTCTCTACCATGATCTAGGCTGTAATTGCTACCCTGTCATTAAGGCCAACATAAGTCTTTTTATGCCTCAGTCATTTCATTTTTTGTATTACAAGTGTAATTCTACCTTCTCTACATTTCTCCGTGGGGTCACTGAAATAATTTGGAAAAGTGCACATAAAAGCATGTTGGAAAAACGGTGTAAAATACTATACAAGGATGGGGCGCCTGGGTGGCACAGCGGTTAAGCGTCTGCCTTCGGCTCAGGGAGTGATCCCGGCGTTATGGGATCGAGCCCCACATCAGGCTCCTCTGCTATGAGCCTGCTTCTTCCTCTCCCACTCCCCCTGCTTGTGTTCCCTCTCTCGCTGGCTGTCTCTATCTCTGTCAAATAAATAAATAAAACCTTTAAAAAAAAATACTATACAAGGAGAGAGTACTTTTAAAATTAATCTTGTTTACTATTCTGCTGCAAAAATTATCAGCATTATTGTATTTCAAGAGTGCACTGATAATTGCACTTGAAAAGAACGCTGTATGATTAGATGTATACGAGCACAGTAAGATGCATCTGCGAGTTCCGATTTGCTGCAGCTGGTTTTCCTAAGCTGGCACATTCAACCCTTCTAGAGTTCCTTTGTGCATTTGGAAAGTTGTTGCTGAAATTGAAAAATGTGTGATATTCACAGAATTCAAAGAAAATAGTAATCTTCAGGTAAAAAAAACTAATTTCCAAATTTAGAGACTATTTAAAACATTTCTATTTTAATTTTAAAGAAGCCAAGGTTTTTTTTTTCATAAATAATGATGATGATGATGATTGTTTTTGTTCCTGTTATTTCCACCAGCCAATCGAGAAGTAAACACATACAGATACCCATCCAGCAAATGTGGGAGGTAAACAAGGATAAGTAAACAAGACGACTGTGACTGTGAAAAATGAGGCAGTGAGGCAAGCTGGATAGACATGAAGACCTCAGATTTAAAGTATTATTTGTTTGTTCGGGCACATGTTCAATTCAATTAAACAGTGACAGAGCACCTGTCACACACAAGACAATAAGGGCTAAAAAACACATAACAAAGATTTTTAATTTCTAGGCATTCACAATCCTAGAGGAACAGGAAAATATAAAAATTAATGTTTTACAAAACATAATTTGGTAAATACAATAATAAACAGAGTGTGCGGGGTTCGGGAGACAGTTAAAAGAAGAGGGGAAAAAACCAGAAACTGTATACATGCATAAATAACAGAACAAGGATCCACTGACAAAATCTATTTCCCTCCAGCATTTCTCATTTAAATAAAATGTTTTGATAAGAGTCAAGAATGAAGAAAATTAATTTTTAATTTTTTAAAAAGATTTATTTATTTATGTGAGAGAGAGAGAGCAGGGGGAAGGGCAAAGGGAAGGGGAGAGAGAGAATCTCAAGCAGATTCCCCATTGAGCACAGAGCCCGACAGGGGGCTGGATTCCATGACCCCGAGATCATAACCTGAGCAGAAATCAAGAGTCGGACGTTTATCCAACTGAGCTACCCAGGCGCCCCTGAAGAAAACATATTTAAAAGGAAAGAGAGACAGGGTGAGTGCACTATGATAGGGTTAAAGTTTGAAAAGGCCAAATATCAAATATTTCTATTGTAATACTATACTGAAAGTTGAACAAAAACCTTCCCAAATTGATTACTCTGTCATAGAAGTAAGCATATCGGTATGAGCTAAAGAGAGCCATCAGCTTCTGGAATGTATAGTATAGACGGGTCAGTCCAGAGGGCATCAGAGCCTTGGGCCTTGATATTTTTGAACTAATCAGAACTCAAAAGTCCAGGTCATCCATAAAATATCATCATTAAATGTGAGGGATCCGTGCTTAGACTGTACTGATTCTAGTGTTCTAACAAAAAAAGAAATCATTCCTACAGTGCTGAGTATTTGTTGTAATATATGTAAGGTAATATATGAAGGTAAATCTCAAACAAGGATGAAAACATTTACCATTTGTTCCTACACTGATCAAAGACTTAGTGACTACCTTTGGCATAGTACACTTTTCTAGACACTGGTGATCTGAGAGTTAACTAAACAAATATCTTCTCACAAATTCCCATGCTGGAGACAGACAATGAGTAAACAAACATATTACTCTAAGGTGATAAATACTATCTGTAGAGAAAGTTGAAGGAAATTTAGGATTCGGAAAGTGCCTGGTAGAGGTAAGCAATGCTTTAAAAGGTATATAAGATTTAAAAAAAAATACAAAAAATCTAAGCATCATCTCATTGGTAGCACTGTAGCAGGCCTGAAGTAATTGAGGGAAGTAGCGTCTGATATCTAGGGAAAATTAACCACAGAAGAGCACAGGGCATGCGGAGCATGCCTTGGGATTTTTAGATGAGCAAGGAGGCCTGTGCTGAGGCAGTGACATGAATGAATGGGGGCCAGTGGAAAAGATGAGCCCAGGGAAGAGATGGGACTGCCGGAAGGGTCATGAGGACCATCCTAAGGATGTTGGGTTTTATTTTGAATGAGCTGGAAAGCCAACAGAGGAATCTGTGCAGGGGAGCAACGTGACCAAGTTTACATTTTAGAAGAATCGCTTTGGTGGCTCTCTGAGGTTAGACTGTACCGTACTTCATTTATACAACAGAGTGCAAGATATCATGATAGAGTCCATGGTAATACCAAGAACAAGAATGCCGCACAGATAGAGAGCACTTATTTATAGACCAGGTAAAGCGGTAAGCATTTTGCATAATGCTTTCACTTAGTTTCCATCAATGAGCAGTATCTTCAGATTAAAAATATAAAAGCTGAAGATTGATGATTCTGAAGTAACCAGAGCACAGTCACACAGGCAGACAGTGTCAGAGTCTGGGTGCTCATCCTGGTAGTCTGACCCCCGGGGATGAGCCTCTTTGGATGCACAGAATATCCTGGACAACTTTTAGAACATGTTCTCCCCCCACCCCACCCCCCCCAGAGATTTGTCTTTACTTATTCTAGAATGGGGCCTGGGTACTACCGTTAATTTTAAGTTGTCTAGGGCATTCTAATGTGTCGTCAGGAGTGAAGGCAACCGTGAATTCAGCGGCTACACCGTAATGCCTAAATGTACGAGCCTGCTAAGTTACCACGGACTTAGTTACACTACAAAAAGTAGCAGTCATGCTAACATTAGTAGAACACTTTGTTTCAGACTTATTATTTAATGAGGTCAAAAGCAAAAATGCTACTGAGCTGTCTTCCTGAGGAAAATCAGCATTAGTCATTTTTTCCATGTAAAAAGGTTACGATTAAGTGACAACTCTGTAGAATTTGAAAAAGAGACTAATTTCAGGGCATCACATGTCTTGCATTCTCACCTCAATCTTGGTCAGCCCCAAGAGCGCGATGGCCACGCGAACACTACTGCTCTCCAGAGTGCCTGTGATCAACCGTCGCTCATACTCTATATCTGACATCTGTTGCTGTGCCGCAAAAGCCAAAGCCTTTTCCTTGGCCTCATTAGTCAGCGGCAACTTCAGGTCCACATCCAAGATTTGATGGAGCTCACATTTCAAATAGAGAACTGGATTTTCCTTACTAAACACTAGGGGAAGTAAAAACATTCATGACTGCCATGATCATTTATGCCCTTGACAATGTTACCCAGAATGGACTTGGAAGGTTTGAATTACAAAACTACAGTTGTGGCCTTTATTAACCAGAGTAACGCGGGTAACTCATTTCTAGTAGCCCCAGTTCAGTAATTCAAGAGTAAGTCTTCAGGAATTAAAGGTATTTTGCTGGTATTCTCTAAGAAGAATGCTCAAAAGAACTCAAAGGGTTCATTCGTAGAAGGAGCAACATGTTATAACGCTAAGTGATCACTGTGCTATCAGGGATTAGAAGGTAAGGGAAGTAGAAATAAATGTAAATACATCTGTCAGGGACTGGTAAGAACTGTCATTTTCTTTTACCAGAAACCTTACACTTCAGAATGTAGGGTACAACTTCAGGGTACAAGTTCAGGAAATATATTACAATATATAGAATTCGACACTATAGCCATTTCCAAATTATTTGGGAAACTGAAAATCTGCTGAGTAAATATTACGAAGGCCAAATTTCAATATTTATCTGAAGAATGAAAAATAAGGATTTAAAAACAATCACCATGGACATTTTCTTAATTGTTAAACTGGTGCTGTATTCCATGGATGCTGACATAATAAAGTTAAAAGGGAGGTTTCCAAAAGCCTTCCAAGTTTTTATTGGAAAAATTTGCCATGAGTACGCTCAGATGGCTATAGGAGGAACAACCCCATCCTTTAACATTTTAAATGAAATAAAACAAACATATATTCTACCTTCCTCTGGAGAAGTGCTGTAGTCAAGCGAAGCTGAAGAATCCTTTGGGAAAAAGGAGGAAGGCAAGGGGATCATACCTTTTCCTTCCACAACGTAAATTAATTCTCCAATCTAAAACACAACCACAGAATAATATTAAATTACAAAAGCTAAGAGAAAAATCTGTACACTATAACAACATCCATGCATTGTGCATTGATAAGCAACTCTAAGCCCTAAATGAGGAGTGAAAGGTAAGGCTGAAATATAACCTTCCCACAGTGTGGGGGAAACTCTGTATGCAACCAGAGCACGGAGGTGGATTAAGATGGCCCCAGGATGGCACTGACAGCAGTTGATCTTTGTAGCTGTAAATATCCTTGGTAGACTGTTAACTTAAGTCACATAAACAATCAAGAAAGAATGAAAGATTTTTTTTCCTTCATTCTGTAATTTATTGTTGTAGAGGAGTGACATCACTTTTGCATGATGCCTGAGTTCCCAAGTGTCTATATTTTAAAGTGCAGATTTTCAAAATGAGAATATGAGGGTCTGCAGATCTTTTAGAATAAGTAATTAGGCAAGAAATACAAAAGACTAAACAGAGAGAGTGAAAATTAAAGTGGGGTCAATGCAAGGGCAGCAACATACGTGGGGAAAGATTAACAGAGGTTGACAGGCCTCGTTTCAATTCTGGTCCTGCCATTTACTAGCTACTAAGCCTTAGGCAAGTTTAGTAAATCTCTGACTTTCAGTTTGGGCCTCTGTAAAATGGGATGATTAAAAAAAAAAAAAGTTCATTTTAGAAATCTAGAGATTAAATGAAAAGGAAGGGGAGAGAGGGAGTCTCAAAAGACCCCAATGGATAAATATTTAGATCTTGATTCTGAAGGGAAGCAGAAAATGTCACTCCAGAATTTGTTGTGTTGGTATACTGATAATTTTGAGTTATAGGCACTTGAAAGACAGCAAATGCAAGGAGAAGCTTTCTTTGAACTTGCCTCATCTGCCCAAAGACAGACCCTCCAAAAGAAACTCAAGTATCATAAATTCCCTCCCTGAGGATTTCATCAACGAAGGATTGACTTTTATGAGAAGAAACTAGAAGATGACACTGTACACTGACAAACTCTGTCACAAAGTATCATGTCTCCCATCTATTCTTCTAAGAGCCCATTCATCTTTCCTAAAAATCATTTATTCTCCTCTAAGTGGCCAACGTCCCTTTCTCCCTTTTCACTATTAAGATGGTATTTGCGCCTGAATTCTAAGCCACTTTGGGAGTTACTCATTTTTTCTTGGGTACCTCTCATGTATATAGGAAGTATACATGTTAATAAATGTGTCTTTTTTCTTGCTAATCTGTCTTTTATTATAGGAGTCTCAGGCAATAATTCAGAAGGGTAGAGGAAAAATTATTTTTCCTCTCCAACAATTCAAACAAAGACACTTAAACGGAAATGACAGAAAAAATGTACAAACAATCATGAGACAATGAGGGAAATATGAACAATGCCTGGTTGTTTGATGCTAAGAAAAAAAATTTACAATATTTTGAGTAATAACAGTCTCATGATTATGTCAAAAAGTCAAAGTCTTTTTGTTGTAGAGATGCTTACTAAATTATTTGTGGATAAAATTACATGATGATTGGGATTTGCTTCATTATAATGATGAAATAAGTTCGGCCATGCACTGTTGAAGCTGGGAGAAGGGTACAGGGGGGATATATTGCAGTTTTATTTCTAGAATTATATTTTATATTTTCCATATTAAATTCTTTAAAAAAATGCTTATATCATAGGAAGTAGAATGATAGTAAAGATGTGGCGAGGACTAAATGAGATAACACATAGCAGGAACCTGACCCTTTGCCTGGCACTTACCAGGCACATAAGAGATCCATCTAAATGGAGAGGGACCATCTTTTGAGAGCAGGGCTTCCCTAACATTCATGACATATAAATCACCTGAAGATACTATGAAAATGCAGGTCTGACTCAAGAAATCTGGAGCAGAGCCAAGACTTGGGAGAATCAATAAAAATGAGCACTGGCAAATTTAGGGCTAAGCCATACACTGGAGAATCTTCTGCCAGAATGACCTTGTGACAGGCATGCAACTAACTACTAGGAAAGCAAAAGGAAACAAACTTAGCTTCTAATCTGGGATTATAACGAGTTTGAACTCTCCCACCATCTTAAAACACTATTAAGTATATGATTGAGAGACTACTCCAGAGGCAGAACACATAAACGATATAAAAGGAAACTGGTTGCATAATAAAAATACAATTCCAAGATATAATAGATATCCTAGATAACACATGAAATAGCAAAAACTGAAACTTAATCTTGAAACAATATAAAAATAAACAATTTCTGATCGTGAGGTCAATGTATTCATAGCTTCACTATCCTTCCCTGATTGAGATCTGTTTACAATAAAATTAACTGTCATCTACTCTCATACAACAATGTTCCATAGAATTTTATTAACTATGACTCACAATTACCTTCAGTTTATACTGAAAAAACGAATATGGAAAACTTCGAATGTTTTAAATTGTTCAGCATTTAATTCCATGCACGCGGGTAATAAACGGTATATGATAGAAAACTTCCATATAGTAATTTTTCCTAAGCAACCTGGTACTCTGCAAACATGAGTCCAAGGTAGCCATCGGAAATGGGTTTTCTGTGTGTGCATGTTTTACTACAAATACAACTAAGTGATCAATACTAATGACATGAATTTTCAACGATAACTGAAGTACAAAGGCTCAACAGAGACCAGAGAAAACAATATATGAAGCTTTACTTTTATTTTACTTTTTTCTCATTTTAATTTTTATCTAAAAAAAGTCATTTTACCCAAAATATAATATTCTGAAGAAATTAGACTCTGAGTATAGAGTTGCCAACGTACAGGTTTTCTTAAATGTGTGCCTGATCTATAGCTGGTCTTCTCAATGAAAATGAGTACCAACTCATGGAAGTTGATACAAAGGGAGCAGACTGCAATTTGCCAGAATATTTCCCTTAAATATATACTATAAAAAGCCTCCTAACCATGGACAGCCAACTAAAATATCAGTAACTAAAACTCCATTCAATTCCATTTAATTCCACATCTTACACAGATGATATATTATCATTTCCCAATTATGTTGTCTAAGTTGTTTTTTTTATTAAAAAGAAACTTAATAAAGTTGAAAAAAAATGCCTATGTCAGAAAATTGTTCAGGAAAATCAACTGTGGTATCATCTAATCATTTCCCTCTACTTTTCTTGCAATAAAATCAGACCGGGAAAGGAACACAGATGTAGTGAAGAACTCCCTTAAAGCAGAGAAGTCCCTTACATGACAAGTCCGGAGGCCATGACGAGAGAAATGAAATTATCTGACACATAACAGACACTTGCCAATATGAGCTATTCTAATAGTCTATTAAATTTCCTTTATGCCCTAATTTCATATTTTACAGTCAGGATGCTTACTTGGATTTTTATTGTATTTTCCAGAAAGATGCCAAAGCCCATAGCCCATTGTCCATTGCAAGGAACCCTCACAAAAGATATTTTGTTCTTCCTGTGTATCTAGTTAAATGTAGTCCTCAAATAACACAGTTGCACACAAATTTATAAGACCAGCTGTTAATGACCCAGAAATGAGGAACACAAACAATGAATCGGCAGAAAAGTTTTAATCCCAGCTCTGCTACTAATGAGCTGGGTAACCTTGGACATATCATGGATGCCCTCCAGACAAAAACAACCATTTAATCTTTAAAAAAAAAAAAAAAGCATTTTAGACAGAAAATCCCCATGTTGTTTCATAGGTCTTAAAATTCTACTTACTCTCTAATCTTGGGCGTAGATTTTGCTATGTTTTGTAATTTATTTGTTTGAACTGCCTGAACAATATTATTTTATTTTGATGGCTAAATAGGCATGTGAGAGCTAAGCTAAAATTCTAAAATGTTAAATTCCATACACTAGAGAGAGATCATTAATCACTGCAGGTGGCTATTTGGCATTGCCATAATTATAATGTGAAAATGACCAGTAAGAATAATCGCTGTTCCTTTAAAATATAATCTTTCATAGAATGAGTGTTCTAGGGGACTCAGTAAGGGTGAAAAGAAAATGTATAAAGAGATTTGTATGCTTGCACTAAAAAGTCCAACTTTCTTAACAGTCTCTTTTTTAAAGACTTATTTATTTATTTTAGGTAGAGAGAGCGAGCTGGGGGAGGGGCAGAGAGAGAGAGAATCCTAAAGCAGACACCCGTTGAGCAGGAAGCCGGATGTTAGGGCTTGATCCCAGGACCTTAGATCATGACCTGAGCTGAAATTAAGAGTCGGATGCTTACCTGACTGAGCCAGCCAGGTGCCCCTAACACAATCCTAATTGCATGCCTGAGAAATTATTCCACAGACATTTTGAAAAAGCAACATATATTTAAATGCCATAAAATATTAATCCCTTAATAAAAATAAACAGCATATTTTAGGAAAACATCACATCAGATAACAGAAAGCCTGGTCTGGAATCTAGAAGTTAGTGTGGCAATGATACTGACAATCTCTCTTTGTCTTTATCACTGTATTTCTCAGAATAGTTTCTATTCATTTTTTTTGCCATCGATGTGCTCTGAACGTAAACGAAAATTTGCCACAGTGTGAACATCATGCAAACTGTCATTAAGATGGGTCTTTATATCAACATTCATCTCTGCGGTTCTCTTTTGGCCCCTTGCTCCTTCACCCAAAGCCACCATCATCTCCTCCTCTTTCACCATTGCTTCTCACATCCTTCTCTGTCTTTACTGCTGGTATGCAAAAAGCAGAAGGCAGTAGAGAAGGGAGGTGTGTGGAGTAGTGGAATAGATTGCAAGTCTCTGGGCCAGTCTCTTGCTCTCCAGTCTCTTTCTCCAACTCTTAATCTATTCTCTGCTTTCGCTCCAGAGACACTTTCTATAACGAAGATGAAATCAGGTCATGCCTATCCTCAATATCTTCCTGCTTTCAATAACAATAATTATCCTAATATAATAGAGCTATTCAACTACAAATTTCACTGCCCTCCTCATTATCAGCCTGCCTTATCCATCCAATCAATTTTCTGTCACTTCCAACTAACTTCTCTCAGAATTGGCAATTCAAGCGTCAGTGAAATTTCATGCTCAGCTGCTTGCCTCATGTTCTCAGAATCTTCTCCTTGAGCACACTTCTCCCCTGCCCAAACTCTGCTTTACTGGCAAATTTCCACTCACCCTCTTAACCAAACTCCCTTATGAGTCAATTATCCCTGCCTCTGCTATCATACAGAAATGTATTCTTCCCTCAATTCTAGACTCGGTCACAATCTGGCTGACTGTGTTACAGGATTAGTGGACATGTTTCAGGATACCGTGTACACAAGGAAAGATTATATCTTGGGAGGGGCATCTTGTGGAGGGCACGATTGTCCCAGCACAATCTGGCATCCACTGAAGGCAGGAATGCATTCTGGTAATTGTTACGAATGCACCATACATTCAGTAAGCTTTCTTCATCCACTTCTAGGGAGCACCAACTTCAAACCAGTACAACTTTCTGTGTGAACCAGACCAGCCTTATGCAAGTGGCCCTTCTCCACGGGATGTGAATCTCCTTACTAGAGGCTTCATGCCCTTCCTCTGTGTTCACGCACTATGTGCCTACAGAACTGGCTTTATACTGTTGGTGAATCAAACTGTGCTGGGAGAAGTAAATACAATAATAAATGAAATTATTGAGAATACGGCTTGAGTGTGTTAAATTTTAAAACTTGCAAGAGTCATTCTCTGTATTCTACACTTTCCTTCAAGAATGAGAGAGTTCCAGGCTTGCAACTAGCAGATACATCAGTTGTGGACATCAAATGCACAGCTTAGTGATTATAGTCAACAATACTATGTTATAAACCTTGAAGCTGCTAAAGGACTAGATCTTAATTATTCTCAACACAACAAACAAGTGATAATTGTGTGATGTGACAAAGGTGTTAGCTAACACTACTGGATTAATCACATTGCAATACATAAATGTATCAAACCGACATGGTATGTAAAAATGTATACAATGTTATCTGTCAGTCATATCTCAATTTAAAAAAGGGTTCATAAAATTGACATGGATTTGGGAAAATAGGAATTACTGTTCCCTTGTATTCTATAGGACATTTGAAAGGGTATCCCCTGGAGCTAAAATACTGGTATCCCAGAGGAATGTGGAAACTTTACAGACTGTTAGGATCATTGATAAGAAACCCAGAGGAGACCCACCCCAAGAATAAATAACTACCATTGCACACAAAATTCTCGTTAACAGATTTTCCTCTCATATTTTCTCTTGAAAAAGGCTGCAGTGCTTGTGGCAGGATGACAGTGTGGGTGAAGGGCGAGAAAGCCCTGCAGCATAGAGGGGCTCAAACTACGTGCACCACTGTGAACATCTACCACATTGATCTAGAGTTTAAAGTTCGGTTAACCTGCTCCCATATTGTCAGCAGGCATCTTAAGGTTAATAAATGTTTCAAAGTGTTTATGGGGCAGATGGGGTTTCATCTTCTCTCTCTTTCCCTGGGAACAACTCAGGGGTATGGGAAGTAGTGTACTTACCAAAACAACAGCAACAACAAAATATGCAATGTAACAAATGGAATGAAAAATCAGAAGGTCAATGAAATGTAGCTTGCCATTAAAAATCATGGAAAATAAAAGAAACCACCCTCAAACGATACTCAGTCCCTACAGTTATAAAAATAACTTTCATAGAGAAATAGAAGAGGGAGGGGGAAAAGATGGCGGAGGAGTAGGGGACCCCTTTTTCAGCCGGTCCCCTGAGTCGAGCTGGATATCTACCAGACCAGCCTGAACATCCACAGAATCAGCCTGAGACACAGGAAAATACATCTGGATCTCTACAAATGAACATCTCCAGCGCTGAGTATTGGGGTACGAAGCAGGGAGCTGTGAATCCGCGCACAGATATCGGAAGATAAACGGAAGGGGGAGGGAGCCACCGCTTTCCGGCGCCGAAAAGCGGTAGCCACCTGCACGGGGGTGCGGGCGGACTCACGGACGGGCACCCACGAGAGAGCAGACTGAGACCGTGAGCCTGGGAACACGTGCGAACAGACTGAAAACCGGAGCTCCAGAGCGCACAAACTAAACTGAAATCGGGAGCTCGGGAGCGCACGGGAACTAGGGGCAGCTGGCGGTGTTAGAAGCACAAAGGACAAAGATGTGCAGGCCCTGGAAGTGAGGACTGGGACACTGGCTGTGGGGCGCACATCCCAGGACGCTACAGGGTTTGGCAGCACTGATGGAAACAGACTTAAAGAGGCCAGGAGAGCTCAGTGGAGAGTGGACTGCGAACTCTCTGTTCTGAGACAGAGGCTAGGATTCGGCCACTGCTGCTCTGACTCTCAGAAGAGGCACAGCAAACCGCCAGAGAAAGCCGCCAGAGAACAAAAGCCCGGAAATACCGATTCATGTTGTGACCATCCTCATCCCCCCTCGCAGGGGATGGGGCAACTCTACCCAAACAGGGTTGCCTGAGTATTGGTGCGGCAGGCCCCTCCCCCAGAAGGCAGGCTGAAAAATCAAGAAGCCCACATCCCTAAAGTCCCTATAAAACAACGGCACACTGCCTGGGACCTGGTAAATAATTTGGGCTCTGGGCTTCCCCGCAACCTCTCCTCATCAGAATGACGAGGAGGAGAAATCCCCCCCAGCAAAGAAAAGATAATGAGTCTGTGCCTTTGACACAGAACTGATGGATATGGATATAACCAAATTGTCAGAAATGGAGTTCAGAGTAACAATGGTCAAGATGATGTGTAGGCTTGAAAAAAATATTAACGAATATAGTAACGAGAATATAGAAAATCTAAGGGTGGACATGAGAGTGAATCTGGCAGAAATTAAAAATGCTATGAATCAAACGCAGTCTAAACCAGACGCTCTGAAGGCCAGGGTAAATGAGGCAGAAGAACGAATTAGTGAACTGGAAGATGGGATGGTAGAAGAGAAAGTAAAAATGGAAACGTGGCTCAAAAAAATCCAATCTCAAGAATGTAGATTACGGGAGATTACTGACTCAATGAAACGTTAGAATGTCAGAATCATCCGCATCCCCGAGGGGATGGAGAAAGAGAGAGGTCAAGAAGAGATATTTGAACAAATTGTAGCTGAGAACTTCCCTAATCTGGCAAAGGAAACAAGCATTCGTGTCCAAGAGGTAGAAAGGACCCTTCCCACAATCAATGAGAACAGACCTACACCATGTCACGTCATAGTGCATTTCGCAAATATTAGATCCAAGGATACAGTCTTGAAGTGGCCAGGGGGAAGAAAATCCTTAGGTACAGAGGGAAGACTATCTGAATAATGTCAGACCTGTCTACAGAGACCTGGCAGGCTAGAAAGGGTTGGCAAAGTATTTTCAAAGCTCTAACTGAGAAGAACATTCAGCCAAGGATCCTTTATCCAGCAAGGCTGTCATTCAGAATTGATGGAGATATAAGGACCTTCCAGGATTGGCAGAAACTGAAGGAATTTGTAACCACCAAACCAGCCCTATATGAGATATTAAGGGAGGTTCTATGAAAGTAAAAAGGCCCCAAGAGTGATACAGAACAGATATTTACAATCTATAGAAACAAAGACTTCACAGGAAACATAACATCATTAAAATCATATCTCTCAATAATCAGTCTCAATGTAAATGGCCTAAATGCTCCCATAAAGCGCCACAGGGTTGCAGATTGGATAAAAAGACATGACCCATCCATTTGCTGTCTACAAGAGACTCATTTTGAACCTAAAGATACATTCGGACTGAAAGTAAAGGGATGGAATACCATCTTTCATGCTAATGGGCCTCAAAAGAAAGCTGGGGTAGCAATTCTCATTTCAGACAGATTGGATTTTAAACTAAAGAATATAGTTAGACATACAGAAGGGCACTATATTATTCTTAAAGGATGTATCCAACAAGTGGATATGACAATTATAAATATATATGCCCCCACCAGGGGAGCATCAAGATACACAAGCCAACTCTTAACCAGAATAAAGAGGCATATAGATAAAAATACACTAATAGTAGGGGACCTCAACACTCTGCTCTCAGCAACAGACAGATCACCTAAGCAGAAAATCAACAAAGAAACAAGAGCTTTGAATGATATAGTGGACCAGATGGACCTCATAGATATATACAGAAGACTACACCCCAGAACAACAGAATACTCATTCTTTTCCAATGCACATGGAACTTTCTCCCAGAATAGACCATATACTGGGTCACAAAATAGGTCTCAACCGATACCAAAAGACTGAGATTATTCCCTGCATATTCTCAGACCACAATGCTTTGAAACTGAAACTCAATAACAAGGAAAATTTTGGAAGAAACTCAAACACTTGGAGACTAAGAACCATCCTGCTCAAGAATGATTGGGTAACCCAGGAAATTAAAAATCAATTTAAACAATTTAAAAGGATTATCCATCATGACCAAGTGGGATTCATCCCTGCGATGCAAGGGTGGTTCAACATTCGCAAATCTATCAGTGTGATAGATTATATCAACAAGAAAAAAGTCAAGAATCATATGATCCTCTCAATAGATGCAGAAAAATCACTTGACAAAATAGAGCATTCTTTCCTGATTAAAACCCTTCAGAGTGTAGGGATAGAAGGTACCTTCCTCAATCTCATAAAAACCATCTATGAAAAGCTTACAGCAAATATCATTCTCAATGGGGAAAAGCTGGAAGCCTTTCCCTTAAGATCAGGAACATGACAAGGATGCCCACTCTCGCCACTATTATTCAACATAGTACTAGAAGTCCTTGCAACAGCAATCAGACAACAAAAAGGGATAAAAGGTATCCAAATTGGCAAAGAAGAAGTCAAACTGTCTCTCTTCGCAGATGACATGATACTCTATATGGAAAACCCAAAAGAATCCACGCCCAAACTATTAGAAGTTATAGAGCAATTCAGTAATGTGGCGGGATACAAAATCAATGCTCAGAAATCAGTTGTAGTTCTATACACGAACAATGAGACTGAAGAGAGAGAAATTAGGGAATCCATCCCATTTAAAATAGCACCAAAAATCATACATTATCTCAGAACTAACTTAACCAGATAGGTAAAGGATGTATATTCTAGCAACTACAAATCACTCTTGAAAGACATTGAAGAAGACACAAAAAGATGGAAAAATATTCCATGCTCATGGATCAGAAGAATTAACATAGTTTAAATGTCCATGCTACCCAGAGCAATCTACACTTTCAATGCCATCCCGATCAAAATACCAATGGCATTTTTCAAAGAACTGGAACAAACAGCCCTTAAGTTTGTGTAGAACCAGAAAAGGCCCCGAATCGCCAAGGAATTGTTGAAAAGGAAAAACAAAGCTGGGGGCATCACAATGCCGGATTTCAAGCTGTACTACAAAGCTGTGATCAAAAAGACAGCATGGTACTGGCACAAAAACAGACACACAGACCAATGGAACAGAATAGAAAACCCAGAAATGGTCCCTCGGCTCTTTGGGCAACTAATCTTTGATAAAGCAGGAAAAAACATCCGGTGGAAAAAAGACAGTCTCTTCAATAAATGGTGCTGGGAAAATTGGACAGCTACATGCAAAAGAATGAAACTTGACCACTCTCTCACACCATACACAAAGATAAACTCTAAATGGATGAAAGACCTCGATGTGAGACAGGAATCCATCAAAATTCTAGAGGAGAACATAGGCTGCAACCTCTTTGGCATCGGCCACAGCAACCTTTTTCATGACACATCTCCAAAGGCAAGAGAAACAAAAGAGAAAATGAACTTGTGGGACTTCATCAAGATAAAAATCTTCTGCACATCCAAGAAACAGTCAAAAAAAACTAAAAGGCAGCCCACGGAATGGGAGAAGATATTTGCAAATGATACTAGTATCCAAGATCTAGAACGAACTTCCCAAACTCAATACACGAGAAACAAATAATCAAATCAAAAAATGGGCAGAAGATATGAACAGACACTTTCCAATGAAGACATACAAATGGCTAACAGACACATGAAAAAATGTTCAAAATCATTAGCCATCAGGGAAATTCAAATCAAAACCACATTGAGATACCACCTTTTTGTCAATGGCAAAAATTGACAAGGCAAGAAACAACAATTGTTGGAGAGGATGTGGAGAAAGGGGATCCCTCTTACACTGTTCGTGGGAATGCAAGTTGGTACAGCCACTCTGGAAAACAGTGTGGAGGTCCCTTAAAAAGTGAAAAAATTGAGCTACCCTATGATCCAGCCATTGCACTACGGGGTATTTACCCCAAAGATACAGACGTAGTGAAGAGAAGGGCCATATGCAACCCACTGTTCATAGCAGCATTGTCCACAATAGCTAAATCGTGGAAGGAGCCGAGATGCCCTTCAACAGATGACTGGATTAAGAAGACTTGGTCCATATATACGATGGAATATTACTCAGCCATCAGAAAGAACAATTACCCAACATTTGCAGCAACATGGACAGGACTGGAGGAGATTATGCTAAGTGAAATAAGTCAGCAGAGAAAGACAATTATCATATGGTTTCACTCATTTATGGAAGATAAGAAATAGCAGGAAGATCAGTATGAGAATGAAGGGAAAAATGAAGGGGGGGTAAACAGAAGGGGAAATGAACCCTGAGAGACTATGGACTCTGGGAAACACACTGAGGGCTACAGAGGGGAGGGGGGTGGGGGACTGGGTATTAAGGAGGACACATATTGCATGGTGATGGGTATTAAGGAGGACACATATTGCATGGTGCACTGGGTGTTATACGGAAATAATGAATCATGCAACGTTACATCAAAAACTAAGGATATACTGTATGGTGACTAACATAACATAATAAAAAATTATTATTAAAAAAAATAACTTTCATAAAACCGAAACTGCTTTGCCTAAATGTAAAATTATGTAAGGATTTTAGCATAGCATAATTTAATTTTCTAACCTTCACGTTCAATAAAATTAAACAAGGATTATTAAAGTCTATATGTGAACTATGACTGGAAAATGGCTGCACTTTGATTATGGAATATCCAAAAATATACATAATAGAGACTGCCAGCAAAATCTCTTTATCAGCAGAGACAGATAGACACAAAAGGCTGAGGCAGAACGAAATGAGGCACAGGGAAAAAAGTCAAATGAGTGGTCCCACTTATCATGCATACGTAAGGGAGATGGACAGACTGAGACACAATATATTTAACAACCGGTAAGATGTAGCCGTAGACTAAATTGTTGAAGACCACAAATCAATCAGAAGGCTTGCCTCCTCTTCTACTTGGGAGTGGGCACCCTTGTTCTGCCAAATATTTATTTGACTTAGCAAGGCTGAAACCCTCCTTGGTGTATAGGGCCCCAGTGTGGGACTGGGCCAATTCCTGTACGTTGCTCAGGGTGCTGACTCCCATCCTGGCTTCCTCAAGTCAACAATACCTGGACTTTGGTTTCTATTTGTTCTGACTAAGTTCTATACACAGAAAAGGACAACGAAGGACTTCAAGACAAAGAAGTCTAGTCTGGTTCCATTAAAATGCTCACGGGTTGGTAAAAGAGGGCTGGTTAGGCCACAGCAAATGGTTGCAACTGGATGGAACCCAGTCTTAATGCAGGCCCCACGTCAAAGATCCCTGCTTGATGCCCTTTCCTCTCTTGCACGGATGATCCCAGAAGCGATGAGTGGTTTTCGATTTGGGAGCCCAGGATTACACAGAGCAGATGATTATACAGGCTCAGTAAAGCTAGAGCCCTTGGGGTTGTGTCAATACCTCGCTTTGTATGTTGCAGTTTGTGTGGGAGTCTGTCAAGCCGTCCTCCCAGGGACTGCGGGGTCATGTTTCTGCTCCAGGTTCCCCCATTCAATCTGCCCCATCTGCACATGAGCAGAAAGGCTTTTGGACTTCTGGCATTTGACAGCATGAATTTTTAGGGATTTTGTAGGTTTTCCCCTAAGCTAAGACTTTCTATGAACATTGATGGAAGTTTTGTGAACTGTTCGTATTCTCAAACAGCTATTACGTAAGTCATCTCATTTTTTTTTTTATTTGAAAGTTCAAATGGAACAGCCAAAATGAAACAAATGGTCTTTCCTTGATAGCAGTGTTAGTAGAAATGTTTCTGTTTTACACATGGAAAGCTATCAAACTGAGGCCTAATTACTTTACAGTTTTCAACAGGTGGTTCTTAATGGCAAAGTAGTTATCACACATTTAATAAGAACAGGAGCTAACTAGGTGGACTTGGATGTTTGATTATCTATTTAAGCGTGTAATTGCATTTTTCAATATAATTAGCAATAAATTGAATGTGTAAATTAATAGATGTGCTTGGCCATATAAGTAATTGCAATTCAATGCAATACTTTAGATTAAGGGCATTATTTCTCAGTTGATAGCAATATAATTTCATGATTATTATTTTTCTTAATAACAAATATATGTAATCAAAAGACATGTTTTAATAAGCTGATATTCCAAGTTAAGTATAATTATATTTTGATTAATTTAGACAAAATTTACGGAAGTAAATATTAATATTCCAATAGTTGAATTCAAATAATAAAATCAGCCTCCTTACTCTGCTATTGAGAATTAACCCTAGCATTTTCTAGGGCTATATTATAAATTAATATAAAAAAGGAACTGTGAAGTATTTGATTAAACTACTAGTCACACTATAGTTACTGTTTTTCACAAATTATCATATAGAGGAATTCAGTTAAATCCTGGGCTCTTTTAGGGAAAATAAAAAACAAGATTTAGCATTACTATAAAACAGCATTTTTTCTCTCCTAAATGGCAATTTTTAAGTAAACTATTCTTTACATATTTAATGGGCTATATTATTTTTCATGTGTGAATGATCTTATAGACACCAGGTCAATACAATACTCCTTTCCAACTACCATTATTTCATTGTGAATGAATTTCATACAGCACATAAATGATAGAGAACTGAAGTATTTGGGGCTATCTTCTGGGCATTATAAATTCCCTCCTCAGGTCAACACATGGCAGTTTCTTTCTAGAGAGGGATAATACCATAAAACTTTTCCTCTAAAGCCTGTCTTCTCTTTCTCTCTCTGTCTCTCTGCCTCTCTTCCTCCCTCTGTTCTTCCAACCCCCCCTTTCCCTCTCTCTCTCTTTCCTTTGCTGGCTTTATTTACTTTTGTTTAAAGATTTTATTTTTTAAAGATTTTATTTATTTATTTGACAGAGAGAGACAGCCAGCGAGAGAGGGAACACAAGCAGGGGGAGTGGAGAGGAAGAAGCAGGCTCCCAGCGGAGGAGCCTGATGAAGGGCTCGATCCCAGAACGCTGGGATCACGCCCTGAGCTGAAGGCAGACGCTTAACGACTGAGCCACCCAGGCGCCCCTAAAGATTTTATTTATTTATCTGAGAGTGGGAGCACAAGCAGGAGGAGGGGCAGAGGGAGAAGCAGGCTCCCCACTGAGCAGGGAGCTCGCAGCGGGACTCCATCCCAGGACCCTGGGATCATGATCTGAGCCGAAGGCAGACGCCTCACCATCTGAGCCACCCAGGTGCCCCATTTGCGGGCTTTAAAGAAGTAAGCTACATGGATTCCAGAGCCACTAGAAAATTAATTCCACCATCAACCCGAGAGAGAGCTGAGAAGCAGCTCCTTCCTCAGTGGAGCCTCTGAGGAGGATCCAGCACCGGCAGGTCCCTTGACTGAAGACTTGACAGACCTTAAACAGAGGACCCACCCAGATCATGCCCAGACCTCTGATCCATGGAAAACGTGACATAATAAATGTTGTCTTAACCCTTCAGTGTTTGGTAACTTGTTAGGTAGCTACAGAAAGTGAATACAGAAAGAGCTGCAGCAAGTTTAGGCAAGCTGCCAATCTGCTCTCATGGGACTAAGGCAGTTTACCCATGACTAGTGTAACTCCTTGCTTATTTGTGAGAATAAGCTCTTGGTTTAGCAACTAGAAGGCTGAAATTGCTATCTACATTACTAGAGCCTTCAGCTGCCTTCAAGGCCCCTGTACTGGTTATTCCATTCAAGTGCCAGCCCATGATGGAAACACGTGCCGCCATTCTGTTCTCACCTCTTTGTTGCTGAGGATGATGACACAGTAGCGCGTGTGCATGTCAAAGGGAAGAAACAAGAGCTCCAGGCTTGAAGTCCCTTTTACTCCCAGGTGAAGAGTATGTGTGGAGCAGAAGAACTCTCTGATGAAATTGGACTTAATTGCTACCAAAACACGAAGCAGAGCTTGTTTACATATCATTTCATAAGTGCTGTTCAAATAAAGCAGCTGTTTCAATTAGTGCTTCACGTTTTGAAATGAATAAGAAAATGTTCAAAGCATTAGCACAGCAAATTAGATGACACATGCATTTGTTAATGAAAGCATGGGTGACCCCAGCTCAAGCCTGATATCATAAAAATGTGTAATTATGACCCTCTATTAAAGATTCCTTAAAAAGGGAACTTCACTACTGTTTAAAATTAGCCCAGATACACGTATAAATAGCAAAGCAGTCATCTAAGCATCTTCAACTTTTTTTTGTCAACTCTGTAATAGTTCACATAACAGGGTGTAATAGAAAACTTGAACTGGAAATAGAGGAATGTTTTATGTCTGTCTCTATAACTTTTGTCGGTTTTAAAACATGTCTACAAGTTCTTCAACACTGCCGTGAATGTGGTGATATGGTGGGGGGTCTTAGTGCCTTGATCCTAATGAACAGTATGTTACAAGGCAGCAGTGTGACTTCTGACACTAGAGCAAACACTGTAATACAATTTCTACCTCATCATCCCTTTCTTGGGTCACCTGCTTTTAGAAACGAGTTGTCATCCTGTGAAGAAGCCTAGGCCACATGAAAAGCCACATGTAACAGCCCTACCTGAGGTCCTAGCCAAAAGGTATTAACCATCGGACATGTGAGTCAGGAAACCTTTGTGATGACTCCAGCCCCAGCCTCCATCTGAGTGCGACTGCATGAGGACACTGAGCAAAAAGCATCTAGCTGAGGCCAGTCACTCCAGAAGTGTGAGAGAGAATAATGCCAATCTATTTTTACTGTTTAAGCCACTACATTTGGGGTGGTTTGTTCTGTAGCTAGAGATAACCAGAACATTCCTATATCCATTGTCCTATCCACGTTCTATTCATATTTTCTGAATTTACAGTTATTTCATAAAACAAAGTAAATCTATGTTCTCCTTGTAATTTTAAACATGGTGATACCTGTTGATCACCTACATAGGTTTAAATAGTTCAGAATAAGCCAAAAGAAACATTAAAGTTATTTATTTAAATACAGTCATTGTACACGTAAGGAAACTAGGACTCGCAGTGAAAAGAAAGATGTGGGCAGAGTCCTCCAAAGGGTCATGAACAGAAAAGGCTGAGGACCAGCCCTTGGAAATCCCACTCCGCCATCGATTTCCAGGGTTTGCCGTTCAGTCTATTGTTATAACCATCATTTGTTGAGTATTTCATTTACTGCTATGCTAGGCATGTAAAAGTCAGACATGAAGACAAATGAAAGCTTTTGCTTGAGGTACTCACAGGTTCTTATGGCATTTGGGGAATGGCAACAACCCTCAGCATTGTCATGTTCAGGGCTACTCTCAGCGTCACTGTCATAAGTAAATAGGACAACAACATTAACACAAACGAAACTCAAAATCAATTCTCTATCTTCATTATATCTTATAGATCCTTAAAAATTATGGTACCTACATGATATGCAAAGACCACAGATGTATTTCATATATCACCTTGATGTCTATATTGTTTCAGAAATTTTAAAAGAAAAATGCAAAAAGGAAACTAACAATCATCTATATTTCCACCACTGTTTTATACAATTTAATAAAAACAATTCCTTTTTACTTATGAATACTATGAAGAAATAAACATTTGATAACAATAAAAATCAAAAGTAGTGGTCTCAACTTAGGACTGTATAGGTATTCTCTCTAAAAGTGGTTCTAGAACTTGATTTCTCGAAAGGTTCACTTCTTTCAGCTTATTGTTTCTGCATTTGCTTCTTTCTCATAAAGGGAGGAGATATGGGTAGCTGTTTAAGCTCTGGCTGCATTTCTGAAAATTAATTAGCAGACCACAGCCCGAAACAACCGCCTCCCTTGAAAGTTTCCATGTCTTCCAGAACTCATCAATTTTTCCCCAAACTGCTCTTCTCAATATTCATGATTACTTTGCTTGACAAGCTGGCAATTAGCATCTGGGCTCTCAGATATTGTTTGCCTGATTTTTTTCTGAATATACAAAAACTCCGTATTTTCTCACCTTGTCATATACTTTTGCCTGAATTTGTTTTTTTATTAAAGATTTTGTTTATTTATTTGAGAGACAGAACGAGCAGTGGGGAGGGGCAGGGGAGAGGGAGAGAGACAGAGAGAGGGAGGCAGACTCCCCACTGGGCTGGAAGCCCCACAGCGGGGGGGGGGGGGGGGGGTGCTTGATCCCAGGACCCAGAGATCATGACCTGAGCCAAAGGCAGATGCTTAACCAACTGAGCCACCCAGGCGTCCCTTGCTTTTGCCTGAATTTGATGCTGTAAAAATATATGGACTATTTCCAAGTAAAATTCCAGCCATATTGATTCTTTTTCTCCACTGCCTTTTCTTGATATAACATTCTTAATAAGGTTTATCACATCTTGTAATTATTCTCTGCTTTACTTCAAATCACAGACATTCTGATTAGCCGTTTTAATATTTTGTGCAATTTGAACATTTGATAGATACTTTAAGGCTATCAGAGACACACTAGATAGTTTAGCATTTTTAAGGGAGACCATACAGAGAGGGGAAGAACAACAGAGAATGCTCATTTCTCGATGCATGGTTCCACCATCATCCCTATAATGGAGCTCTGGGTGGAATGAGTGATTAAAATTCTTGGATAATTTCAGAACTTCATTTTGCTCAATACTTGCAATCTCTAGCCCTTCAGCCATTTTTTTCATAATGAATAGGAAAGGAAAATAATTTGGGTCTTGTCTTCTTTTTCTCTTCTTTACGTATTTTCTTGGAGAATAGCTAATGAATGCACCTTTTGAATAAATCAGAGTTGCCTTATCCTCAAAGGAGACTCTCAAACCCACAAAAATTGAGTTACCTGTACTATTTATGGTAAAGATGGATAGAAAAATACTGCAGACCTAGAAATGTTATTACCTTGCTTATATAACTAATGATTATCATGATTAATTCAGAGACATCAGAAAATAATATAATAAAATAATTTGGTTCAGGTAAATTCTATTTTCCCTGATCAACATTCTTGAGTCTAGAAATTCAGGGATAAACCTAACTAGTTTACAAAACCAGTATCTTGCAGATCCAAAGACAACAGAAAACCAACTCTACCTTTTGGTTATTCCCCACACCTCAGTGTATGCTATCATTTTCCTCAATGCTCACCAATTACTGTTGAAGCTATGGCAGAGGGAGCATTTTTAAACCTTTGGTCTTAAGGAAGACATAGCATCAAAAGAGGCTAAAATTATACAAAATACTGTTGATAAAGCAAGGGAATAACTCCTAATAATTCAGTAGTGGCCTAAAGTCAGGGAGTGAAACCTACTTATGAGGTATGAAGGGATGACGTTCCTTTTTTCTCTGCAGGAGTGATATGCAGCTCTTTTCAAGCTAAAATGACCAAAATGACATTGAACTGGTTCTATTCAGAGCATGAATAAATCAGCCCCAAGAATGACTTCCTACTCAAACCTTTTCCACTAGGGAGGGGAGATCTTTATTACAAGCCTTCATGAAGCTACTCCTGGGCCAGCATTCACAGCTGTGTCCAAATCAAAGAGCGAATTTTTTGGATCAAGACTAGTTTTCATGCATCACGGGAAGGAATGTAAGTGGATCAATTTTGAGATTCACTTCATCCTCCACGTGTCCAGGGCTACTTCAAAAAAGGACCTAGTGGCCATCTGGAGGGCAGCAAAAATGGGATATTTGCTGTTTTTTGTACCTCTTTGGCTCCCGAGGAAATGAGAAGTCTGTAAACAAGGTGCACCAACGTGGGGTGCAAGGACAGAGTGGATCTATGAATTCAAATGGGGAAAAGTTCCATCTTGACTCCCACTAACTATTAATAGCAATTTAAACCAAACCACAGTAGCATTAGCTGTAATATGACTTGGTCACCAAATAATCATGGATATGTTTATATCACATTTCAATTCTTGTACATATCTTAAGCTATTATTTACATTCATAAATACTTTTAAAGTATGGTAGTTATGTTCACCAGTAGATTTAATTCTGTATTATGTTAATGAAGTACGTATTTTAACATACTACAATTTAAAAATATTTTTATTATCTGCTGGAGTATGAGTTTCTTCTATGCTATAGACGGAATTGTGTCACCATTAAATTCATATGTTAAAGCCCCAATTCTCTAAATGACTGTATTTGGAGATAGGCCCTATAAGAAGGTAATGAAGGTTAAATGAGGTCATAAGGGTGGGGCCGTGATACAACAGAATTAGGGTTCTTATCAGAAAAGCCAACAGTGAGCTCACTCTATGTATGCACAAAGAAGTCATGTAAGCCCACAGCAAGAAGGCTGCCACCTACAAGTAAAGAGAAGAGGCTTCTGAATAAAAACTATCATGCCTGCACCCTGATCTTGGATTTCCAACCTCCAGAGCTACGGGAAATAAATTTCTGTTGTTTAGGCCACCCTTTCTATGTTATTTTACTATTGCAGCCTGGGAAGAGTAAGACACTCTGTAATCCTTGCATCTTATTTTCAGTATTTATAAAACATTACTCTGTGCAGAATAGGCTTCATCAGACTGGCAAAGACTGTGATGACATTAAAAACAGGTATGAAACTCTCATGTAGTGCAAGAGGATCGTGGCATATTGTGAATCTTAGTACACACACTGGCTTCTGATTCACTCTGTTTTCCTTGGAGATTTGCCTAATTCTAAGTGTCACCAGTTATTCAGTGTCGTAAAATGAAATATCTTAAAATCATGGGCCATGCAGAATCCAGCTTTTCTGGATTTTTAGCAAGAATCACGACTTAGAAAATGATCTCTACCAGGGCCCTCTTTCATTTGGGTGGCTACTCTAGGCCAAGCTACTCTGGGAGACAAGGATAAATGACAAAGCCCCCAAGCTCACAGAGTATGGTCTGGCATACAAAGTAAGTCTACAAGAAATAATTACAAAACAGAAGGATAAACACTTCAACACCTTTTCAACTTTCATTCACATTCTCCCATAATCCATATGCATTAGCACATGTCTTGTATTTCCCCTAGCCTGTCCCCTCCTCCACTGCTTCAGCAAGTCCTTCTTCCCATGCTCCTTTTATACTTATAGGAAAGTTCTCCCCTGCTCTAGATTCGAGCCATCAAAATCTTACTCACATTTCCGATCCCAATTTGTATATAATAAAGAACAGCAGAGTATAGCATATGCATGAGAAAGAAGTGCTTAGTACCTCATTATTCTCCTTAAATGTTTTCTTTTTCTAGGCCTGCAATTTTTTTCTGTCTTTACCATAAATAGTCGAGGCAACTCAATTTTTCTGGGTTTGAGGGTCTCTTTGAGGAAAGGCAACTCTGATTTATTCGAAAGGTACTTTCATTAGTTATTCTCCAAGAAAATACATAAAGAAAAGACAAAGGAGATGAAGCTCAAGAAGACCTCTATCTCTAGATAGGGATATTCCTTGCCAATGAGCTCACAGAATTTTTTTTTTTTTTTCCGGTACAACATATATTACTGAATGCATTCTGCCCTGTACAACTGCCTCCACTTGTGTAGATTTTCTTTTTCTTTTCTACCTGATGGTTGGCTCCTTGAGAACCAGATCTATGACTTATTTATTTGATATTTCTCTGGTACTAAGAACACTGCTTGAGGGGCCACTTAGTAAGAATTTATTAAATGAGAAATAATTCAATGTTGCTGAAAAAAGAGCAAGTCATAATACCGTAGGAAAGTACTTACACAGTGCTCATTTCTGAGCACTGCTGACCCATCATTTAATTTTAAAGTGTGGCTAAAATCAGTGTCCTGTCCTGATCTTTCTGGTAATCCCTTGGATTTAATTAGAATAGAAAGTTCTTAACTGCTCTTGTTTATGCTCATGGATCATTTTCCCATAAAGTAAAATGTGTGATGAATATAAAGCTTTATCATCCATGTGGTTTCAAATGTGCTGTTTTATACGTGTCCGTTGCTTAAGAAGAGCAGTTTATAGAGGCACTTTAAAAATTTTTCGTAGGAGACTTTACCTCTTTTTATGCCACCTGAAAGGTAATTTCAGCACGTTACTGCTCATTTGAGAAGAGAATATTCATTATTCGGGGAGATACTGACTGAAGTGATCTGAGGAGGAGCACCAGCACATGCTGGGTCATGCTGCAGTAACGCCCCAGATCTCAGTGGATCAGTGCAACAGTTAACTCCGCGCTCACATTACACGTCCATCCTAGGTGGAGGGGGTGCACTCCAAGATTCTCGGTGCAGGGAACTCCATTTCTATTAACACTTCTTTAGTAATCGAATCAGGGAAAGGGAACGAGAAAAATTGTTCACTGGATCTTAAAGCTACCCCTTGGAGAAAACATTTAGCACATTTCCTCACATGTCATTGGCCGATTAAGTTATATGTTCACACATAACTTCAACTAGGGAAGTGCCATATTACCACAAGCCTAAAAAGAATAAAACAGGGATATTTGTTAAGAGCTCTAAAAAGAGATTACTAATAGTTGATGGAGTGATTTTTTTAACCTTTTTTGATCTCTTATGTTACCTTGCTGATTAGACCTAGAGAACAGTGTAGGTGTTATTGAGACAATGTAATGCTTATTGTATGGTATATTACATACAAAAGTTATTAATCATAGAGGTACTACACCAGACTTCCATTTTGGTCATGATTCAAAATGCACATTCTTAAATTTTATTTGTATCTGGAAATCTATTCAAGAAAAACATTAACGGGAGTTTTAAGAAAAACAGGGTATGTAACATTACTAAGTATTATTTTATTAAGACGTATTTAAAGATCAAAAGGCCTCATTACGCCAATGAAGCCAGACTGATGAAATACTAGATAACTTTGTGCTAATTGGAATAAAACTCTCTTTTGTGTCCCCTCATGGTGGAGCCTGTTGACCACCTATCTCAATATTCATGGGCCCTTCCCTCCTCACTGACAAAACCCTCGTTTTACTGTGATGTGTCTGTGGAGAAGAGTGGTTTCTCAGTCTTCCTTCCAGCTAGATTTGGCCAACTGGCGACAAGCAGAAGAGCTGGGTGCTATTTCTGGGAAGTTTCCCTAACAGAGAAAGAAAGGGCACACTCTTATTTTGCTTTCTCCCTTCTGCTGCCTATAAAGTGGATTTGATTGTTGGAGCTCTGGATATTCTAGCTGATTCTTGAGAAAGTGAATACAGATTTGCTGCTACATGCACTGGAGCCCAGAGGTATTATACAGCAAGCAGTCAGGACCCCAAAAGAGGAGCCATAATAAGTGCATCTAAGACATCTCTTAAGAACTGTCAGAAAAACAGTTTGGGGTAAACTTAAGACTGTTCTATTTCAACCCAACATATGAATATGGGGCTCAGCATTCTGTCCAGATCATTGCTGATATGACAAACCAGGGAGCATCTCTTTTCTGAAAAACTGTAGCCTTCGCCTTTTTAAGTCCCACTCTCAGCTTTGATCTGGTAGACAGTCTTCACAGAGGTGCAAAGGAATAAATCCTCAATCCTTTAAACAAACAGCTCTGACTCATTCTTTGAGACTACAGAAGCCTAACTATTCTATGTTGGATCCTGTTCTCCCTGACCAATACTCAATATCACTATATCTTCTGTTAGTTTTATCATAGGAAGCCTTCAGCAAGAACTAGGAAAGCAAAGTATTATAAATATGAATGGAAGAGACTATACAAGAAAGAATGATCAATAATGTTTGAGACCATGATAGACACACGTCTTCAGCTGTACTGTATGTTGAGTTGGCAATTATTTTGGATGAGTACTTGCAAAGTGTCCTTTCCAACCAAAATTAAATTATAAATGTCTTAATGCTTGTGTATTTCCATTATGGTTTAGATTTGAGAAGCATAACATTAAAAAGATGTCTTTACCTATAGCCTCAGTAATTGTGAAACTTCAGATCTAATCAAAACCATTCCAGAATATTATATGAAGAAAAATCATGTTAAAATTTGGGATACAGAATTCCTATACTGCATTCCAAATTAAGAAAGTAGACTTGGAGCGCCTGGGTGGCTCAATCAGTTAAGCGTCCGACTCTTGATTTCAGTTCAGGTCATGGTATCAGAGTCATGAAATTGAGCCCCATGCCAGGTGCCATGCTCAGTGGGGTGTCTGCTTGGGAATCTCTCCCTTTCCCTCTCCTTTTGCCCCTCCCCCTATTCATGCATGGTCTTTCACTAAAATAAATAAATAAATAAATAAATCTTGAAAAAAAACAGAGAAAGCAGACTCAATTTTGCTGTTCATTAAACTGATCCAACTTTGAGTTACTTATGCTCACAAATACGTATAGCATTGCTTTGAGATCTGACTCCAGTTTAATATGTGATACTACAAATTATTTGCAATTAATGTGTAGAAATTATTTCAAGGCCATTCAGGAAAAATCTATCATGCCAGACAGCTGCTTCATCAAGAAGCAAGGGACTAAAAGAATAAAAACTTAGAAGTGTTAACTGAAGAGTTTCTAGCAATACTAGCACTTCACACTATAAGAAAATTAACATAAAATACCTACAATATTCTTATGGTATCTATAAGATGCTTTATCGCTCAAGGTATTAATTCAACATTTTATTGTTCATTAAAGAAAAATGTAAAAGGAAGATTTCGAATGCCTTAGTTAAGCATATAATTAGCATTCAATAAAACAAATGCTGTGAGACAAAAATGGTGTACTCCTTTAACAATTTTTCTCGCAGAACAACCAATAAGAAATGAAGCATAATAAATGTAATCCTTTCCATCCCATGTAACTATTGGCTTAAATACAATTTACTTTTGGAAAATAAACTATATTCATTTTAATCTTAGCAAGATCTGCACAAATCACTTGAAGAGTTTCTGATGACTTTAACATCGGTTATTCCTATGGTTTAAAAATTGCTAAATCCTTGACTCCTGACACAGTTTTGCATCTAAAAGGATGACACGGTCATTGTCAAGCATTACACAGAGACAAAGGTATAAAATAAACTAACAACGTAGTAGCTATGAAGTAGTTGTTACAGTAATGGTCAGTGTATGCATGCATTTCACTAATACATACTTGCATTATTTTCTTTCTGCCTGATTTTCGTTAACCTTGGCAATGTTGTTTTTATTCTCTTTCACGTTAAATAGTTATTCTATAGTTTAAAATAGATCAGAAATATAAAGCAATCTAACTTTTAAAAATTCTGCTTCTCTATTGCGAAGTCAAAGTTTCTTTCTAAACAACAGACCTCATAATGTAGGTGGAATAAGCCTAAATACAGTTGATCCTCATTATCCACAAATTCTGGTTATTTGCAAATTTGTCTCCTCACGAAAATTGATTTGTACCCCCCCAAATCCATACTCATGGAGATTCCCCTGTTGTTTATGGACATATGCAGAGCGGCAAAAAGTTCCAGTCTATGGTTACATAGTTCCCAGCTAAGGTCCAACAAGGTGATAGTGGGCCCTTCTGCTTCAGTTCTCAGATGTAGATGACCAAAGGACGGAGACGGTAGGAGGCAGTACAGGAGTACAAATGTTCAAGAAGTTCCACCTCTGGGGCCAGGTGGACAGGATTTGAAACAATTTGCTGGCACCTTTTAGTGGGTCAGCCTCATACAAGTCATTTAATACTACTGACCCTTATTTTCTTTATGTGAAGAAAATAGAATCTACCAGGATGGGTTGTTTTTAGGATTTGCAATTATAATCGATGTGCTTACATATATTTCTTCTAGGAATAATGGTTCAGTATTCATTCATTGAGTGCCACAATTTTAATGAACATAACTATCACAAATAATGAGAATCCACTGTATTTAATCAAGTGCATATTTATTCATTTTTCATGCACATAGCCTAGTAACACATAAGAGAATAGAACAACTGTGAATAATATAAATTTTATATATACTATAAATTAAATACTTCAAATGAAAACTACTATATAATTAATAGCAGTTTTAGTTCAATTTATATTTTTAGTATATTATTTCTATTATATTTTTTATTTTAATAGCTAATTTCTCAGAATTTTTCTTGAGAAAATTATGAGCATAAATATATTCACATTTACCCATGGTTCATGTGGTTAATGAATTGTTCAGATTCTGCTAATTGAGATGGCAAAGAGATAAATGTTGAGGATTCCACCAACCCGACACTAAAATAAATGAAAAAAGGATTATTTTGAATTCTACTGTAATAAAATGCAAATGACCACAAAACATTCTTTTAAATTTTTTTCCATCATTCATAAAATATAATTAGAATCAGAATAAATTACAGTTAAAAAATACACATGTTCTCATTCTGTATCTCAAAACATGTATGTTTTTAAAAAGGGAACGATCAGGGAGACTGGCTGGTTCAGTTGGTAGAGTATGCAACTCTTGATCTCAGGGTTGTGAGTTCAAGCCACATGTTCGGTATAGAGATTACTTAAAAAAAAAAAGAAAAGAAAAGATCTGGAATTGAAATATGTAAAAGATAATATTCTATTATATGGAAAGGCAATACTAAATTCTTACCGCAAGGAAATTTAGAACATAAATGACTACCCAATTATATTCTAGAAACAATGGAATCATACACTTGTCTCAATGTATTCTCAGAGCTGTACACATTTCGTAATTTCTAATCTTATTTTCAAAAGAGAGAAATGTTTCTTTCAGTACTGGACATGCGATATGGATACCTAGTTAATCAGTGCATTAGTAATTATGCCATCTTCGGGAATTACATAGCAATTCAGTCCTTATGAGATAATGCTCACTCATTCAGGAAACAGTTATGGAGACTCCATTATATGTTAGATGTGGGACTAGGTGCTGGAAATACAAGTATGAATCTACCATCCTCTTTGCCTTGGGTTGCCCACATTTTAGTGGAAGATAGTGTGGAAATGATCCTCTAGATGTGGATGAAAGATGTCATGAAGAGTCAAGTCAGGAATGCCTAATTCTATATGCAGAGTTGAAGAGAATCTGCAAAATATTAAGAACAGATTTATTCAAACTTGATTTTATAGGGGCCAAATGCAGGCTGCACCAAGATGGGCCACCCTGGTATGAAGATTATTTTGAGTTAAAAGCAATAAAAGACTAGCAGATTCAGGTCAAGCTCTTCATCTTCCTCTCAACTTACTAAATTTTCATTGGAAAAGAGATCTTGTATCAGAAAAAGAGCTATTAACGGAGATTCCTCTTTACCTAAAAAATACATCTGCATAATAGGACAACCTCTGTTTTCCAGATATGTCCTCTCGCTTTCTTGCTAATGGTCTTCCTCCCCTTTGTATCCTCACACCCCTATCTCTCTTCTTAGCTCATGTAAGTCTCATGTTGCCTCTCTGTCTTTGGAATTTCATGTGTGTGTGAATTCCCCTTATGTACAAAACTAAATTTGATTTTCTCCTGTTAATCTGTCTCAATTTGATTCTTAGTTGAGTTAGAAGGATCTTGAAGAGCAGACAAAATTTGCTCCTTCCCAACAATTCATTAAAATAAATCTTTATTATGTAACAGTTATTAATCTCATAATACGAGCTTTATAATAAAAATAGATCAATAATAAAATTAAATGTTTCAGTACTGAAACACAAACATGCATACAAACACACATACAACTGCATACAAAACTAAAATGTAACACATTCATACATCCTAATGTTTCAGTGTTGAAGGGGTTCAGGATAGCCTCTGCTCCCAAAATGTGCCACTTTAGCATGCAGATTATTTTAAGATGGAGGTAATCAAGACCCTGTGGACTCAAAAGAAAGTTTTGCCTCTCCCTTAATTATAAAGAAGAATCTAAATTGGGGGTCTTTGACAGAATAAGGGTTATTAGCAGAAATAAATTTTATCTGAGTGACCCATCTGTATGGCAAGGCAAATGTCTAATTACCAAACATCTGCTTTTCTTTTCTCCCTGTGAGTTGCATTCCTTTCCTCTAAAATCCCAGACTCCTACCCCCTTCTCCTTAGTTCAGTATGACATATATGCCTCATTTCGCCTGTCTTTGGAATTTCCTTGTCTGGGTGGATTCCCCACACTTATGCTATTAAATTTGATTTTCTCCTGTTAATCTGTTTCATGTCAATGTGATTCTTAGTCCAGCTAGAAGGACCCTTAAAGGGGACAGGAATTCTTGCTCACTGACAATGTTAATGTCACTTTCTGTCCTTTTAAGTTGGTAGTTCTGATAGATTTCATATAAGGACTGTAAGGAATTATATTAATATTAAACACTAGAAATTTTTAAACAGACAAAATTAACTGTAGGAAAATGTAAACTATGAACCCTGTAAGACATGTATCAGACTACCAGATTTGCTTATATCATTTTAAAGTTATAGTTAAGCAAAGGTAGGAAGAATTCCTCTCTAGAGGGTAATTTTAATTTAAATTAAGGCACTAAAGTCTCGTTCAAATCTCATAAAATCATGAGGCAGAAAAAATTTACAATGTTTCTTTATATTTCTATAAATCCAAGGTGAATCATCAGGGCAATTTATTTGGGTCATAATTTGTTCTGGCTAAAAACAGTCACAAGGATAATACAATTTTATACACAAATAAAAAGACTAAACCAATAAAGAAAATATTAGGTTTTTTGTATACTGTGCATGTACCATTTTGAGATAAAGTAGCATTTGAAAAGTCCCTGCTTAATTACATTGAAGATGTCCTCCTTAAAAGAGAAATATTAACTATAAAAATGAAATACAAACTGCCATTAAAATGGAAAAAAATCCTATTTGATTACTGTAGCTTCTAAATCAGCAGTTTTCACACTTCAGTGTGTATTAAAAACATCTGCAGTGCTTGGTCAAAATGCATATTCCCAAGCTCTATTTGCATGAATTCTGACTTAGTTATGTATGGCAAGGGTTCCAGGAGCCTCTATTTAAAACAAGCTTTCCAGATGCTTTTTAAATAGCTTATATATGGATTAAACTTTAAACATTCTTGACTTAGACCAGCAATGCTCTAACATTAATGTATAATAAAAATCCTCTGCAGATGTTAAATGCAGATTCTGACTCAAATGGATTGGGGTGGGCCTGAGACTCTGTCCAACAAGCTCCCAGGTGATGCTGATTTTGCTGATTCAAGGATCAAACGTTGAGAAGGAAGAGTCTAATCTAAAAGAAAAACTATTTTTCAAATAATAAAACCAGGCTACCAGAAAAAGAAAGGCAAGAAATGGCAGAATTAGAACCATTGCACATTCACTACTGTATAGAAGCAATAAAAACACTGGAAAAAACTGTAAAAATTAACTTTTTCAGAGCTCTGGTTAATTAATGAAAATTTCACAACATTTTGAGTAGTGTTTATTCAAAAAAAAAAAAAAAAAACCCGCCACACCTTGATAAGAACAGCAGAGTTTGTGGCCTTGTAACTTTTATGTTGTAACTCCCATTTTTTCACTACTCTGTAATAGCCTTGAAAACCAGCAGCCTTGCAACCAAGATAGCTGTAAAACCTGGCAAGCTTACAGCAACATGAGGGCATAGACTGAGACTGGAGCTCTTCAAAAAAAGTGCCATCCCTGAGCATTGTTACTTTTTCATCTGTCTCACAGATCCCTAGAGAAATTCAGTTTGCAAGGTGTTGCTTTTACTGACCTGACTTAAAGGAAAAGAGCAATATCCAGGATGTTTGCTGAAAACAATTAGTAGCAATTGTACATGAGGTTCCAACAGCAGTTGGATCAAACAAGAGCTTGCCAAAATATCAAAGGAAGATCTGCGGAAGGAGAGGCCTATATGAAGGGTTGAAGAAGCTTGCTAGATCCCCAAAACTATGTGAAAGGTCTGCAACCCTATCTATGAGAAACAGTGATGCCCCACCAAATAGAGAAATTATTCAAAGAACCAATTATAAAGTTTGGACGTAAAAAGTACAATACCTGAAATAAAACATCACTAGAGGGACTCAACAGCAGGTTTGCAGCAGCAAAAGAAAGAACCAGTGTCCCTGAAAATGGGCCACACAGAATGATTATCTCTAAAAAAACAGAAAGAAAAAATAATGACAAAAAATTAACACAGTCTCAGAAAACTGTGAGACACCACTAAGCATACAAACATAAGCCTAATCAGAATTCTGAAAAGATAGAGAAAGAAAAAGCGAAGAAATAAATTATGAAAAATTCCCAAGTCTGAAGAGAAATTTTAATTTACACATCCAAGAGGTCTAAAAAATTATTTCCTGCATATTCTCAGACCACAATGCTTTGAAATTGGAACTCGACCACAAGGAAAAATTTGGAAGAAACTCAAACATCTGGAGACTAAGAACCATCCTGCTCAAGAATGATTTGATAAACCAGGAAATCAAAAATCAATTTAAACAATTTATGGAGACCAACGAGAATGAAAACACAATGGTCCAAAACCTATGGGACACTGCAAAGGCAGTCCTAAGGGGAAAATACATAGCCATCCAAGCCTCACTCAAAAGAATAGAAAAATCTAAAATGCAGTTTTTATATTCTCACCTCAAGAAGCTGGAACAGCAACAGAGGAACAGGCCTAATCCATGCACAAGAAAGCAGTTGATCAAGATTAGAGCAGAGATCAATGAAGAGAAGGGCCATATGCACCCCAATGTTCATAGCAGCATTGTCCACAATACCTAAATTGTGGGAGGAGCCGAGATCAATGAATTAGAAACCAGGAGCACTGTAGAGCAGATCAACAGAACTAGAAGCTGGTTCTTTGAAAGAATAAATAAAATTGACAAACCACTGGCAAGACTTATCCAAAAGAATAGAGAAAGGACCCAAATTAATAAAATTATGAATGAAAAGGGAGAGGTCACGACCAACACCAATGAAATTGGAAGCATTATTAGAAACTTTTATCAACAGCTTTATGCCAATAAATTAAGCAATCTGGAAGAGATGGAGGCCTTCCTGGAAACCTATAAACTAACAAGACTGAAAACAGGAAGAAATTGATTTTTTAAACATACTAATTAATTATGAAGAGATTGAGTCAGTGATAAACAACCTTCCAAATAACAAAACTCCAGGGCCTTATGGATTTCCCGGAGAATTCTACCAAACATTCAAAGAAGAAATAATGCCTATCCTCCTAAAGCTATTTCAAAAAATAGAAACAGAAGGAAAGCTACTAAACTCATTCTATGAGGTCAATATTACCTTGATCCCCAAACCAGGCAAAGACCCCATTAAAAAGGAGAATTACAGACCGAATTCCCTGATGAATATGGACGCCAAAATTCTCAACAAGATCCTTGCTAACAGAATCCAACAGTACATTAAAAGGATTATCCATCATGACCAAGTGGGATTCATCCCTGGGATGCAAGGGTGGTTCAACATTCGCAAATCTATCAGTGTGATAGATTATATCAACAAGAAAAAAGTCAAGAATCATATGATCCTTTCAACAGATGCAGAAAAAGCATCTGACAAAATACAGCATCCTTTCCTGATTAAAACTCTTCAGAGTGTAGGGATAAAGGGTACATTCCTTAATCTCATAAAAACCATCTATGAAAAGCCTACAGCGAATATCATTCTCAACGGGGAAAAGCTGGAAGCCTTTCCCTTAAGATCAGGAACATGACAAGGATGCCCACTCTCGCCACTATTATTCAACATAGTACTAGAAGTCCTTGCAACAGCAATCAGACAACAAAAAGGGATAAAAGGTATCCAAACCGGCAAAGAAGAAGTCAAACTGTCTCTCTTCGCAGATGACATGATACTCTATATGGAAAACCCAAAAGAATCAACCCCCAAACTACTAGAAGTTATAGAGCAATTCGTAATGTGGCGGGATACAAAATCAATGCTCAGAAATCAGCTGCATTTCTATACACGAACAATGAGACTGAAGAAAGAGAAATTAGGGAATCCATCCCATTTACAATAGCACCAAAAATCATACATTATCTTGGAATTAACTTAACCAGAGACGTAAAGGATCTATGCTCTAGAAACTACAAATCACTCTTGAAAGACATTGAAGAAGACACAAAAAGATGGAAAAATATTCCATGCTCATGGATCAGAAGAATTAACATAGTTAAAATGTCCATGCTACCCAGAGCAATCTACACTTTCAATGCCATCCCGATCAAAATACCAATGGCATTTTTCAAAGAGCTGGAACAAACAGCCCTTAAATTTGTGTAGAACCAGAAAAGGCCCCGAATTACCAAGGAATTGTTGAAAAGGAAAAACAGAGCTGGGGGCATCACAATGCCGGATTTCAAGCTGTACTACAAAGCTGTGATCAAAAAGACAGCATGGTACTGGTGCAAAAACAGACACATAGACCAATGGAACAGAATAGAGAACCCAGAAATGGACCCTTGGCTCTTTGGGCAACTAATATTTGATAAAGCAGGAAAAAACATCCGGTGGAAAAAAGACAGTCTCTTCAATAAATGGTCCTGGGAAAATTGGACAGCTACATGCAAAAGAATGAAACCTGACCACTCTCTCACACCATACACAAAGATAAACTCTAAATGGATGAAAGACCTTGATGTGAGACAGGAATCCATCAAAATCCTAGAGGAGAGCATAGGCAGCAACCTCTATGACATCGGCCACAGCAACCTTTTTCATGATACATCTCCAAAGGCAAGAGAAACAAAAGAGAAAATGAACTTGTGGGACTTCATCAAGATAAAAATCTTCTGCACAGCCAAGGAAACAGTCAAAAAAACTAAAAGGCAGCCTATGGAATGGGAGAATATATTTGCAAATGATGCTACAGATAAAAGACTGGTATCCAAGATCTACAAAGAACTTCCCATACTCAATACACGAGAAACAAATAAACAAATCATAACATGGGCAGAAGATATGAACAGACACTTTCCAATGAAGACATACAAATGGCTAACAGACACATGAAAAAATGTTCAAAATCATTAGCCACCAGGGAAATTCAAATCAAAATCACACTAAGATACCACCTTACGCCAGTTAGAATGGCAAAAATTGACAAGGCACGAAACAACAATTGTTGGAGAGGATGTGGAGAAAGGGGATCCCTCTTACACTGTTGGTGGGAATGCAAGTTGGTACAGCCACTCTGGAAAACAGTGTGGAGGTCCCTTAAAAAGTGAAAAAATTGAGCTACCCTATGATCCAGCCATTGCACTACTGGGTATTTACCCCAAAGATACAGACGTAGTGAAGAGAAGGGCCCTATGCACCCCAATGTTCATAGCAGCATTGTCCACAATAGCTAAATCGTGGAAGGAGCCGAGATGCCCTTCAACAGATGACTGGATTAAGAGGATGTGGTCCATATATATGATGGAATATTACTCAGCTATCAAAAAGAACGATTTCTCAACATTTGCTGCAACATGGATGGCACTGGAGGAGATAATGCTAAGTGAAATAAGTCAAGCAGAGAAAGACAATTATCATATGGTTTCTCTCATCTATGGAACATCAGAACTAGGAGGATCAGTAGGGGAAGAAAGGGATAAAGAAAGGGGGGGGTAATCAGAAGGGGGAACGAAGCATGAGAGACTATGGACTATGAAAAACAAACTGAGGACTTCAGAGGGGAGGGGCTTGGGGGAATGGGATAGACTGGTGATGGGTAGTAAGGAGGGCACGTATTGCATGGTGCGCTGGGTGTTATTCTCAACTAATGAATCACTGAACTTTACATCAAAAACCAGGGATGTAGTGTATGGTGACTAACATAATATAATATTATTTATATTATTTAGTATTATAATAAAAAAGAATAAAAAAATAAAAATAAGTCTAAAAAATTTTATTCAGAATAAACCCAAGGCAATCCAAAACTAGAAAATAAGAGTCAAACTGTTAGTAAGCCAAGGCACGGAAAGCAGCAAGACAAAATTGACTCAACACCTATGTTGTCCCGTAGTAAAATTAAACAGTTGAATTACCATCTGAAACCCCAGCTGAGAGAAGGCAATGGGACGATGTAGTCAGTGTGCTGAAAGAAGGCTGTCAATAAAGAATACCGTATACAGCAAAACTGTCCTTCCAAATGAAGGAGAAATTAACAAATAAACAAAAACTGAAAAAGATTCATTGCTAGCAGTCCTGCCCTACAGGAAATACTAATGGGAGTGCTTCAGGCTGAAATAAAAGGACACTAGAAATTAACTCAAAACCACATGAAATAAAAAGTACCAGCACAGGTAACTACATATATACATATATTCTGTGCAAACTTTTAAACTCTGCTTTATGATTTTAATGAAAAGAGTGTGAGACAATAAATATACAACTCTTTTAGAGGCTTTAATGTGTAAAGCTGTAATGTGTATAACAGGAGTAGCACTAATAAGGGGCTACGAAAAGGTGATATACTACAGCAACGTTTCTGAATTATAAGTTGGCATTAATTTGAACTACATTGAGTTAGGATGCTAGTTATAGTCTTCACGATAACTGAGAAAATAAGTAAAACAAGGTAGAAGATAGAAAAAGGAATAAAAAATTTACACCAAAAATAAATATATAATACAAAACCAAGAAGTAATGGAGAAATAGAGGAACGAAGACATAAGGCATAGAAAACAGGTACCCAAATGGCAGATATAAATCCTACTGTATCAAAGATGACATAAAATTTAAATGGATTAAGCACTCCAATCCAAAGGCAGAGGTGAATACAAACAGATTAGAAAAAATATAAACATTGGTTCAAAGACACAAACAGATTGGGATCAAAAGGTCAAGATAGACATTCTATGCAAACGGTAACAGAGACCTGGAGTGTCTATGGTAATAATGGGCAAAATAGAACTTAATGCAAACATTGTTCCAACATGACAACATGAGAGCTCCAAAGAGTCACTCCCCTAGGAAAATGAGTAAAAATTGTAAGAATCAACTATTTTAATTCTCTGGAAATTATCCTATGGGCATAGAGCAAATGAAGAAAAATCTATTCAGTAATATTTACTACATTCAGTAAGAAAGGCTGTAATCTGTGGCTTCTGAACCAAGACCCGTCACTCCCTCTTCCTCCCCACTGAATAAGACAGAAACTCTACTCCTCATTCTCACAGCTAAGAATACAAGGCTCTCAACTTAACCCAGCTCCTAGTTGGAGACCTACTTTTCTGGGAGGGGTAGGACATCAACATTTCTCACCCTGCCCCCAGTACATTCTGCTGAAGCTAAGTTTTGGGCAAGTGCAGCTGAGAGGAGTAGGGGGAACCTCTCTTCTGTCCAGCAACGACCCACAGGACAGACGCTCTACATGGGTGTGAAACTGTCTTTGCCTTAGCTTTAAAATGTTTGCTCAGTGCTGGCAGAAGCAAGCCAAGAAGACCCAACGCGATGGTCCCCTACCTCACCTCACACTTAGCTCCTAATGTGCGGGTGGTACACAGAGAAAAGTGCAACACTGTCCCCACCCCCAGTTACATAGCCATGGTTCTGAGATTTTGCCTGGAGGGAGAAGCTAGCTGGGCTTAAAACAGCTCTTAATCTCTTCCCAAAGGAACTGAGCTCATTTTTAATAAAGTATAAAGAAGATCAAGCCAAGGGATCAATGAAAAATCATGCAGGTTGTGGTGAAAGGCAACTGGGAGTAGACTGGTAGATTTCAGTGGAGATACAGATAATACCAAACTAGGTCTGCTAGTTTGACAGTAAAAACGGGTTAAAGGGACAGCTTGGAGAATCTCTTGTGGGGACAGAATAAATCTTAAACGCTGACCTAAGGAACTATTATTCAAAGGAGCCTACATTTGACTGAATTGGTCTGAGAAGCAATTTATGCCCTGTAGAATTGGAATCAGCAGAATGTAATATCTCGGTGTGGATGTGGAAAGAGATTGTCAAAAGGAGTCCTACCAAAGCCACTGTCATCTCAGATTGACTGGGGGCATGCACAAGGCTATGGCCCCCGAGAAGTAACATCAGAGGCTCCACACTTTGTGCGTGGAGTCTTTTGTGGGAAGGAGGTAGATATCACTAAAATAAGCTAGCTAGTCAGTTAAAAAATTATCCAATACCATTAAGGATTTTGTGGCAGATGGGACCAGTATTCAGCTGCTACATCATATATTTTAAAAATGTCTAGATTTCAACCTTAAACATGATGAAACCTGAAAAGACGTGGGCAACAGAAACTGCATGTTAAAGTGACCAGATATCGGATTTAACAGAATACTAATTCCAAACTGCTGTTATCAATGTCTTCAAAAACTAAGGAAAGTATGACTAAAGAAGTAAAGGAAGGTAGGATGACAATGTAACATCAAATAGAGAACATCAAAAAAGAGACTGAAATTAAAAAAAGAACAAAATAAAAATTCTGGAGCTGGAAAGTAAAAAAAAATATTAAAATAATCATCACTGGGGGGCTCAACAGTAGATTTGAACTGGCAGAAAAAAAAGAATTAACAAATTGAAGACTGATAGAGATAATACAATCTGAAGAACAGACAGAAAATAGAATAAAGAAAAATAAACAAAATCTTATACATATATGGTGCACCATTAAACGCACCAACACATGTGTAATACAATTACTGGAAGGAGGAGACAGAGGGAAAATAAAAGAAAAACTATTTAAAAACTGAAGTGGGTGAGAGCAAAGCTGGATTGAGCCATGAAGTTATTCCAGAAGATAATGTGAATCCACAGAAACAAATAAACCAGAAATGATAAATAAGAAGGCTAATCTAATGAGAATTATAAACGCGTACTTTCTGTTACGGGCTGAATTGTGTCCTTCCTAAATTTCATATGTTAAAGCCCTAACTCCTAGTACTCTCACAATGTGACTGCCTTTGGAAACAGGGCCTTTAAAAAGGTGACTAGGTTAAAATGCGGCCATTAGAGTGGGCCCTAATTCATTGACTGGTGTTTTTACAAGAGGAAATGTGGACACACAGAGACTCCAGGGATGTGCATATATAGAGAAGAGATCATGTGAAGGCACAGCAAGAAGGGGGCCATCTGTAAGCCAAGGAGAGAGACCTCAGAAGAAACCCAATCTGCCAATACCTCGATCTTGCACTTCTAGCCTCAAGAACTGTGAGAAAATAAATTTCTGTTGTTTAAGCCACCTGGTCTGTGGTATTTTGTTATGTGAGCCCTAGTCCTTTCTTCTCTCAGCTTTCTTAAGATCATAAAAATTACACAGAATGAAAAAAAAGAAACACCCAAAAATGTTAGTAACATTACCGATTACTGTAACACCATTGATACGATATGTCTGACAAAAATACCACAAGAAGGGGGGAAATGGAATAGAGCTATGCAAGAGTAATGTGAAAATGAAAAGGCAACCTACCTAATGGGTGAAAATATTTGTAAATCACATATCTGATGAAGGATTAATATACAAAATCTATAAAGAACTCATACAACTCAAAGGCAAAAAACAAACAAAAAACCAAACAATCCAATTAAAAAATGGGCAGAGGATATGAATAGACATTTACCCGAAAAAGACATAGAGATGGCAAACCCATATATGAAAACATGTTGAACACCCATACTCATCAGGGAAACACATTTCAAAACCACAGTGAGAAATCACATCGTAACTGTCAGAATGGCTATAATTAAAAAAAAAAAAAAAAACCCAAAACAAACACACAAGAGATAACAATGTTGGTGAGTATCTAGAGAAACAGAACACTGGCATGCTGTAAGTGGGAACGTAAAAGGGTGCAGCCACTATGGAAAACAGTAGGGAGGTTCCTCAAAAAATTAAGAGTAGAAATACCATGTGGTCCAGCACTTCCTCTTCTGGGTATTTATCCAACGAAATTGAAATCCGGATCTCAAAAAGGTATCTTTACTCTCATGCTCATTGCAGCATTGTTCACAATAGCCAAGGTACGGAAACAATCCAAAGAACCCAAAAGTCCACTGACAGACGAATGAGTAAAGAAAATGCGGTGTGTGTATATATTACAGTGTAGTCAGCTTTAAGAAAGAAGGAAATCCTGCAATATGTGACAACATGTTCAAACCTTGAGGACATTATGCTAAGTGAAATAAGCCAGTCTCAGAAGGACAAATACTGTATGAATCTATTTATATGAAGTATTTAAAACAGTCAAACTCAAAAGGCAGAGAATAGAATGGTGGTTGCTAGGAATTAGTACTGGGATGAGATGGAGAGTTGTTATATAAAGTTTCAGTTATGCAAGATGAGTAAGTCCTAGAGTTGTGATATACAACAGAGTTAACAACACAGTACTGTGTGCTTAAACATCTGTTAAGAGGTTAAGTCTCACGTTAAGCATTCTTACCATGAAAAAAAAAAAAAAAAGTAACACAAGGAAACTTTTGGAAGTGACAGATATGTCTGTTACCTTAATTGTGGTGATAGTATTATGGTTGCATGCATATGTCCAAACTCATCAAATTGTATACATTAAACATTTGCAGTTTTTTTAGATGTCAATGCTACCTCAATAAATAATAGAAATTATCAAGAAAACCAGAAAAAATGTTGGTTGAAAAGATCAATAACATTGACAAATGTTTACCTAGACTGACCAAGAATAAAGGAAAGAAGATCAAATTATTAAAATAAGGGACTTTCCAGGAGAAAAAAAAAAAAGGATTATAAGAGAGTATTATGAAAACTTCTGTGCCAACAAATTAGATAATTTGGAGGAAACGTACAAATTCGTAGAATGGCATAAACTATAAAACTGATTTAAGAAGAAACAGAATACCTGAATAGGCCTATTAACAAATAAAGAGAGAACCAGTAATGAAATAAACTTCCCGTAAAGCAAAGATAAGACCCTGATGGCTTTAGTTGTGAATTCTACTGAAGATTAAAAGAATTAATACCAATCCTTCACAAACTCTTCCAAAATAATAGAATAAAAGGGATCAGTTCCCAAATCATTCTCAGAGGCTAGTATTAATGACACACACACACACACACACACACACACACACGCAAAACAGATAAAGTCATCACTAAAAAAGGGAATTACATCATTAAATCCTACGATTATAAATGTAAAATCTTCCACAAAATACTAAGAAATCAAATCTTACATAAAAAAGCATTGTATAGCAAGAAATAGTGGCATTCTGCGAAAGAGGAATTTGAGAACCACTAATCTGGTAGACAGAGGCATGTGGGCGAATCCTGTCTCTGTTAAATCTAGGTTGGGTTGCCATTATTTTTAAAAGTAGTGTTAAATTTTGATTAAAAAGTGATCAAATCTGGTCACTGCACTGCATATAATTCTGGGGAACATATATGGACAATTCTGTTTTATTTTAAAGATTGTTAATAATTAAATTCTCATTTTTTAAGTGTAACATTAAAAGCCAGTTCACTTATTGTTATGATATTTATAACATAAAAAATCTCCAGAAGAATTGGCAATTAAATTTTCTTTCTTTTCTATTATTTATAAATTTTAAAATACATACCTGTTGTAAAATATTGATTTTACAAATTTTGTAATTGGTTTTAAAATTATGAGCTTATATGCCTATTGCCTAAGTGTGAGGACCACATTCATACAAAGGAAGAAGGAGTCTTGTCCTCTACCAATCAAATCATGCACCACCTCAGATTGGTAAACCATAAAGTAACAATAAAATAGTATGATTTCTTGAATTATAATAGTCTACCAGGGACGCCTGGGTGGCTCAGTCATTAAGCGTCTGCCTTTGGCTCAGGGCGTGATCCTGGAGTCCCGGGATCAAGCCCTGCATCGGGGTCCCTGCTCTGCTGGGAGCCTGCTTCTTCCTCTCCCACTCCCCCTGCTTGTGTTCCCTCTCTCACTGGCTGTCTCTCTCTCTCTCTCTGTCAAATAAATAAATAAAATCTTTAAAAAAAAATAGTCTACCAATTCGTGGAACTTTGAGATTTCCTTTTAGCTCTACCACCAGAACGTAAGACTAATTATGTTTGATCTTGGTTTCCTCTGAAGAACTGGAGTCCGTCATCTGGTTCATTTAAGGGCATAGTTTAATACTGGATTAATGTTACATATTCTGACTTTTTTTGTTGTTCCTTGCATTCTGACATAACACTTTAATAAAATTAGAGTAAATAAGACTCTCCCTCACATGAACGTAGGAACCATAAATTCACCAACAACTATTTTAACAAAAAAATTTGTTTTGTCAATAATAAATGATTATTAATAAGAAACAACCAAAAGCCTAGGAACACAGTGATTTTAAAAACTGGATACTATCAAATATTAAAATAATCAGCATACATATAGCTTCTAGTCTCAACACAAATATTGTTGTGAGGATCTGATTTCTAACAGTGCATAACGGAAGCAGTACATGGGTGTCACTGAGCATTTTCTCCCTCAATATGTAAGTTGATAAAGATACTTGTCTATTGTGACCTTAAATAACACTTAAGCATTTTATTTTCATCTCAGATCTGTTTTGTTACTATTGTTGTTGTTAAGCCCCAAGATTCACAAATGCATGTTCTGCTTGAATCAATATTTCACTTTCAGAAATTAACACATGGAATAACAAGAGAAGTAAAAAAAGTCTATTAATTATACATTTTTAAAAATTAAAAGATTAGTATATCTCAACAAACAGAAAGCTCATAGACAAAATTCATAAATTTGATATGATCAATCTTAGCTTTAAATAGATCAAATAGCATTTTAAGAAAAATTGATTTATCCTAATTATTTGTTTTATCTGATGATGTTCATAAATTCACTGTAAACACATAAAATTTCTCCTCAAAATGATTCACGTTGAAAAAATTATTCACCTTAAGATTGGATATGACTAAATGCAAGGAAAATATATGAAAATGTTATATTAACGTACCTGAAGTCCCCGGCACTATGGAAGGGATTTTTAACATTCACATTAATTTCTTTCCATTTATAACACGGAGATTTGCAATGTATAATTTTCTAAAGTAAAAAAAATAATAATAATTCTATATGACAGTAACAAAAAAGAATAACCTGAATTGTAATATATAAACTTAAAGTACCTAAAAAATAGTACACTGAAATATTACAGCAATACTAATTTATGTAATTCCCCTTGTCCCACAAATTTGTACTGCTAAAATCTGGGTGAGAAGGACAGAAATAGATTTTACCACATCACTGAATTATTTGTTACAACAGGGTCTCTTAAATTGATTTCCTTAAAATTGGTTTTGTTAATGACAGCATGATTTCACATTTGAAAATTAATGCACACACACAGCTCTGTGAGTGCATGAATATCTGTGTATGAGTGTGGCATGCCTGTGTTTATAATGTGGTGGCTACACTGACATATTTGTACTTAATAAAAGCACAAATATAAAAATAAAACTTCAAATTACCTGAAGGACTTCCATGGAAGATAAGATTCTAGGAATTCTACATTTTTAGACTGATCATGTTATAATCTTATTTTATTTCTCCATTATTATCCAGCCCACTCCCTGGTTTACTAAAATCATGAGTAGCCAGATGGAGAAGTTAACAGACTGCATGAGTTTCAGGTGTCAGCTTTTTGGCCCCAGAACCATGGAAATGACAAACCAAAATCATCTACATCTAGAGACACATATGGCAAAGCAATGTTTTAATGCAGAGAATTCCTGTGAGAGGGTTGGGAAGTGTAAGAATTTATTATTCAAGAGGAAATCTGAAGATCACAACACACATCTCAGTGATAATCAAATGTCCGCTTCCTGTTCTGCGTCTCTGTACTTGTAAACCAGTCTGTCCATGTGTGCAACTTAATGCTCTCCCCACACGACTGGCCATCACTGCAGTCAATCTCTTTATTTCCCATTCATGCCACTGCACACCCCAAATTCTTCATAATCCATGTGGAAATCTGGCGGCAGAACAAGTTCACTTCTTCTTTACCATACATCCATGGTATAAAATAATATTTAGACAAAATAAGAGCTACAAAGAGTCAATGATAGCAATATCACAACCATTTTATAGAGATTTAAAAATCTTTCTCCCCCATCCTTTGAGATATAAACAGAATTCTGTCTGGAACATTATCACCTCTCAGTAAATGCCAGGCTTAGCATTATCTTTAGAATGGATTTGATCCACGGGACACTCAAGATAAACTGATGAATGTTCTTATCACAGAAAAGAAACATTTTCTTTGCTGCATAAACCAAACCCTTAATTCAAACAAAAACACAGACAGAAGCTCAGGGGCTGCTTTACCTTACTTAAATCACACGTCTCCACAGCAGAAGGGAATGTACGTTGCTATGTTATTACAGCGAAAGACTGCATTATGAAAACAACAGATATAATCCTAAAAATCTGACCTTAAAGGAACACTCAGTACAAGCAAATTCTCTTATAAAATCAAAGAATTATTTCCGCAGGAAGAATATCAGAGCAAGAATATCAGAGACACAGAAGCCAAGAATTGTGCAGATGTAATTATGTGCACGTGTGTCTGTACACAGGATCTCAAAGAACAGGAGCGGTTATGGAGATAAAACGTGGAGGAACAGCTGTGCTTGGGACACTCCATGGCCTGAGAAGAAGACACACACAAAATAGGTAAAATTTACTTACAAGGGCTTTGAAATTGAGGACTTCACCCTTAAGAGCAAAGGTCATTGTAGTGCCTCCTATTGCATGCTTAGGTTTTGAAATTAATAGCAGTGAAGCTTCAGCAGGACGAAGGAAGCGACTCGTGAATTTCAGAGTGATATTAATTTGGTTTCTATTTAGTAAAAGATAAAAGAGGAAATATTTTATTGAAAAGTCACATGTGACTCTTCAGTGCAGATCACGTGCCCAGGACCCACAATCTGCAATATACTCACTTCTACAATAAAATTGAAGACCGCTGCAGATCTCGGCAAGCCTACAACCCAGTTATTGTCATCAATTAAAACATCTTGATCCAATCTGTAATATGTACAGTTCCCTTCAAATGTACATATAATTTACCAAGTAATGGATTTCCAGTTAGCCGTAGGGAAATCATGTGGGTTTTTTTGTGTGAAATTCATAGAACATTCTGTGCTACTGTTTAGATAAACTCTTAATCAAATCATATCACTGGTTTGTGTTTTTTTTGGTCATGCAGAGAAAAAAATGAGAAAGACTAAGAATTCAAAAATTACTTAAAGCCATGGTTGAAAATAAAATTTAAATCTGGAATCAAAACAATGGTATTTAAGTAGCAGGATTTTTGAGAGAAACACATAAATAAAAGAAGGAAAACAGAAACCCACGTTCCATCTCTCTTAAACTTCAACTTTCTAGTCTAAAACACAGTAAATGGTAAGGAGTCTTACGGACCTGGAGGAGATTTCACTTACCCATTTGTAGGGGAGTGACTACACCATGCCATCCTGGCAACTTAGCATGCCAACACACAGGACACATACACAAGGCTTAACTGCAGTGGATAAAGTCTTGGCAGAAAACCTGTGATCCTCCCATAACATAAGAGCATAGAGGCACATGAAGAGCTGCTACAAGAACCTTTCTCACTTGCCTCCCTACCTCCCCAGAGAGCGTATCATCAGTTTCTCACTCTTGCCTCCTACATTCTGATGCAATAGGAGGGTTACTACCTAGCCCTCTTCAGGGGAGAGTCACAGGCTGTAAAACTGCTTAGTTGCAGCATGAAATTGGCTGTCAGCAACAGAGTGTCCTACCAGGCATGATGCATTCATCAATAAAAGCCCTTTTGCTGTGGTATTAACCTGCACAAGGGACATGGGAATCTGGCCCTTTCTATAACTTTTCTTTTCACTGTTTATTAAGTAATGAAGTCCTTGAATAAAAAAAAAAAAATGGGCTCAGTGTTTCTTAACTGGTTCAATCTTTCAGCCTTGCCTTGACTTGACACAGCTGTGGGTGAAAAATCTTGGAGAAATTTTACCTTTGCTTTTGCTCTGGCTTTTAGCATAGTTACCACAGTTAGTCCTCTGTGCAAACTATCACCTACTGCCTTCTCTGAGGATGCCCATATTTGGAAATGGAGATGGGAATAGATGCTCTCAGCGTCCAACTTTGACTTAACTTCCCCCAAATCCTTGTGGATTTACCTTGAATGGATAAGTCTATGGAGCAGCAAAAAGTAAAATGAATGAAGAACTTTCAAAATCAATAGAAATACTCTCGAAATTGCTTTTTAGGGAAAATTACAACTCACGTGTAGCAGGAGTGGGCATGGTTTTTACTCACATATGCCATCACTAGTCTCCTCAATTTGTGCAAAGGGATATTTTGTTGGTCATTATGAAAAGCTCATGGACTCGAATTTAATTAAGAACAAAGAATATTTGGGGCGCCTGAGTGGCTCAGTCGTTAAGCATCTTCCTTTGGCTCGGGTCATGATCCCAGGGTCCTGGGATCGAGCCCCTCGTCAGGCTCCCTGCTCAGAGGGAAGTCTGCTTCTCCCTCTCCCACTCCCCCTGCTTGTGTTCCCTCTCTCGCTGTGTCTCTCTCTGCCAAATAATTAAATTAAAAAAAAAAAAAAGAAGAAGAAAAGAAAACAAAGAATATTTGACCTTGAGATCTTTTTCAGGATATATAGGTTCAAACTCTGTGTTAGAATATCTGTGAATGACTTAGTATTTTTCTACATACTCTAAAATTCATCATTAGATCAAGCAATTCATTCATTCATTCATTCATTCAATTGATAGAGAATTTATAATGTTCCAGGCACTGTTTTAGATTTTGGGATACAGAAATTAGGAAAAAACCCACAGTATTCATGATTTCTTGGATCGTACATTCTATAGGGCATGCCAGACATTAATTATGTCATCACAAAATAAATGTGAAAATTACGAATTATGTATGTGCTAGGAAGTGGTATGAGAACATGGAACAGGGAGTGTGGTATAGTCTGAAGGGTCAGAGGAAGGAATATGCCAGGTGGGATATGAAGGATAAGAATAAGTTAGAATGAGCAGGGGAGGAAAGAAGTATCCAAGGCCTGTGGTAGGAGGAATTAAGTATTTCAAGAACTTACCAAAGGCCAGTGGTGCTGAAGCTTAGAGAGCAAGAGTGTTAGTGATACAGATATATCCAAGAGCCAGCTATGAAAGGCCACATGTTGAGATATTCAGCCTATATCTTAATGGTATGGGAAGCTATGGGAACATTTTAAGCAGAGGAGTGATATAAGCAAATCTGCATTTAAAAAATTGTTGCTGTTGTACGACAGAGGATGGACTGCAGAGAAACCTTTTAGTAGTCTATTGTGGCAGTGTAGTTTAAAGATGACGGTACACTAAACAATGTGGAATAGGTGATAAGAAGAAAAGATGTCAAATTTAAGATATATTTGGTAAAATCAATAGGACTTGCTAACAGACTGGATCACCATGGAAGCTGATTTTAAAAAGGTATGAGAATGACCACAACCTAAATAACATGCACTTAATAAATGAAATTATGGACATATACTTAATTCCCACAAAACATATTTTAAAATAAAATATCCTTTTTATGAGAGCAATGGCTGGTTTTAGGACTATGAAGATTTGAGCCTCTCCTGAGTACAGATGTTCATTTTGAAATTTTGTAATCATATTGAGGCATGTAAATGACAGGGATTACTTCCCGAATGTGTTAAAAGTTCAGAATCAAATGGGTGGTCCACTTGGGTAAGTGTCTTAGATCTCTAAAAATGTGTATAATTATAGGCTTCATCTTAATTTTCTTTATTTTCTTTTTGTTTCAACTGCCTCCCACTCATTAAAAAAAAATCTTGATATTACATGTCTCTTGTAAGGTACTTCAACTTGGCTTTTGGAAAAGATGGAAAATAATTTATAACATATCAATGTCAGTGCCCATATGTCTCAATGAGAATAATGAGGAAAAAAAGAAACAAAATGTTCTTCCAAAAATATACTTTTACTTTTATGCAGTAACTCTATGGTTATAGCTAAATTTACTCATCAAATTAGATGCAAAAGTAAACATGTTTGTTTATATGTTCATGTAGCTGTTTAATCTCTTCTATATAAATGATATCACTTGGAATTTAAATCCACAGCTGGCAGAAAGAGTCATTATTAATCATGATTTAGACAGACTCTAAGGATGTGGTACACATAGATAATTATATAATATGTGATAATGATAATGCTGCCGTTTTTTTAAGAAAACAAAATATTTTCTGAACCCTATTTGTAAAAACAAAAGACAATGAAATTACTTGGTCTAGCTAAAAAGATGCTTAAAGAACCATCTAATAATAGTATTCAAGCCTACAAAATAAAATGCATCCAGAAAAAGAAATAAGTATTTTCCATATATATTTAGAATTAAACATTATCTCTTCTGGAAGCACGTCCATGGTTACCCCAAGAATACTTAAGTGCTTTTTTTCAATTTCCTCTAATTCTATACACACAATACAATAAAACCATTATCAAATTATATCCTCATTGTGAATTTGCTTGTAGGACACTGCTAGATTGCAAACACTTGTGGGTAGTGTTAATATGTTTTCATCTATGAATCACCAGCACTTTGAATTGGGATGGGGGAGGAGGGCAAATACTTATTGTTTCGTGTATGTTTCAGTTACAGTACTAAGTGTTTTGTCTATTTAATTACATTTATTACTGACAAAACTTTGTGTAAATATTCCAATCCTCCTGTGTTTTGTTTTTTTTTTTTAATTTATTTATGAGAGAGAGAAAGAGAGGAGTACGAGCGGAGGGACAGGAACAAGCAGACTCCACGCTAAGCAGGGAGACTGACATAGGCCTTCATCTCACGACCCTGAGATCATGACCTGAGCCAGAACCAAGAGTCAGATGCTTAACCAACTGAACCACCTAGTGCCCAATCCTCATTTTTTAAATAAGAAAAATGAGACTGGATCATAGAGCCTGTACATGGCAATATCAAAGCCCAGCATTTAATTGTTAAATAACATGACTGTAGGGTTCTAGACCACGATGGCATCTGAAGCCCAGATTTATCACCTAAGAGAAATCTCATTAAAATGATAAGACAGAGCTTTTTTTAAAAGCTGCTAGTTAGAAGAAGTTATCAATGAGCATCTGAACAGAGGTTAATAAAGGAAACGAAGCTGGCCTGTAGGCTCCCGGAAAGGCCATTTCCAGAAATGCCTACTTGCATGGAGGGCAAGATGGAGTTCAGACAACTTCACTGTCCTCAAGGCCAGTGCAAGATGCTGGGAAATTGACCCTAGAAGCAGAATGTTTTCCACCCTGAGGTAAAGAATTGTGTGTATACACAGAACAACAATATACTTTTCTATTGCCATATTATTACATATGAATGGATAAACAAGTACCACAAGGCATTAGAATAAATCCTTAAACATGGAACACTGAAAACAAAATAAACATTAACAACTGACCTAAAAGAAAATAAAAATATTTAGGTAAGAGATGAGTACATAAAAGTCAGAGACATTTATGAAGATAACCCCAATATAAGAACAGGATGTTACGAAAGACATACACAATAAAAATGAAGGTACTATTACAAATATATATATATATATATATATATATGAGATACTCATTTTCTCTCCCTGTCTTTGCTTCTCTCCCCTAAAGGAAACACTTGGAAAAGAAGGCTTGTTGATAAAAAGAGGAAAAAGCAATGATATAAAAAATACTAGTGATAAGACTGGATACATAAAGGATACAATGACAGGTTCAATAGCCAACAACTACAGGATGGAAAATGAGAAATGAGAAAATGGAGGGGAGAGAATTATGAAAGAAATAATTTAAGAGAAATTTTCCAGGGCTTAAGAGAAACAACTTCATGATTAAAGGACTCACTGTGCACCCAGATGGTGAATAAAAAAAGACCCTCCTTGATGCATTCTGGAACAGTATCAGAACACAATGGAAGATCCTAAAAACTTCTAGAGGTATTGGAAAACAGAATTATAGTAGACTTTCTCATCACAAATACTGAATATTATGAGGCAGGGGAACAATTATCTTAAGAGTTATGAGGAAAAATCTTTTCGGCTTATAATAAACCAAGCAAAATATAAATCAAGGGTAAGGGTAGTGAAGAGACATGCTTAAAAATGCATAATCTTGGAAAATTTACCTCTCATATCTTTTATTACATTTCGTAAGGATGTTTAAGTAAATAAGTAAGTAGATTAAGAAAGAGAAAGATATTAGTTTCTATCCAAACAGAAATAAAAAATGTCCAATACTGTGGCACCTGGGTGGCTCAGTCGGTTAAGCGTCTGCCTATGGCTCAGGTTATGATCCCAGGGTCCTGGGATCGAGCCCCACACAGGCTCTCTGCTCAGTGGAAAGTCTGCTTCTCTCCTCTCCCTCCGTCTCTCCCCCTGCTCATGCTATCTCCCCCACCCTCAAGTGAATAAATAAAATCTTAAAAAAAATGTCCAATATTGACATCTCTTCAGTCAGTCTGGAAAGCAATCAGTCCAATTAGGAGGAAAAGGCAAAGTGCTCTAGAAATGGTATACTTGAAGGAAAGAGACTTCAAGGACTGTATGCACTTCTTTAGAATTTATTGATTTTCTCCACTTTAAAAAGGAGTCAAAAGATACTTTTCATACTGATGCTATAAGAAACATTTATAAAATAGATCTTTACTCTTGGAAAAGTAATATGTAGAAGATAAAACTAGTGATGTTTGGAGGGAGGGCCATAAATCTGAATAAGTAAGTAAACCAGATCATTAAATATTATAGCTATACATCAACAGATTATTTCTAAAGTTGATATAACAAAAATATTGGCAAAGATAATACAGATTATTTCGATTTTGGAGGTAACCACTGGAAGAACCTAAATGAAGGAGTGAAAAGTAGGCAGCTCAAGAAGTGGATTTCTAGAGACAGATTAGAGGGGAGAGGGACTTGCTTTTTATTTTAAACTCCTCTGCATATGTGACTTGTTAAACATGGATAATTAAATTTTGATTAAAAAAAGATAGGTTGAGGGGCGCCTGGGTGGCTCAGTCGTTAAGCGTCTGCCTTAGGCTCAGGGCGTGATCCCAGAGTCCTGGGATCGAGCCCCACATCAGGCTCCTCTGCTGGGAGCCTGCTTCTTCCTCTCCCACTCCCCCTGCCTGTGTTCCCTCTCTTGCTGGCTGTTTCTCTCTCTCCATCAAATAAATAAATAAACTCTTTAAAAAAAAAAAAAGGATAGGTTGAAAGCAAGAATATAGGTACATGTGTAATACAGTCAAAATATGAATAGATATACTCATGATTACATGTGTGAGAGGGTATACATGAATATATGGTTGGTTAATGTTTACTTGGCAGGTATTAAAACCTTAAGAAGCTAATATTTATAAATATGTCTATATTTATATAGACCATAAGTGGCACAATGGTGAATAAAGAGAAAAAAAGGCACACTGTTGAGAAGTTAATAGAAAGTAGCCTGTTGGGTTCACCCAAGAGAAATATTCTCACAAACCAGATCCTGGAGAAACAAAAAATGATACAATTACATGTCATGAATCTTCAGGATTGCTTACAAAGAGTCAAAGCCACATTTTATTGAATGTCAAGGGCTTTGTATGCATGTGATACACACACACACACACACACACACACACACATACATACACACAATATGTACAGGTGACAACTGAATAAAAGTGTCAACAATGGATTTAGATTGGCTGGTTCTGAATCATAGCTTAAACATTTAATAGCAGGGAAAATTTGGCAAATGATTTAATGTCTCTGTTCAATGTCTTCTTTTGGAAAATGAGCACACTAATATAGCTGTTAGGATGATTAAATATGAAAAGGCACACAAAGTGCATGTTATATAGTTTTTATATGTAGCAAATGTTTAATAAGCATTAAGTGTTTTAATATTTACATATAATACATTTATTTTTTAAATATTTAACTAGGCATATGCTATAATAAACATATACTTGTGCATATAAAAAGACTAGAAGGAAATGAACTGATGAATTAACTGTTTATTTGATGGGGTTCTAGGTGATTTTGTTTCTTCTTTATACTTTTCTATAGTAAATTTTCAACAATGTACAGGTTTTACATTTATAATAAAGACTATAAATGTTAATTTTGTTAACTGAAATGTGCTTTTAAGCTACAATATCAGAGGTGTAGTGTGGTTGTTAGGAAATATTTCCACTTAACGAGAGCTTTGAAATACTGGAAGAGGCTATTGGGTTTATGATTAAAAAAAAAGAGAGAGAGAAACCTAAATCCTTTTCACTTGTATCAACCTATTTGAAAGGCAGAGAACAGATACCAATTATCAAAGTCCTGTGGGAAGAAAAATGGAACTGTGACAATGTTCAAATGAACGTGTATTACTAAAGTTTTGTTTTATAACAGACAAGTAATAAGTATAACTTAGAAAATGAGTGGGTTGTTTTTACAAGGAGTGTTATGCTATAATTTATAATATAGAAACAGGGGAATGGAGAACTGTTTTCCTCACACTCAGTTCAATCTGGATGTTGTACCAAGCATGAATATTCAGAATTTATAAATTATGTACTCCTTAGCACAATAACTGAAGAAAACAAACACAGGCTAATGACACAAGCCAAGGGCACTGTTACAACTAGGTTTCTTGGTATTTTAAATGCAATTAAAATGGCCCTTATTCCAATTATTTCTGTGTTTGATATACTAGAAGTAATAATAATTACAATGTAAAAAGCAACTCACATTAACGTACAGTTAAAAATCAAAAAGATAACCAGGTGAAGTAACTTTAGTAGTTATAATCTGTCACTTAGCACTGGGAAAAAATAATTGAATGCAAAGGCAATGACTAAAATTGAAGCTGGCTGAAGTCAATTAGTGGTTATTAAATCTGTGAACCCCTGTGATATTAACATGGCTGTTCTCTTATCACCCTTGTATTTTGTAATAAGAATATTTGCCATCATAAAATCCGCTGACATATCTAATAGGATTTGTTGATCTGGAAAGAGTCATATATTATGTTCATGTTTAATTTCTCAAGACTATTTCCAGGGGTTTCATTTGTACTTTATTTCTGAAAGTAGGACAGTAGTAGAAACATTAAACAAAAGCATCATGAGAACAACATCAGATAGAAATGAAACTTTAAAGAAAAATCACTATAATTTGGGAGCATACACACACACACACACACACACTTATATTTCTCTATCTATGCATCTATCCACACATACAAACACAATGACAGTGAAGGGATAGAGAAAAATGGCAATAGTAAGGGTATCTTTGAGGTAAGGTTACCAGTTTTTTGCTTTCTTTGTTCTTTGTACTTTAATAGTTTCTAAATTTTCTACAATGAGCACATTGCTCAGAAACAACTATATATAACATATAAACAGAATGATATATAATAATGTTGTATATGATATATATCTTATATAAAATATACATAAGTAAATAATATAAATATATATATAACAGACATATATAGAGAGATACATAAATTTAGCACACACTGGTTTGAGTTTCCTACAAGAAACCAAACTATAGTACATAAACAAACAACTTATAGTCTAATCTCTATGGCCCATATGCATGCAAAATAAACTAAAATTAAAAGCATACGTAATAAGCAACTGTTTTTTGTTGTCAGAACTGTTTTAACAAAATTGGTGAGGAATCTCAGCAACATATACATAATTTATCTACTTCTGAGTGATGATCTTTTCATTATATGTATACCAGTTAAGAACAAATCCAGGCCACTCTTTTGTAATTCTAATACCCATTAAATACCTAGGATTGATATTTTCAGTGACGTAAAATTTAAAAGAAAAAAAACACTTACTTTGGAGATATTGTCACAATGTTCCCTGTTTGGGAAAGGGAGAAGTCAGAGGCATCTTTTCCAACAATTACAGCATTATACACTAAGTTTTTCAAGCTTGGATTTTTCAGCAGAATCTATATGAAAGAAGTGAGTATACATAAGATCATGAATTTTAAAAATATATAATTTAGCACTTATTTCCATCAAAGCAAGTTATACATTTTAATCATGAAAATGTTCCTAATGTCCACTAACTGGAGGAAAGCAGACTTTGTATTTAAAGATAACTTATATATATAGTTTAGCAGAATAGGCAAGGAAAAGGAGCTTTCAAGATTTCAAGCAAGGAAATGACAGATGTAAAAACACCTGATTATCAAAGATTTGAAATCCAAAGTTAGCAACTTGGATTTTATTCTTACTGCAAAGGGAAACCTTTGGAGAATTTTTTTTTTTTTAAGATTTTATTTATTTATTTGACAGAGAGAGACAGCCAGCGAGAGAGGGAACACAAGCAGGGGGAGTGGGAGAGGAAGAAGCAGGCTCATAGCAGAGGAGCCTGACGTGGGGCTCGATCCCAGGATCCTGGGATCACGCCCTGAGCCGAAGGCAGACGCTTAACCGCTGTGCCACCCAGGTGCCCCAACCTTTGGAGAATTTTAAACAGAGAATTCATGTAATCCAATTTACAAAAAGAATACTCAGGCTACTCAGTATAGAAAGAATTATAAGGAGCGTATGTTTATAAACAGAGGACCAGGCTGAAAATGATGGTGGCCTTGACTTGAAGCAGTAGTATAACAAGGGACTGGCTGTCCCTTCCTTCCTGATGCCAAGATAGGGAGGGTATGTGAAGACAAGTTACTTCATCTTTAGAATATTTCATGAAAACTATGAATATCCAAGTGTTTATATAGAATATAATGGGAATTCAAAAACAAAAAAAAACAAAACAACCCAACAAACACACTGGAAAGACTCCAGGTTATCATGGGAAGTACTGACTCAGAGGAGGAAGGGGACATGGGGGAAATGCATGATTGGACAAATTAGAGTGAAAACAAGGTGAGTGCAACTTACGAAGCCCAGGAAGTACAGTCATAGATATCCAAAGAGTTAATAATTAGCACCATGTGTGATTATAGTGACTTACAGTGATTATGGTGACTTGAACAGAATATGGTAGATTTGTTAAAGATTAAATTAACTAGGGGCACCTGGGTGGCTCAGTCAGTTAAGCGTTTGACTCTTGGTATTGGCTCAGGTTGTGATCTTAGGATCGTGAGATCAAGCCTTGCATCAGGCTCCACACTCAGCATGGAGTCTGCTTTAGATTCTCTGCCTCTCCCTGTCCATCTGCCACTCCCCCACCTCTCTCTCTGCCTATCTCTAAAATAAAAAAAAAATCTTAAAAAAATAAATATAAAATTATATTAACTAGTTTTATGTTTCAATGAGAATTTTTGGTAACTACCAGGACAAGTACATTGTTGCTGAAGGGTTTCTTTTATCTTTGGTTACACCAAGGAACTGGGGTTCTCATGTTACTTACCTACTTATACCTTTCAGTTATAATGGGGGCAAGACAAACCCAGTGTGTTATTTTTTATGTATGTATGTATGAATTTGAAGTATTAGTTCCAGAGAACTAATTTCTGTTTTCTGAAAGGAAATGTAGAAAATCACGAGGCTTCCCTATGAACCGTTACTGATTTTTAGTCCTTGGAACTTTCCCTAACCAGCCCTGAGATCTTAAGAAGGCCACTCATTCTCATTATGTCATATCCTACATATGACACAAAGGCACTGGGCTCACCTGTGGTCAGATTATTCCACCCAGGATTTCACGTTGGGGTGGTAAGTGGTAAATGGAGACAAAGGAAATCTGTTCAAGGTATAAGGAAAGAAAGCTTTGAAGCCTCAATTCCCCTTTTGCAAGAACAGCTTATCTTTCACTATTTAATAGCTATCTTTAACTACTGTGCTTCTGTGTAAATTCTGTTTCACAAAAGGAGAAGAAAAGTTCAATTGCATTTAAAAATGTGGCAGAAAATCACACACTCTACATTTTTTTTCACTGATCACTCTATTTTTTACTGGTTCCAGGATTCTCTTTCTATTACTGACATATAGTTGTACAAATATTTTTTCAATTCTAGTAGCCATTTCTTGAGATTTTTCTTTATTCTAGAGGGATGAAAAGGTTGGTAAAAATGATATTCAATAACTTAAGCACTGTCATTTATGGTGTTGATGCATAGGGGCAAACTATGCCAAACGTTCTCAGCAATTTCCAAATCAGTGATTTTCTTAAATGAAATTCAAAATTAAAGCTAGTTATAACTGACATTTTTTTGCATTTATATTTAATTTTTGTTACTGTCAAAGGACATACTGTACATTTGCGAAAAATATATCTGTATAATTTTATCTGTAATCCTTTTTTTTCCTTTTTTTCTTTTTTAGTAGGCTCCACGCCTAACGTGGGGCTTGAACTCAAGACCCAGAGATCAAGAGGTGGATGTTCTACCTACTGAGCCAGGTAGGCACCCCTCATCTATAATCTTAAAATACAAACATTATTTCTAGAAAAGAGGTAAATGTGGAAAGAATTATTTCCATTTTAATATGCTTTAATTTGATTTTTAACATCACGATTAAAATTTATATTTAAACATTAGTGTTAACTACTTTTAAAAAATAATGGCAATTAAATGGCATAAAGAAATACAAACACATAGACAGAATTAGAGAACTGGAATTAAACCTAACTAATAAATCACTTTTTAATCTAATTCAGACTCCTCCCTAGATTCTGCAGGCTTAATCAAAACATTTCTAACTCTTTAGAAATTTTATTTTGAAGTCAAAAGACCTCTCCAATATAATTACAGCTCCAGGCTTTGAGAATCATTGTAGTTAGGGAATTACCACAGTAAATACTGTTGAAAAAATCCTCTAAAGTGTTTTATATCTTTTTTTCCTGAAAAAAAAGAAAAAAAATCCTAGAAAGGAATCATCTCTCAATGTATGATAACAAAAAATCAGGAGAGGCTTTCCTTACCCTAAACTGAGCCCTTTACACGTTGAGACAAGAACCTGCATTTTCCCTGATTTTGAATTGAATCCTTACCAACCATCACTCATATAATCACAGAGGCTATGTATTTTCTCAGAAGTTACAATTACAAATCAAAGATCACCAAGACACACCTTCTGAAGAGCAAATATGGACAAGTTCTGCATCAAATGTATAAAACTACACCCTCCCAACTAAATATGAGGAGGAATACATAAAACAGTCTGAAGAAAAGGAATAAACATGATATGATCAAAGAGGTAAAGTTACTTTTGTATGAAGTAAGATTCTACCAGTCCATAGTGTCCTCAGAAAGAAACAAGGAGAAATCTGGCTGAAGATTTTATGGAAACTAGTAGAAGGAACAATCTTAAATAAACATAAGCAATTTAAAACTGTATGCTAGAAGATATTTCACAAGTGTAAATATGAAACAAACAGCTTGAGAAACAAATTGAGGTCAATGATCCTTGACAATATATTTCTCAATCAAAGAGAACACTTCATAAATATGGACATATTTATACAGATCTGTTATTGTCACAGGACTTCAAATTTCATTTTTGATTTTTTTATACAAATTAAAAAATCCACTGTTACACATTTAGCAGCTCTTGCACATATAATATCCTTTAGTGGGAATTAGGCAGCCCTGGTCAGGAACACTTTCATTTTTATTTCCCTTTCTTCATCCTCGTCTGAATAAAATCCATCTGGATGTGTAAACTGCTCCCTTAAGGAAAGCTGAGTACATTCAGAACACAAATTTGCACTTATGGTGTCAGGCCCCTGCACATGAAATGGGTCTCAAGTGTCCTCAGAAAATTCGCCCTTCAAAGTGCCTAAATTTCACGTTCCACCACCCCAGACCCCATTCATCAAATGAATCAGGAAATCATCATTGCATTGCAGGTGATGGTTACTATTAACCAAAAATTGTCCCTTTCACTCTGCTAAACCTGCTTCTTTAGAAGAAGCAACATTTGTTAAGGGTTATTTCTTTTTAAGTTTATCGATTTAGTTTTTAGTAATCTCTACACCCAAGGTGGGGCTTGAACTCACGACCCTAAGATCAAGAGTCACATGGTCTTCCAACTATGCCTGCCAGGTGCCTCAAGACAGAAAACATCTTTCTAGGCGCTAAAATAAAGTATCAAAACATTCATTTTCTGCCTGGCCCCTCCCTTCTTGTGTAGTTTTTTTTTTAATTTAAATCAATTAATTAACATATAATGTATTATTAGTTTCAGAGGTAGAGTTCAGGGATTCATCAGTCTTATATAATACCCAGTGCCCATTACATCACATGCCCTCCTTAATGTCTATCACCCAGTTACCCCCTACCCCCATCCCTCTACCCTCCAGCAACCCTCAGTTTGTTTCCTATGATTAAGAGTCTCTTATGGTTTCTCTCTCTCTCTGATTTCATCTTATTTTATTTTTCCCTCTCTTCCCCTTGATCCTGTTTTGTTTCTTAAATTCCACATATGAGTGAGATCATATGATAATTATCTTTCTCTGACTGACTTATTTCGCTTAGCATAATACCCTCTAGTTACATCCACGTCATTGCAAATGGCAAGATTTCATTTTTTGATGGCTGAGTAGTATTGCATTGTGTGTGTGTGTGTGTGTGTGTGTGTGTGTGTGTATACACCACATCGTCTCTATCTGTTCATCTGTTGATGGACATCTGGGCTCTTTCCATAGTTTGGCTATTGTGGACATTGTTGCTATAAACTGCTAAGGTTCAATATATCATATTGATACTTCTGTTAATTTTGGGTTGGAAAAGAAATAAGTAAAACCCCTGTGAAGTGTTTAACGCCACATATTTTGGCCCCAATATATCCTTACCTGTCTCAGCACAGTGTCATGTAGAGTACAATGAAAGGGCACCACCTTTTTGGGGAGATATGTAGGGAGCCTTTCATACATGTAGACACAAAGCATGAGCATCAGGATTGGATTAGGGTCACAGATATCCGTGGCCTAGTTTCAGCGAAAATAAATATAAATTAGAGTATATACATGTACAATATATAAAAAGAGCTAAAGCATAGTACATCAGTTACTGAATTACATTAAAACCTTTTAAAATGTTACTAATTGACATTGACACTGAATTGTAAACAGAGTAAACAGAGTATTACTGTCAATGAGAAGAGCTTGACCTAAGTGTTAAAAGATGAATTAGGTGTGCTCTCACTATAACAGTGACTGCACAGCCTCAAAGCCTTCCACCAAAGCTAGTCAGAGGTCATAAAAATATTATACACTAGAAATACTGACTCATGTGACTAAGACACCACCCCTGATTTAGAGTACCATAAATAGCAGTAAAAGAAAACAGAGAAGTAAACAAACAACCAAAGTAAAAGAAGGCAAGAATTTCAAGCAAAAACTCAAGGGAGAAGGCAGGACATGAGACAGCCTTGAAGAATGCTTGGGTCTCCAACAGATTGTGTTTGGGGGCAGAAAAGGATGTATTCCATCAGAAAGGCAATGAACTACAGTGCAAGGATATAGAGAAGTACAGTGTTTGTCTGTTAAAGAAGTACAGTTTGAATCATGTGTAAGGTAAGAAGGGACAAACACTGTGTGAAAAGACTAAGGAGTGCCAAGGCCACACTGTGGAAGGTGTGGATGCCAGGGTGAGGGCTTTGATTTCCAAACAAGGAATAACACAAAAGCAACAATTCAGGCAGATCAGGCAGGGGGGTGGTTAGGGAGTACTTTTCCCAGAACACACAAACTATAATAAGTCAGAAAATGTAATCACACTGATAACCAAGATATATTAGTGATGGTTGATGGAAAAGATTTGAGATAAAAGCCAGAATTGCAAAGGAATAATAGAAGGGACAATCACCATAGCTTGAATGTACATTGAATACAAAAAGTAGAATCAGGAGTAGGAGGAAGGATTCCTTGTATCAGTTCATGTACTACCTATGATGTCATGGAAAAATGTGAAGGTAGTAGGGGAGAGTTACTCATAGCAAAGAAGTATTGAGAATGGTCTAAGGCAAGGATTCAAAGACAAAACAGCACTGATAGATAAGCAGCTCTGTCATTATCAATGAACAGGGAGCCCTCCACACTTCCATAAAGTGAAGAATTACCTATGACTTAATGGCTCACATTCAAGTTAGTAACTGAAAATGATGGAGGCCTGGCTTGGAAGTGCAAATAGTGTGGGAGCCAAGGAGACCTAATGCATTATGCGGACCTAACACAGCTGCCTCTGAAGTTCAGCAGCAGTTACCATCAAATAAAAACAGCTCCTCTGATCATCTGCTAGTTCACATTCCCAAATACATTCTTTTCTTTCTTTGGAAGAAGAGAAGAGTTTGCTCTTCCATGTTCTGTCAATAAGCGGTAAGACTAACCAATAAAGGTGCCTGGGGAGGAGATTTTTAGTAAAAAAAATAAGGGAGTTGGGCTGTCTTGGCAGGGTAGAAAGCTGCTAGTGAGTACAATTTGAGGAAAACTGAGAAATACACCAAGACTCCAAACTTTCTCATAAGAATTCTATGGTCGTACATTTCTATGTGAAAGACAGTGTAAGTCAACACATGAAGGAAAATTATTTAAGATAAGAACAAACTAAAAAAATAAATACAGAGTTTAATTCCCACAAAGTGAAGAATATAGCTCTACTGGGCCCTTTGGGATGGTCCTGCCTATGAGTGTGATTCGAAGAGGGCTGTGGGGCGCCTGGGTGGCTGTCAGTTAAGTGTCTGCCTTTTGATTTCGGCTTAGGTCATGATCCCAAGGTTGTGAGATTGAGCCCCAAGTCGGGTTCCACACTCAGTGAGGGCTCTGCTGGAGATTCTCTTTCTCCCCCTCTCTCTGTCCCTCCCCACCTCTGCGCACTCTCTCTCTCAAATAAATAAATTTTTTTTTTTTTTTTTTTAAAGAAGGCTGTCTAAGGTGATGGAAACGTGTTTGTTGCGGAAAGGGTAAGACTAGTGGGAGAACACTCTAGGCTCAAGTCTAAGGTCAATAAAAGCCTTTTGAACACTTTTTTTAGTGACTGCAGCATAAAATATATAGGTAACAATATAGAATTAGTCCCAACACTCATCATTGAAAAATACATAATGGGATGAAAATGCAATAGTTTGGAAATTTTTAAAAAATATGTTTATCTTAATGGGAAAAATGCATTTGATTATTAAGATATTAGACTGAAAAAAAAAACCCAGAGAGAAGAGCATCCTTACCTTTCCTTATAATAAATTTCAATGAAAATAACTTAAAGCAATTACGCTTTAGTCAATCCTTGGCTTAAAAATCCAAATGTTAACATAGGTTTATTTTTATTATTTTGTTTAAAATAAAACTTTCATGTGAAGTATCTTTCAAAGACATCATCATTACCCTCTCTATATAGGTTTAGCCTAGAAGAACTTCAACTAATTATTGGTCTATTTTTCCCCACAAGGATAGTATTTTCCAACTAGCCTAATAAAAGACAAAGAATTAAAAAAAAGGTCATAATAGAGAAAAATGCTGGAGTAGAAACCTGGTAAACCAAATTCAAGCCCTGCCACGATCTTGACTAAATCAATTGGCTTCCCAAGGCCTCAGTTTTTTCATCAATAACAAGGAGAGGTGAAATAATATCGACTTTCACAGAGGATTTAATTTGCTACAACTTCAGGATATCACCAGCTTTCCTACTGGACACCAAACATAACTAGCAGTACCCATTGACATACTGTAATTCTACAGAGAACATTGCTGATTACCTTCCCCAAAGCAATTTTCTCCTTTCTTCTTCCCTAAGAATCCCAATTTTTGTGGCTGTTTCATTACTTTTATCAAACACTGGTTCAGTTACAAGCATGGAATGTAATTATGGTCAATGACATGTAATGAAAAATATGCTGTGAACCACTGGAAAAGGTTTACCTTATGGAAAAAGAGAACTGCAAGATGAGGGGCTACTCAACCAGCCTCAAGAGTAACTGTATAAAGATGCTACATGAGAATTTCAGTAGAAACTTTGTGGTTATTAGTGCACATGCCTAAAATAAAGCCAGCAGGCTGAGAAGGGCTGAGCAAAAGTGAATCTCTAATAACTTTGTTGAGCAGCTGACTGACTACGCTTATAGTCTTCCTAATGCTTGACTTTGTCTAATGTAAAATATTGAATTTGTTTACTTTTAAAGCACTTTCACATGTGAATTCTGTTAGTTAATGCTAAAAGCATCAAACTTGATAAAAACATTTTTTTTTTTTTGAGAGAGAGAGAGAGAGCAAGAGAGAGAGGAGGGGGGCAGGAGGAGAGAGAGAATCTCAAGCAGGCTCCATGCCCAGTGCTTGAGGCCAACACAGGGCTAGATCCCACAACCCTGAGATCATGATGTGAGTAAGATGCTAAACAAACTGAGCCACCCAGGAGCCCCAAAGACAAAAATTTTAAGAGAAAAGTCAGATTATCTATTGAACCTTGGCTCCCAACACTACTCAGTGAATTAGGTATAGTACAACCTCTACGAATGTCGTATTTATTTTTATATACATTTCTTTACATGAGAGAATAAAAATACATTCTATACTGAGCCCAAATAATTCCCATCATATTTTTGTTTTAAATATGAAGTATGTCACAAAAGGGAGAATATGTAAACAAGTGTTATACTTCAGATGGCCCGATTCCACAACAGAACAGAATATAGGCACAGAAACATAGCTAGCTGATTCCACAGTTGCAAAGAAGAATGTAATAAATAAAAAACTTAAACATTAATAAATATGTCCAGTGGTGAAAATATTGGTTTTAAATGTGAACCGGTGCTAAGCATCAGCATTAATTCACTGTGGCTAAGTTAATTTAATATTTTTGAACTTTGCCATTTAATGTGGTTGGTAAATCCAGGTTGATAAAAAAAAAAAAAGTTAAGGAATTGGAACTGGTCAGTAAAAGCTTGGTAATTATAAGTTAACTGTCAGTTCCTTCATTCATCAAATCTTAGACACCTTCTCTACATTTTTTATGTATTAGATACATTTTAAAATATTTTTTGGCTATACTATAAAAAAAATTGAGTCAACATATCTAAGAAAATAAAAAAGCAAAGGAGAGAATCACAATGTATAATGATTTCTATTTTCGAAACAAAAATATTTTGAGTTTCTTATGAACCCTGACCAAATTCTCAAGGGCCACCTTGAACACCAAATGTTCCATGTAACATCTTGGTTCCCTTACCAGAATGATTTGTGTCCCTTCTGATTCCCACAGCACACTGCTTCTATGTATACTGTGGCATTCACTATCTGCTTTGCATCAGCTCTTTTTCGTATACCTGTCACTATTAATAACATCTTTGAAGGCATGATTGTGGTTTAAGCATATCTGTACCCCTTACAGGTCTATCCAGTGTCTTTTATGGAGGATATTCAGTTTGTTGAACTGACGAGAATTGTAGTATTTTTATTCTTCCAAACCAAAGTCTTCCATGGAAGTTTATCTTTAAAACTCTCTTATAAAAGAAACTTCTGGCCAAAATCCTAGAATACAGTTTCTCGTTACAACTATAACAATATAAAAGAATGTAAATGTCAGACGTGAAACTAAGTGACTTTAACATGCAAGTGACTTGCATACAAGGAGAAAGCAAGCCATTATGAAGTGTCATTTTTCCAGCAGGTATGAGGAACAACTTTATACCAAGCCATGTGTGGGCACTGGCATCATCAATGTCTCTCGTGTCATGGAACAGAAAACTCAGGGTAAGTTGAAATGGCTTTCTCCTGTGTCCTTCTTTTGTGACTGTTCACAAGGTCCAGCAAACCTCAAATGTCTCCTGTATCAATTTATTATTTTAAATTCCCATTCAAATGACATGAGTAAATACTTTCCTCCTTGACCAACGAAATTATATTTTGATTGGTCTGTGTTCCCTGTCTGCAGTCCCTTTCTGGTGAGTCCATTGCCATCATAATTCTAAGAACAAATGCCATTATTCCCATAATACCGACACAGCAAATTTCTGACTTTTTATGTTGATATCCAATATCCCAATATATACCTATATCAATTTTTCTAATTCCAAAATTCAACTAAGGCAACACATTCACAGAATTTCCTTACTGTATGTCATGTATTCCATTCAACATTCTGTTTATGCCATTTCCTCTGAGTGAATGCCTTCCTCTCTTACCACTACCAATCCAAACCCAATCCACCCTTCGAGACGCCAAATAAGTCCTGCATTCTCTACAAAGTCTTTGATGGATCAGTCTAGATCATATTGAGCTCTTCCCTTATATGAATTCTATACTTTGTTTTTTGCATACACTGACAACTACATGAGTAGAATGTTAGTAATCATTGAACATGCATATATCTTAATAATTCAATGATTTTATATATTCTTCAAAGTAAGAAATCATTTTATTTTAAAGATTATTTATTTGAGAGAGAGAGGGAGAGTGACCAAGAGTTGGGTGGAGGAAGGGAGGGACAAAGGAGGAGGGAGAGAGAAACTTAAGCAGACTCCACGCTGAGCATAGAGCCCGATGTGGGGCTCGATCTCACCACATGGATCACGATCTGAGCTGAAAGCAAGTGGGACACTCAACCAACTGCACCACCCGGGCACCCTAAGAAATCATATATTGCACTATTTCATTATTCTAAAAAAGGGCTCAAAAAATAGTAAGCATATTATGTGCTTGATTATTGCTATTGAGTACTTGAAGTGAAAGGCGAGATGGACTTATAATGTGGAGATACAAATGTAAAAATGTATATTGCTGTTCTGATCTCTACATGAATATTTATTTTAAAACAAAAATGAAAAATTGTCTTTTTAGCTACTAAACTAAAAAATGATGATACATCTATATTCAAACAACTCTGCTCCTTTAATTCATTCTTAGAGCCTGGGGAGTGCTACTAAATCACTCAAGCTTCATTCTTAGGGTTTAAGAAAGCTGGACAAATCACTAAAACTACTTTCTTATCATGCACAATTGGATATACATAATTATATATAATTCAAAATATCCAGTAGATTTCTATGAAGTGATATTTCAAATTCCACATTTTAGCAGTACCCTACAAAAAGACTGCTTCAATTTAGATTTAAAATAAATGAACAAAAGAATATTAAAAGGGGTCAACTAACATTTTTACAAAGAAGACATACAAATGGCCAACAGGTACATGAAAAGATGTTCAGTATCACTAACCATGAGGGAAATGTAAATCAAAACCACAATGAGATATTACCTCACACCTGGTAGAATAACTATTATTAAAAAGAGGAGAGATAAAGTGTGGGCAAGGATGTAGAGAAAGGGGAATTTCTGTATGCTGTTGGTGGAAATGAGCCTTGTTATAGCCATTATGGAAAACAGTATGGGCGTCCTCTAAAAAATTAAAAACAGAACTACCAAATGGTCCAGCATCCCTACTTCTGGGTATATATCCAAAGGAAAAGAAACCAGCATCTGAGAGATATCTGCACTTCCATGTTCAACTGCAGCATTATTCACAATATCAAAGATATGGAACAACCTGTCTGTCAATGGATGAATGGATAAAGCAAATGTGGCATACAGTGAATCTCATTCTCAATGGGGAAAAACTGAAAGCTTATCCCTTAAGGTCAGGACACGACAGGGTTGCTCACTCTCATCACTATTGTTCAATATAGTACTAGAAGTCCTAGCCTCAGCAGTCAGACAATAAAAAGAAACAAAAGGTATTCAAATTGGCAAAGAAGAAGTCAAACTCTCTCTCTTCGCAGATGACATGATACTTTATGTGGAAAACCCAAAGACTCCAGCCCAAAATTGCTAGAACTCATACAGCAATTAAGCAACGTGGCAGGACACAACATCAATACACAGAACACAATACACATACACAGATACACACACATACACACACACACACACACAGTGGTAACTATGTGAGGTGATGGATGTGTTAATTAGCTTGATTGTCGTAATCATTTCACATTGTATATGTACAATCATCACATTGTATACCTACAAAATTCATATTTTACAAACTATATACAATTTTTATTTGCCAATCACACCTAATGAAGCTGGAAAAAATACAAAAAGAAGAAATTCATATTTATGGAATATGTGATATATAGCCACCCACCTGTATGTCCATGTCAAAGCCAATTTCACGAAGTACGTTCACAATAATCAGGCAATTGTGCAGATAATGTTCAGAACGTTTTGGTTGTGTGTACATTTTTTCAAAATGAGACTCAATCTGGAAAAGACAAGAATCAAATCTTTTAGTAATGGAATAAAAATCTGCTTTTTAACTGTTCTCTTTAGTTCAGCAAAGAATCATTTAAGTATTAACATATGTCAGTAGTAGATTATTACAACCAAAATACCAGAATAAACAAAAACGGAATGTGGGCCATTCGGATTCAGGTCTGATTTAAATTAAAACACTAAAAAGTGTTGGTTTATAAAAAATACTCTGAATTTTAATTACTAAGTTCTTTCAAATAATAGAAGACCATTCCTCATAAAAAAAAGACTCTTACCAAAAACGGACAATAGGCTCCCAACTGTGTTGCAAAAACAAGACCATCCAAAAGGTCTTTGTCAAAATTTACTATCCATCTCTCAGAGGGAATAACTCCTGTTCCGAAAGAGAGTAAATATAACATTAGTTTTATTTTTCTAAAAACGATACCTTATGGTATCTGTCTGAATATATTCATTCTGATATTGTCACTATATAATACAGAATGTATTTAAAATTGGCAGATATTGTAGAGAAAAATGTTTTCAAAATCATTCTCATTGTGGAGACATTTATTGCCCAGTTCAAACATAAAGAAAAACAGAACATGTGCCTGGCTTTATTTCCCTGGTTTTCGACGAATCACTGATTCGTGATAGGTTTTCTTCCAAAGTGACACACAAAAGAATGAAGAAATGATCTGGAATTTTCTATTCCTTCAAAAGGAAAATGGATTGATTAATAAAGGACAATGAGAAAAATGAAAAAAAAAGGAGAAAGGATGTCTTACAGAATTTGAGCAATAGTCAAAAACATTTGTCTTTGCTTGGAAAAGAAAAGCATATTATTATGGAAATAAAAACAAAATTTAAACCTCCAAATAATCATAAGGGAATACTATGTAAAACTATATGCCAACATATTGGACAACCTAGAAGAAATGGATAAAGTCCCAGAAACCTATAAATCACCAAAAATCAATCAGGAAAAAATAGAAAACTTGAACAGACTGATAACCAGCAAAGAAATTGAATCAGTAATCAAATAACTCCCAACAAACAGAAGTCCAGGGGCCAAGTCCCCACCACAGTTTACCACAGCCGTAGGTACATCAAGGATTTTCTCTGCTATTTTGTTAATTCCTTTGATCTAGGCTACTCTCTTCTATACTCCAAGATTTTGCTACCCAAAGTGTGCTAAGTGAATCAGCAGCACCTTTATCAACTGGAAGCATGTTACGAACACAGAATTTCAGGCCCCACTTAAAACCTACTGAAACATAAAAAGTTTAACAAGATCTCCAGGTGATTTATATTCATATTACCATCTGAGAAGGGTCGGTCTAGGGTTGTTTTTAGAGACAGAAAGATCAAGCTAATCTAGTCCTCATTTGTCAAGAAACAAATTTCAAATGATGTTCTACAAATTTTTTAAAATTTTAATTTAGAAGTTATATTTTTACCTATTTGGATATTATATTACCTCAAATATTCAGAAATATTAAAATAGTCCTAAACAGTGTTAAGAATTGAAGATATGACTGCTAAACATAAAACCAAATCATTTTATGCAATAAAGGAGTAAGTGCACATATTATTTTATGAATATCATAATAATTATTTAAATATTTTAGGTGATTAAAACAGTACATTTCTATAACAGCTTTACTGATATATAACTCATATAACATAAATTTTATCCAATTCAACTGTCCATTATTATTTAATATGTTTACCAAGCTATGTGATCATCACCACTACTTAATTTTAAAGTATTTTTTATCAACACATAAAGAAACCCCATACCCACTAGCAGTCATTCCCCATTTCCCTCTTCTCTCATCCACTGGAAAAAAAAAACTAATCTGCTTTCAGTCACTATGGACTTGCCTATTCTAAACATGTCACAGACATGGAATTAAAATATGTGCCCTTTCGTATTATGGCTTCTTTTATTTAACATAATGTTTTCAAGGTTCATCCATGCTACAGCATGTATCAGTGCTTCACTTCCTTCTATAGCTGAGTAACATTCCATTTTGTGACTATATATACCACATTTTGTTTATCTATTCATCAGTTTATTGGCATTTGGGTTGCTTCCACATCTTGGCTATTATGAATAATGTCACTTTTAACATTTATTTAAGAATTTTTGTGAGAATATATGTATTTTCAAATATTTTGAGTATAAACCAATGAGTAGAATTGCTGAATCATACCGTTAACCTATTTTTTAACATTTTGAGAGATGTTAAACTGTTTAACATTAAGCTGCTTTCCAAAGTGGTCGTACCATTTACAAGATCTCTAGCAATGTATAAGGTTCCAATTTCTACAAATCTTTCCCAATAGTTGTTAGAGTATTTCTTTCCTTTTTTAAATTTTAGTCATCCAAGTTGGTGTCAAGTGCTAGTTCACTGTGCTTTTGTTTTGCATTTACCTAATGACTAATACTATGTTGAGTCTCTTCATGTGCTCATTAACCATTTGCTTAGATCTTTTTTTTCCTTTTTACTTGCATTATTTGTTGTTTTATTGTGGAGTTGTGTTTGCATATATTCTTGGTATAAGTCTCTTGCTAGATATATATTTTCATTGTTTCTGTGTCCTTTGAAATGGTCTCCTTTATTTCCCTTTATATTCTATTAATATGGAGTATTGCATTGATTGGAATTCCTACTATTTCTCAGAGATTTATTTATTTGAGAGAGAGAGAGAGAGCAGGGTAAGGGGCAGAAGGAGAGGGAGAGAATCTCCAGCAGAATCCCCGCTGAGTTTTGAGCCCAATGCAGGGCTTGATCTCAAGACCCTGAGATCATGACCTGAGCCAAAGCCAACAGTTGGAGGCTTAACCAACTGAGCCACGCAGGCACCCCAGAATTCCTATGTTAAACCAATCTTACACTCCTGGGATAAATCTCACCTAGTAATTTTGTTTAATCCTCTTAAAATGTTGCTGGATTCTGTTTGCTAGAATTTTGAGGATTTTTGTGCCGACATTCAAAACAGATAATGTAGTACATTTTAATTATTTTAAAGTAGTTTGGAAATGCAAATATACACTTTAATGCAGAAATCATCTTGTTTCTGAAGGTAGTTAAATTATGAAGATATGTGAACTCTAAATAATTATGATCTCAGCCAAATATAATAATTAGAAGATTAGCCACATGACATTAAGGTAATGTATATAATATTTGGTAGAACTTCCATATAAGTACATCATTAAACTAGAAAGAAAATAAAGAATCTTGTGTACTAAGATGATTAGTCACTATGGATGAAGACTGATCTAAAAAACAAGAAGTATAAGAAATCAAAAGAAAATAATCACAGCAGTTACATATGAGAGAACAGATATAATAAACTAATGAATAATATTATGCTAATATTTTCAAAATGTAGACGAAATTCATTAATTTCATGTGTTATAAAATCTCACTCAATGGGAAATAGAAAATAAGAATGGGGAGGTGAAGGGGGAAAAAAAAAGAATAATCCTATAACAATTATAAAATTAGATTATTTAAAACCATCCCACTAAAGAAATAATAGGTCCAGATACTCTTAATAGTAAATTCTACAAAATTTAAGAAACAAGCAATTCCACTTCTAGAAACTCTTTCAAAGCCTACAAAGAGGAAATATTTTACAAGTAATTGTTGAGATTTGCATAAAATTATAATAAAAAACTAAAAAGTACAGAGAATAATTACAAATCATCACTCATATAAACTAAAGCAAAAAATTAGAATACTAGTAAACTAATCTAGCAAGGTATTAAAAAAAGATTAGCTACCATGGCAAAATTAAATTTGTGCCAGGAATGCAAGGTTAGTTTACATTTAAAAATCAATTTAATAACTATAGTAAGATAGGTAGAGAGAGAGCGATAAATAGTAAGAGAGATATAGACATATATACTTGACCCTTCAACAACATGGGGTTTGGGGCACCAACTCCTGCACACTGAAAAATTGGTGTATAACTTCTGACTCCTCCAAAACTTAACTACTAATAGCCTGCTGTTGACCAGAAGCCTTACTGAAAACATAACCAGTCAATTAACACATATTTATGGATGTTATACATATTATATATTGTATTCTTACAATAAAGTAAGCTAAAGAATAGAAAATGTTATTAAGAAAATCACAAGGAAGAGAAAATACACTTACAGTACTGTACTATTCAAAAATCAATCCACATATGAGTGGACCTGCGCAGTTCAAAAAAACCATGTTGTTCAAGGGTCAAGTATATATAATATATATAAACAGTATTCATTATGAAACTTCCTGGAAAACTGAAAAGATATAAATTCCAGAACATAATCTACAAAGTAATCGTATAGTAAATATAATAATTAGTGATGAAATGCTGAATGTATTCTTCTGTTTAACTATGAAAAAGATCAGGTATAATAAAAGATCATCCATGTTAATAAAGGTTAGAAAAAAAACCTCTTCATTCCATCCTTTTATTTTTTCACCCTTTCTTTAAAAATAAAACAGAACATAACAAAACAAAAAAACTCATAACTTGTAATGTTTTGTAAATAAAGATTAAATTCTACCTTTTTCTTTGGAAGAAAAAAAAAAAAAGAAAAAGCCTCTTCGGGACTCAGTTTCAACCAATATCTTTGACTCCAAAAGGAATACAAAAAATAGCTCCTATGCCAAATTTACGAAAGAAATGTTTTAGAACAGGTTTCACACTCTTGTACACGCCACCCACTTAGTGACTATAAAAAAGTTTAGAGCCAAACAATGAGAATCACTTATGCGGAGATGTTATCAGCTTGATCCACAATTTTCCAAGCCACCTGATCGACATAACACAATGGAATACTGTCCACAGAGTTTAGAGAAAAATAAAGGGTGACCCAAATTTTATTTCCAGTCAAGATGCCATTCACACATTGAAAAAAAAAAAGAAAGAAAGAAAAGAAAAGACCATATTTACAAACAGAACTCAGAGACTAGAGACCCTTGGAAAGGGTTTTCTTAGAAAAATAAAATAATTATGAAATCCAGCCACCCAATAGTTGAATCAAAAAATAAATAAAAATGGAGAATCCAGGTAAAATGATACATAACCAAATACTGACAGAATAGAATATAAGTGTTATAAATACTGACAAAATAGGCATAATGAACATAACAAAATGATACATTCAGGCAGAAATGAGAGAGGAAATGAGAGGAAGAATTCTTACCTGTCACAGCAATGGTTATCAATGCTATGTGAAATCATAACACATAGCAACAAAACAAAATAAAAACCCCTCAGAATTCATAATGTTATTCCTAAGTTTCTTCTTTTAAATTTGAGATATGTTTTAGAAAATATTATTTCTTGTGGTGATCAAATATTTGTTATAAGGTACCTCTGCACTATTTAATCTTATTCCCTAGTTTTCAATTTGCACATATTAGAGTTTTTAATCTTCCCTGGGCAGCAGAGCCACCTAGAAAGCTTTTAAAAGCTGCACACGTACAGGCAATACCCCCACAGATTCACATTCAGTTGGCCTGGGGTGGGGCAACTGTTTTTATTTTTTTAATTTCCCAGGTGATTACAAAAGGGCATCCAGATTTGAAAACCCACTTGTGTGGATGAAAACGGAAATGAGACATCTCTCTGGACATTAGGAATGAATTTGCAAGAACCGCACAGATCTAAGCTAAAGAAGAATTTACATTTTGAAAGAGCAGCATCACACAATGATCCTTGAGCCTTGCAGGTCAAACTGCTTGGACTCAAAACCCAGCCACATACTTTCCTAGGAACATAAATTAACCTCTCTACTTTAGTTTTCCTGTTAATAATGGTAACAGTTACCTGATCATGTTGCCTGTTTTGAGTATTAAACAAACCGTTACATGTAAAATTCTTAGTGCTTTAATTGGCATACTACAAAATACTGTGAAAATGAGTAGAGGAAACCTCATTTAAAATTGAGCTGGGGAAGCCCTGATGTATGTATGTTACCACTCACTGCAGCCTGCATAATAAGCAGGAAAAAGGAAGCATTTTATCTCTTGCTCTTAAGAAAAAAGAAGGATGACCCCTCCCTGCCCCAGCTATTAATAATGCACCTGTAACCAATGAGAAGCCACCACATCCTCAAACTCTTGTTCCTCTCCAATGAACTTCTGTTCAAAACAGTCCTCCTCAATTTCCTCCTAAATCTGTCTCTTCATACTTGCCTATGGTTTGCCATAGTTTGAATGTCCAGAATTGCCATTCCTCTGCTATTTCCGAATAAACTCATGTCCCTAATATAATAATTATTTTATTTTTATGGTTGACAACACCAAACATCCCCCTCTCCTAGCTAATGGAAGTGATCACTGCTTCTCTACCAATTAAAGAATTAGCCTCAATTATAGTCTTCTTCCCTCTAAATAAGATTTATTAAGTTACTCATAGAATTACCACTGCCCCTGATAGCATACAATCAAGGTGAATCCCTGTTTCCTTGAACCTGTCCCCAATTTACTGAGCCAATGCACAAATCCTATAATGTCTTCTATAATATCCTTTACTGTGAGACACTCCATGATTCTCCATAATGTGTGGTCTCCCTCATTGCAATGAGCATTGAAAAGAATTTGTTCAGCTATACATGTGTTCCCAGTGGTCTCTGGCTAAAAGGCACTGACACTGAGTAGGTATGAATATGAAAGACAGAGAAAGAATGTGGTCTGGTTGTGGGTGAATTTTTACATCCTCCATTTTGCAGGACACATGGCTATTGCCTTGGTTCGCCCTGATTTATTGAACCACACTGCTAATCCATTAGAAATGGTTTAACTTTCTGTTCTCACGTGTTTATGACTGCCTAGCACTTCTCTGAATTTAGTGTTGAGCTTCACACTAATCATGACTTCTACATATTGACTGACAGTCACATTCCCAATATAAAACATTCTAAATGCAACATTAAAATATCAGATTATACCATTTCTATTATCTACGTGCATTTTAATCTTGCAACATTGATAAATATGTAATGCTAAACATTAAAGGGATAATTTGGAACTTCTGGAAAAAATATAAAGTTCTTTGTAAATAATGACTACTTAATGACGTTGAAAATTAGATACATCTGAAACAACCAATGCATACAAATTTAAGACCTCAACACTATGTTAGTTTTAAGAATAGATAGAATTAAAAGGCCAGTATGATTTCCCAAAGGTGTATTGCATATTGTTTACTTTAACAAACTATCCCATGATAAATGAAATCAGGGCACCTTTAGACAGTACATAAAAGATAAATCTTGCCAAACATATTTATGACTCTGCTCCACTAAAAAGAAAAAATTAGAATAAAACAGTATTTTCCATTCATAAGAATTACAATTGTTACTTCATGAAAAAAAAATGTTGAAATAAGCATCAGTTAAATAATAGATATTATTTCGTAGAACAAAGCTCCTTTGAACAGATAGTTCAAAGTGCTCCAATTCCGGGATTTTGTTAGAAGTGCAGTCAAATGAAAGTACTTAGTCCTCTCAGAAATTAAACTTTATGTCACAAAAATGGTCTGTTGCTGTTCTCAAAATCACCAGGTGATTATAGGATGAGAAAATTTCCATTAGCAATCAAATACAGCAATTGAAGACAAGAGTCCAAAAGAATAACAAAGAGGATACTTTATCATAGGTGTGATCTACTGGAGTGATCTACTGAAGAAGCAGCTGTCACTAAGGTGTAAAAAAAAGTTCATCAGTGAAAAACATAAACTGTTGTGTTAATGATAAAGGGCTTAAGCACATACAATATCAAGAGCATGCAGGAACAAGAGGATAAATGTATAAGGGCAAATGTACCTCCTGGCAAGCCAGACGAAGGTCCCCTACTTACATGGAACAGGTGTTCACTTATTACATGGAAAATGCTTTTTGACTTCCACAACTCTTTGAACAAATCACCACATGTTATGAATTGTCAAACATAGGATGGGTAACTTTTTTATTCTTGTTTTGTTTTTGTTTGTTTGCTTTTTAACAGGGCCTCTCAGCAACTATCTGTAATTAGGAAAGGAAACTCCCAAACTTGGACTACTTGGCACCACATATTCTCGAGCAAATTCATAGAAAGGGTTAAGAAATCTCAGTCTCCTCTCAATGCTAAATTCAGGGTGTGCTGATCAAAAGCATGTGACCTCAGTATACTTCAATCCACGGACTTGCTGTGGCCACCGGACCAAATACCCATTTTATCATAGCAGTCACTACCTTGGCCATCTCCCATGACTCTCCAGGGCCAACAGAATGAAGTCCTAAAACACTGTCCTGATAGTCAAAGCCCTGTATGGCCAGGCCTCTGAACCAAATGATTCCAACTTTACCACTCCATACTCTCCCTGAAAGAGGAAGGCTCCCTCACTTGTCACATCCTCCCTAGTTCCTACATCATTACAAACAAATTCTAATGAGAAATATATGTCAGACCTGTCCTGACTGAGGTCAACACCTATTGTGTTGACACCACTGCTCAACTCCACAAGAGTTTCTGGGAAAGCCATAAACAACTAAAAAATTCTTTATCTGTTGCCCCATCAGGCTGATCAAGGACAGATTGTCCATAAAGATGACTCTGCATGCTGCCAACTGATCAGCTTACCCTAAATAATTTATAAGCAAGGTCCACTGTCTATTCTCTGCAATGTTTTCTTCTTCACTACTGGAAGACAATTTCTTGGGGACAGAATTCTAGGTTAGTATTTTTTTTTTCCTCTTAACACTTTAAATACTCTACTCTCTTCCTGACTACACGGTTTCTGAGAAGTTGGATGTAATTCTTACCTCAACTCCTCTATCGGCAAGGCGTTTTTTCCTCTTCTGGCTTCTTTCAAGATTCTTTCTTTAGATTTGATTTTCTGCAATTTGAATATAGTAGCCCTAGCTATAAAGTTTTTTGGGGGTTTATCCTGCTTGGTATTCCCTGATCTTCCTGTGGTTTGATGTCTGACATTAATATGGGGAAACTTTCATCTATTACTACGTCAAAAGGAATTGTAAGGAGCGCTTTTCCAGAAATACAATTGTGAACAAATACCATTCTGTGAACAATTTAAAAGCACTAAGGAAACCACTTTCTGTGGTACTATAGCCTAGTTGTTTCATACTTTAGTGTGCATCAGAATCACATGGAGGGCTTAATCAAACACAGATTGCTAGGTCTCACCCTCAAGAGTTTCTCAATCAACAGGTTTCGGGCGCAGCCCTACCCTTCCAACCTCCAGAACACCACTGCACCAAGCTGTGAGGACAGTCAGATTTTACCAATGGAGTGAGTCTAAGTAGAGTAAGTATCAGTGTTGACAGACAAAAATCTGGGGAACTGAGTATGGCTTTTTCTCAGTCCAAGTCAACCAAAGTGAAATCTTTCACAGAGCTTTTCCTCGTAGACCTCCATAGTCCACAAACCTGTACTCAGGTACATATTCAATGTGGAACGTGCCTCCTTCTACCTCAACCATTCAACCCAACTCTTATAATTTGTACCAGAAGGTAAAAACTGGCAAGCGAATATATATTCAATTATCTGGAATAGGGAAGAAAAATGTATAAAACCTGAATGTGTCTCAGTATTCACTCACTTATATACACAAACAATATTTGAAATCTGTTATCTTCTAGGCACTGTTCTCAGGTCTGAGAACACACCAGTAAGCAACAAAACAGACAAGACTGTTCACCTTAAGAAGCTCACATTCTACTGGAAGAAACAGACTCTCCATTTTAATATATAATTTTGGAAAAATGCTATTGAAGAGAACAGAGCAAGAAAGAGAAAGATGGAAATATATACTATTTTAGAGGGTATTGGGAAAGCTCAGATAAAGTGATTTTTGAGCAGGAACTTGAATGAAGTGAGAAACGGAATCGTGAAGATAAACAAGAAAATAATAGTCCAAGCAGAAGGTAGCAGAGAAAAATGCAAAAGCTTTGTAAAAGCATAAAACTCAGTGTTCTGTTTTTTTTTTTAAAGGAAAGAGCCCAGTGCCTGTAATGTAGTGTTTTAAAAGATGCAGCAAACTCTCTGAAATTAACTTGCATAGACCATTTTGTTGGTAAAAAATAGAACCATAATAATTTTACAACAAATGAATGTACTAATTTCTAATATATGTACACATTTTATACTACTTTGGTTAAAGTGTTACTCCTCAGTAATCTAACGAAGAATTTGTACTTTGTTTTTTGTATTTTTGAAAGGGCCAAATATAGTTTTGTAAAATATGAATCTTATTCAATTGCAGATTCAAGTCAAATTATTTTGATATTTTCATCACATCAATTAGAAGGTACTAAAATATTCTGTTTACTGTTGCCTAATACCAATATATCAATATAGCTGTTTCAATCTTGTTGTCACTATGTTTGTTGAAGTGACGCCTTCCAGTTAAAAGCAACTGTAATTCCAAGTCTCATTTTAAATCACACTCTTAAATCTTCTTCTTACTTCTAAAGTTTAGATTAAACTCTGAGGGTTCAGTATAAAAAATAAATGTACTGATTTAAACACAACCCCTTCTGAACATAAGAGGTGTGTATGTACTTAAAAGGGGGGGGGCAAATGGAAGCCACAGAAACAAGCAGCACGCACACGTCATCCATCTGACTACAATCAGTGCTTATGATAGAGGAAAAAAAATACACTATACTAGCAAACTGGAACATTAAAAAAACAAAAAACAAAAAAACAAAAAAAACCTGAAGGCTCCGAGGGGTGGAAATTTATAGAGCCTCATTCCACAAGAACAGAACCAGGGAGTGACCACCTGAACACTGGAAGTCTCTCTATGAACACCCACTTGTCGCAGTATTTGGACCTAATTTGACCAACGTCCCCCAAAATTCATGAAGCATTACTGCACTGAGTGATTTCCAGCATGGCTGTCACAATGACATGTAAGATGTTTTCTAGTCAAATTCTATTTGATATCAACTATGTACACACAAGGTTTAAGCATGTCACCTAAATTTAATACTTCATAGAGCTGAAAATACCAGGATGATATAAGACTATCTTTTGTAGAGCATCTCTACATATTTTTTATCACTTATTCTTCAAAATACATTAAAGGAGCATCTTTTATTATTTCCATTTTACATGTAGGGAAACTGATCTTGAAGACGTTAAGTGATCCTTTTTGCAGAAAAGAGTCAGGTCTAGAATCCATGGACTCTGAGTCCAATTCTACAATGTCACAGTAAAATTAGTAATAGCTTATTTAAAGAAAACAATTCTCACCTTGGTGACAGTTTTTCCATATAATATGCCGGGCATTCTCATAATTTGTGTTCATCCAACTAAGCAGAATCCTTTCAGAATCAGAATATATGTTGCTGGATAAAAAACAAGGATTGACCTTTGGTGAATTCTGCACATGTATGGGGGGCAGGTTACTGCCGCAATGTGGTACAACCCGGGACAGTACCAGAACCTGAAATTGGGAAAAGAGAGAACCTTTACTAGACCTGAATGGCAAAATTAAAAATTAATACTTGAAGAGTAAATAAAGGAAGGCATCAGTATTTTCTGGTCAATTACATCCATACAAGAGTAAAAAGAAAAATCAGAAGACCCCCTACAGTAAAGATGAGAGTCAGAGTACATGCAATAACAACTCGCCTATCCAAATCTCAGCTATGTTGGAAATCCTCATGGAGGTGGGCCAGCAAGCACATAAGGCATATGTAAATATTCTGAGCTACAATCTGTGAAGTCTCAAAATCTAAGCTAACTTTCTCCCACTTAATTTATAAAAACCTGTTTGTGCACTTTAAGTCAGTGCCTATTTGGTTTTATTTTATAGAAAATTTTTCTAACTCAGAGATCTAGTTTTTTAGATCACAACAAATGATGAGTAATAGAAAAAATAGGAGAGTAATGAAAAGCAAGAGACAATAGTCATATGACAAGAAAAAAAAGACACGAACTATTAAAAGCTACAAAATACTCCAAGTGTCTGAGCACCATTTAGAGGAGAAATAGGCCTGTAGAGAGGCCTGTGGTAACCACTGCACTGGATAGCGAGGTAATACGACTGTTTCAAACATAAACTACATTCTAGTTAAAGAGATAAGAAGGTCTATATCTACTCCTTCATTCAGTTATTATGTACTGAGTGCATGATACAAAGCCAGTTACTGTGCTTGGAAATAGGGACATGACAGTGAAACAAGGCAATCCCTAGCTAAAGGATATTTAGAAAGTTATTTAATCCTAAATGGTTGAATTTCAAAATATTTAGAAAGGCCAAGCGTAAAAGGCAGAACAACAATTTAAAACATGCTACCAAAGTTAACTCCTTTTTCCAAAGTTTCTAAGAACAAGGATATACCATACTTGCATTTGTCAGTGTTTCTGCTTGATCTAAAATTCAAGCTGTTATTCTACCAGGAAATGGCAATTATAATTTTGGACTATGTTTAAAGGAAATAATATTTTAAAAGTAATGATTGGTTTCATAATGAATAAATGGAATAGCAATGAAAAAATGTCATGTACTTCCCCATCAAAAAACTAAATAACATGCAGATCATGATGAGGTGAAATTTTAATTTTACTAATCTGTTACAACCTTACAGAATGTTCTAAACTGTGTATAAATTAGTCTAGTAAATCTTAACTCAAAATGTATCCCAAAAAGGCACAATTAACTTAAGTAGGAATTAGAAAAAGTCAGATAAGATTTAATTTTTAGAAGCTTACCTTCCCTTTGATCAGATTAGGTGGAAGAATATAACAAACATTGTTCAAACACACCATAAATGTTTATCACCCTAACAAATTTTCTTACAGTCATTTAAGTATAAATATTATCAAGATCACAAATTTGTTGTAAAGAGAATATAATTTATGTCCATAGAGTAAGAATTACAAAAACAATAATAATTTTTAAAAAGCAGAATAGAGAAAGAAAATTTAAAAAGAAGTATTCAAGCTTGTTCATCAATAGCCCCTACCAAAAAACCACCTGGAAGCGGTCTGGGGGTGAAGACACAAGCTTCAGTTGAGACAGAAGGGAGAGAGAAAGCTCCAAGAGGAGACTGAATCTACAGGGGAGTTTCCTGGTGGTGAAAGGCACAGCAGCAATCTGACCACAGCTCTAAGACACAGCACACATCATCCAAGGGAGTCATTAGAGGGGTTTCAGGAAACCCGAGATGCACCTGTTCCTGATTTAAAGCTAAAGCCCTGCAGGCCCAGAGATCTCCTTCCCTTGTCTTCTCACCCCTATTACCCATAGGGGTTCCTGGTTCCTTAATTGTCTCTTACCAGATCTCCTTCCTTCTCGGCCTATACAGTAGGTATTCTCGGAAGATCCGTCATCACTACTACAAAGAGCAAAGGGATGACATCCTAAATGAGAACAACGCAGTGTCCTACCCCATGTCCAAAAGTTCTTGCGTCTACACACTCACTTTTCTTCCTTCTCTTCAGCCACAACGGGTGAGCTATCCCTTCCCTTGCACTTGATACCAAACCTACTCATCATCATTGGGACAGTCCTGCATCAGTTGCCTTTTTTAGCTTTTGGATCTTTAACTTCTCCCTTCTCACCAGTTCCTTTTCAACAATATCAAAACACGCTCACTTACATTCAGCATTTAGAGAGCTCTCCTAAACTTGGATTCCCCCTGATTCTTTTATCTGTTCTTTCTACCAGTTATAACTCATGAAAGAGTTTTCTACCCTACTGTCTCCATTTTTAATCCTTTTGCTCATCAAATCAAAGCCCACCTAATAACCTTTTCCCAATTCATCACTACCACCACACCCTAAAAGTGCCTTTGGCAACTTTGTTGTCCAATACAACAGGGACTTTTTAAACATTATTTTAAGCAAACTCTCAATTTCATCTGATAACACGTCCTCCCTCAAAGGCTTTCTTACCTCCTTGTTCATGATACCATAAAGTGTTACTGCTATCTTTTTGCCTATTTCGAGCTCATTTGCAGGATTCTCTTCCCTTACCTATTTAAATAATGGGTTTCTTCAATATTGGATTTCTAACCTATGCCACTTTTTCTTTAAACTTTTTAGGTGTGTTTCTCCCAATTTTATCTCCCAGAGACCACTAAATATGCATTAAGAAACCACAAAGACCACCAACTGTTGTGATTAAAAAATGAAGATTCAACACAATATTTAGAACATTATGTTAGTAGTAGTAATGAGAATAATTACAGCTTCATATCAGTGAGATGAATGATATTATTACCATCTTTATCAAGGTATCTACATTTAACCAGATGATGAATGTATTGAGTTCTATATCACTTTATATATTCAGTAATTGTTTTTCTTACTCTCTATTTCTACTAAATGAGAAAAGCCTACTTCACAGTTACAGATTTAACAGAATAGATGCTCAATTTGATTATTAGGGATAGTCAGGCCCAACACAAAGCCAGAAATTATAGAGTTTTTTTTTTTTTTAATTAAAATTTACTTCATCTACTTTCAAATACCAACCAAATGCTAAGCTGGTTGATGAGCAAATCACACTCAAAAGCCAAAGGTAAAAACACTCAACTTGGGAAATAACATTAAAGATAACAGTACTCTACTCCTTAATGGCATTCATCTTTGGGAAAAGTTTCTTTGGCTTCCATTGTCAGGAGCTCAAAAACCTATACAGTGTCTTTGTGCAAATTAGAAAGTGGCACACTCTCTAAGAAACTGTTATCCTGATGGTACCCTTAAAGTAAAAGCCCCCCCTTGATTTGTTGAGATGCAGCTTCCAATAGCGTCCATAGTCTTAGTGAGCAGCATGTAGGCTGGACTTCAGCTCCCAATTATCAACTCAGCTGTGCAGAAACTACATGATCATATTCAGTTTATCTGTCCATTCAACAATTCAATACATTTTTTCCAACAAATCTTGGGGAAAAAGCCAAACTTTTAATGCTTTAGTGTTTTGTACCACATTAAAAATCATGATATTCAAATCCTATAGGTATTTGTCCAAGACACGGAAAGCTTTACCTGATGGATCGTTTGAGCTAGCCACTTAAAATGATGAAAATGATAAATACAGAAAAACATCAGTGCTAGGAAGATAATATTTTTCATCTCACTCCTATTGGAAAAACGCATGTGAGAGTGACCTTCTCTTCATAACCAGCACATCTCGAAACTGGAAATAAAGATCTTGAATTTACAGAGATAACGATGCAATTAGGTAACTGAGAAGACTTACTTTGACAGTATTTACAATTTTTTCTATTTAACAATGAATTCACAACAAAAGTATATTTTTAATCACCTACATTTCCCTATGAATAAGGGATCATTTGCACACCCTTTCTTGTGACCAATGGCTAATTGTCTATCAATATCTACCACCAACTGATTTTCTCCAGGTTACCTTACAAATTAATCTTAAATTAATGACAAAGATTCACTCCTCCAAGAGCACGGGCTTTCACTAATAAAGAGAATAAAACATCATTATGTATTTCTTTCTTTCACATATATTTATCACACACATGCAAATGTGTTCATACATTCTCTTACATCCAACCAAAGCATGGAATATTTGCTATCACATGTGAGAATAACTGTTTCCATGTTGCATGCCACTGACATTATGGGACATCCTACAAAGCCATTTAATAAAAGAATTTCACAAATTTTACTTTCTTTCCAATCATGTTTTATTGAAACTCATTTTAAATATTCCTCACAGGGGGCACCTGGGTAGTGCAGTTGTTAAGCGTCTGCCTTCGGCTCAGGGCGTGATCCTGGCGTTAGGGGATCGAGCCCCACATCAGGCTCCTCCGCTGGAAGCCTGCTTCTTCCTCTCCCACTCCCCCTGCTTGTGTTCCCTATCTGGCTGGCTGTCTCTCTGTCAAGTAAATAAATAAAATCTTTAAAAAATAAATAAATAAAATAAAATCAAATAAATAATTCCTCACAGGGGCACTTTGGTGGTATAGTTGGTTAAGCATCTGACTCTTGGTTTTGGCTCAAATTGTGATCTCAGGGTCGTGAAATCGAGCCACGTATCAGGCTCCACACTCAGTGTGGAGTCTGCTTGAGTTTCTCCCTCTTCCTCTGCCCCTCCACCTGCTCTCTCTCTCTCTCCCTAAAATAAATAATCTTTAAAAATAAATAAAAATAAATAAATGTTGCTCCCAAATATGATCCCTTGTTCCATCTTTGCTTGTTTTCTACACAGGCATGAAATTCTAAATAATGCCTCAGTAGAATTGGTGCCTTGCCTACCTTTAGCAGCAAATACTCCAATTTTATAACAGAGAGATTTTGAACTGGTTTGGGGAAAATGTGTTTAATTAACCAGAAAGATCACTGCTCTTCATTTAAAAATATCAAAATATTTGGCACAATTGTGCCACTATTAAAAAAGAAACCCTTACGACAGAGAGTACACTGGGAACAAATGAATGAACAGTTTACCTAAACTTATTATTCAGATATTTATTATTGAGCACCTTTTTCTTGTCTAGATTCTTCACTAAAAGTATCACATTCACTTCTTTCAGCACGTACAGATTCATTCTTTATATCCACATGAAAGCCTTATTTATATTTACATTTAAAACAGCATTCTGAATTTAAGCATTTGGTACTGTCTTTCATCTCTCTTGTACTTCAATGACCCATTTTTTAGCCATCAATACATTTTTGTGAATTGGGAATATAATGCAAGAAAATAGCAACAATTAAACATGAAAATTTAACGAGCAAAAATAACCAAATGACACAAAATCAAATTGGGCAAGACAAGCCGCATCCTTTACCCAAACTATTAGCCAAGAAGAACTGACAAAGGCAGTCCTGGGGTGCACACATGACCTCTAGGAATGAGAAAATGGAAACCTAAAGGGATTTGTGTGAAAATCACCATCTTCTTTTTTTAACCTGTGAAACTCATCTCAACATTGCTTGCTTTCACAAGAGAAATTGCCAATCCACTTCTGATTTAATAGAGCTCCTGGAGCTACCCGTGCTTTAGACACAATACCTGGAGAACACAGCTCTGCAAATGACCTAACTGGGCAATCTTACCTACTCCTATGATTTTATCATGGAATCAGGGAAGAATCCCAAACGTGCTGCCACCCAGATCTCTTTCCTAACTTAAGGATATACGCACCTGGTAATGACACAGGACTCCATTATACAGCATAACCAAAGTTAATTTATTATGCCTTTCTTGCCCTATCTCATCCTCTGCCCCCAACAAAGGCCTATTATTATCCTTTGACTTGTTATTTCAGGGACTGGGATCAAATTCCATTCAGTCACCCCAGCAAGACCAACTGTTATCTTTTACCTCTTTGTCTCCTTCACCCACTGAGATCTAGCCATTCATCAAGTACTTCTGAATTCTATTCCTAATATTTAGGAAAAATTAGGAAAACTAAACTGCCCCTTTCTCATCTTTACCACTACTACCAGTATTCCCAGCACCAGGCACTTAAATACATCTCCAAACAGTTTACACATTGTACCACAGTCATTTCTCTAGGATGCAAAGCTGATTATGTCAGCCTCATGTTTAAAATCCTTCAGGAACTCTGTACTGACCCTGGGCTAACATCCATAAAGTCCAGATTCCTTGGTTTGGCTTCTGAAGTCAACCGTGCTATAATTTGTGACTGGGATCACAGTCCACCCCTCCCACCCCCAGCCATAACATGTTGTATCAAACCTCAGGCATTTCCACATTGAACTCCCTTTGTCTAGGCAAATGTCACCATTTTGCTCCCCAGTAAAACTCATCTACCACCTCCTTCTCACAAATTGTACTCTCTCTCTCTCTCTCTCACCTATGCTCCACTGCTTCACCTTGCCTGGAAAACACTTGGTTATTTCTCAGGGTCATGTTAAATTGATTTTCTTCCTAGAAACCCTCCCCAAGGCACAGGAAAGGTAGGCTCCTCTCTACGTGCACTCACCCATAGTTCTTTGGGCTTACCTTAACATAGCATTTGTCAGAGTTCCTTATAATTATATATGAATAGTTACTTATATACTCCAGGACACAAAATCCTGGAAGAGAAAGACTGTATCAAGTTTATTCTTAAACCCCCAGAGCCTAGTACAGTGCCTGCACCATAATACTTAAGTAAATTTATTCAACAAGTATTTGTTGGGCATATACTATGTTGCTGACACACTATCAAATTCTGAGTTTACAAGTAATACTTGGTTTTTAAACTCATAGATTTATAGGTTGGGAAAGAGAGATTAGATGACATAAACATATCCATCAAGGCATCCATGAATGAATACATGAATGAGTGAGTGAATAAAGCCCACAAACCAAAATTAGGACTAGTTTGTCCATTAAGTAGGGCATTTGCTGCCCTTCTGTCTTAGAGTTGCTCCTCCTATCAGTGGGCAAAATTATAGATGATACAGCCTGGAGTTAAGAAAGAAAAGAAAATATCTTTTCCGAAATCTAAGTTCAGCTGAGAGCCATGAATATGCTCAGATATTCTTCAGGGAATTACTCAAGAAAAAACAGGATTTCTCTCCCTTGACATCTGGCAAAAAAAGGCAGGGCAGGCTGATGGAAGAAGAAGAGTAATGAAGGAGTAAGTAGGAATCACGCAGTAAAAGGAACTCTCTAGAGGGTAGGATGGGTAGCTGGCTGCAGTGGAGGCTTTAGGCTACCAGACAGCAGCAAGGGGGCCTTGGGCTTCTGGGCCCTCCAGAGAACAAGGAAGAGATAAGCTTTATCTACATCAGATGGTTTTATATGGCTAAAATGAGGTGATCTGGAAAGACTGTATGCATGCCTGTGGACCTTTGTTTCCTCGTGTCTAAACTGGAGATTACTGCTTGTGAAAATGAAACAAGCTCACATTTAAAAAGGCTCTCATGGAAAAGAGTCTGACATAAACTAAACACTGTTTAGTTACTAATTTTGTCCTTTCCTTTCAGTGACTAATTGTTACTTTTCTTTATCTTCTCCCTCATTTTAACTCTCTTGTCCCACAGCTCACCGTATGGGTGCTTTCAACCTGTGAAAACAGAGTGAAAGCCTCCTCGGGTCTTAGTGGGGAAGATCTGTACTGCCACATTTAGCACCCTAGGGAATAATTCTCAGAACCGAAAACAGCACTTGTTTATGCAATAAAGGGGCAGGATGTGAAGGTATAATTTATGCTGTGTGAATCTACCTACACATGCAATTTGGCATGGAGTAAACTGGGAAGTTTCATCAAAACCTGGTCTCGCCTACTGGTATGTGATTTCTACTGAGTATCCCTTCAGAATAACATTTATAGCAAGAGTTTAATATGTAGTACAGGTAGAAACCACAATTTTCACTTTCATCCATTCTTTAATCCTTCCTTTTAGTACCAGAACACGACTACAGCTACCCTATTTTAGGGACTACATTTCTCAATATCCCCTGCAGTGAGGTACAATCATCTGACTAAATTCTGCCTAAAGAAAATGATGCATTTTGTAGGTGACATCCTTAAACAGTTCTTCCTTTTCCTCCACTACTCCTTGATGTGTTCTTCCTTGTTCTGAGAATCTGTCCCAAAGATGAAAGCCCAGAACTGAGGGTGGAAGACACACCCCGCTCTCTCTAAAGCACTTATTTGTCAACAGTTCCAAGAGAAAGAAAAATAAAAATTCTACCTTATTTGAGCCACTTTATTTTTTAATTCTTGAATCAGCAGCATCACCTATACCTTAACTAATACACTATTCAAGCAAATCAACCGAAACAACCAGCAGTGAACATGAGTGGAAATGTTACCTTGTATATCTGAAGGAATACATCTGTCCATGCCCGTTTACTGCAGGCTTCAAACTGAGTCGTATGTATAACAACAGAGGGCTTGTCCTTAGGTATACAGGAACATGCAGGCAAGGTATTAGTGAAAGAATTTAAGGAATAAAATGTTACAACATCAATTAAAATGCAAGGCAAATGTAAGTTCAATGTTTTAACTACTTAGCATATAAGGATTTTTTTTCTTCATACACACTTTTGCATGCCCTATCTATACATTAATCAAGATCCGTAACTCCCCATGTGCCAATAACAGAAACTATCAACAGAGGTTAACTTTCTGGAACACATAGCCCCTACTGAGGTCACAGATTAATCCATTTAATGTACCGACTAGCTTATTCTGTGACAGAAGTGGCAGAACAAGATGCGAAGTTATTGTGAACTCTGAGTCCCAAAAAGAAACACATCCTTTGGATAAGACACTGGAACTCAGCAGAATGTCAAAGGACAGGCCCCTGGGGGCCCCTGGGTGGCTCAGCTGGTTGAGCTTCTGACTCCTGATCTCAGCTCAGGTCATGATCTCGGAGTTGTGGGGTCGAGGCCCATGTCAGGCTCCACACTCAGGGGGTAGTCTACTTGAGATTCTCTCTCTCCTGCTGCCCCTCCCCGCGCTCTTGCACGCACTCCTGCACTCTCTCTCAAGTTAAGTAAATCTTAAAAAAAAAAAAAAAAAAAAAGACAAGCCCCTGGTTCTCCTGTTCACATCATGTGGTGAGTATAGTAACAGAGCCAAGACTAAAGTAGAGTTGACTCAAAGCCTGAAGGCTCCGCCAAGCGATTGCCCTTCTCAATACATTTCCATAAAATGAACCCTAGACTTTGAAAAAAAACTGGACATATCTTACATAATTTCTGCCTATGCTCCCCTTTAACTAAAGAAGGGAAATGACAAGTGGTGGCAAAATTAAACCAGTATTTTCCTTGGAAGATACATATTCTAAAATTTTACTTTAAGAAAACATTTAAATAAGCACATACAATTCTTCATTTCTAGATCCCCTAAAAGAAGCAATTACTTATATATTTAAGAAAGCCATATAATAATTTCTACATAGTGTAGGGGCCAAGGGCAGGCTGCCCCAGAGTGGGTCACTTTGGCATAAAGACTAAATTTGAAGGGGTTTGGGACAGGTCCCCCCCAAAACATGCCACTTTGGCATGTGGACTATTTTCAGCTCAAGGCAACTGAGACCCTCTGGGTGCAAGAGAACCTTTTGCCCCCCCTTAACTCATAGAAGAATCTAAATTGGTGGTGGGGAGTCTTTCCCAGAATAAGCTTTATTAGCAGAGATAAATTTTATCTGAGCGACCCATCTGTATAGCAGGGCAAACATCTAATTATCAAACATCTGCTCTTCTTAGTACCCTGTGAGGTGTATTCCTTGCGTTTGAAGTCCTAGACTCCTACCCCTTCTCCTTAGTTCAGAATGACATATATACCTCATTTTGCCTGTCTTTGGAATTTCCAAGTCTGTGTTGCTTCCCCTTATATATGCTATTAAATTTGATTATCTCCTGTTAATCTGTCTCATGTCAATTTGATTCTTAGTCTAGCTAGAAGGACCTTGAAGGGGAAAGGATATTCTTGCTCCCCGACAATAGGAACTCCACAAATATTTTTAGACAGATCTAAAAATGTGTCTGTACGATTGTGTGTGTATATATATAAATATCTACATATTAAATATTTATACACATGCACACATATAAATAAGCTGTCCAGAGAGGCATAATCCATAGGACATTTCATAATCAAAAATACCAAGATTTTATAATGAAATCTTCTAACAAAGACCAAAGATCAGTGAATTCAATAATTGCATAGATTGTTCCCTAGAGGGGCGCCTGGGTGGCACAGCGGTTAAGCATCTGCCTTCGGCTAAGGGCGTGATCCCGGCGTTACGGGATCGAGCCCCACATCAGGCTCTTCCGCTATGAGCCTGCTTATTCCTCTCCCACTCCCCCTGCTTATGTTCCCTCTCTCGCTGGCTGTCTCTATCTCTGTCGAATAAATAAATAAAATTAAAAAAAAAAAAAAAAAAGATTGTTCCCTAGAAATTATATTCCCTTACTGTAATTTCAATCCACTTTTTATAATCTTCCGGTTCAAGCAGAAATTCTGGCAGTACATGAGAAATACAAGCTCCTTGAGCGCTAAAAATCAAAAAAGAAAAATTCGAATTATTATAGTATAATACTCAAAGTTTGTCTATCACCTCCAATTGAACTTCTATTAAATTATTTTGATATCATAGTTTATATGGTATTGAATTTTAATTTTTAAATTTAAAATTTATATAATTAGCTTTAACACTTCCCTTAACAATGAAATGTGCATATGATGCTTCCTTTAGAGAATTAATAATAGAACTTATTAAGTGCCTACAATCAGCCACATCTATCCTCATAGGATAATGGAATATAGAGAGTTATAAGACTTGGCTAACCATTTTATTGTTGAATAACATTATAAGATTAAAAAATATCTGGAAAAACTTTGAATACAATAAATCATCTAAAAGATCATTAATCACCCAATGCTCAGTGAATGCCTATCACAACACATACCTGAATATAGAAAAGCCCCAATATAACATAATCCATCACCTATTTTTCCAGAGAATATCCAAAATTTCTGGCCTCTTTGATTATATAAACTTGTAGAAGTATATCTGATGCAACACATTTATGATGCAACAAATTTGTTATTTTCTACATTTAAAAGCATATATATTCATATGTATATAATTCATCACATTCAAGATTATATTTTGTCATATCTTAAAACATTTTTTAAAGATTTATTTATTTGAGAAAGAGAAAGAGTGTGGGGGGTGAGAGGCAAGAGAGGAAGAGGGAGAGAGAGAGTCTTAAGCAGGCTCCATGCTGAGTGCAGAGCCTGACGCAGGACTTGATGTCACGACCCTGAGATCATGACCTGAGTCGAAATCAAGAATCAGTTGCTCAGGGGCGCCTGGGTGGCTCGGTCGTTACGCCTCTGCCTTCGGCTCAGGGCGTGATCCCGGCGTTCTGGGATGGAGCCCCACATCAGGCTCCTCCGCTATGAGCCTGCTTCTTCCTCTCCCACTCCCCCTGCTTGTGTTCCCTCTCTCGCTGGCTGTCTCTATCTCTGTCGAATAAATAAATAAAATCTTTATAAAAAAAAAATCAGTTGCTCAAGTGACTGAGCCACCCAGGCACCCCTTGAAATATTTTTATTCAACGTCTTCATATGCACATCTATCATCACCAGAACTACTATCGCACGTTTTAACACAGTTTTGGCAGGAGTGCTTCCTAGTGGGGATTTAAACATTTAGGTTGAACTCATTTAGCGAACATAGAATGCCACCCGCTATAAGCATTTATCAGAAAATATCATATCTAGGGGCGCCTGGGTGGCTCAGTCGTTAAGCGTCTGCCTTCAGCTCAGGATGTGATCCCAGAGTCCTGGGATCGAGCCCCACATCAGGCTCCTCTGCTATGAGCCTGCTTCTTCCTCTCCCACTCCCCCTGCTTGTGTTCCCTTTCTCGCTGGCTGTCTCTATCCTGTCGAATAAATAAATAAAATCTTTAAAAAAAAAAAAAAAGAAAATATCCTATCTAGTACTCAACTCTACAGATGTTTTGCAGTCCTATCACTACTGAAAAGTGAGAAAAAGAAATGGCAGAAAGGAGACTCAAGATAATTCTGAAAGCTCAAAACGTGAAAGTAGCATAATGAATGAGAAAAAAGAAGTGAAGAAGGGAACACTTGTGGGGATAGAAACAGGGAGCAGAATTCTAGAATTGTTGTTTGACTTGGCCATGGGCTGGTGGAAGCTGGTGGAAGAAATCATGCTGCATACATAAAGCTCCTTTGTTTGAAAGTCAAACATCTTTCCTTCTCTTTGATTTTCACGCATTTCTCATCGGCATCTACTTTACTCCTATGAATCTTTGCTACACTGGAATTATTATAGATTTAAATAATATCTAATTTTAATGGAACACTACTCCTTTACAGGAGTAGCTGACCTTAAAGCATTTGTAAGAACTCAAATGGGATGGGGCGCCTGGGTGGCACAGCGGTTAATCGTCTGCCTTCGGCTCAGGGCGTGATCCCGGCATTACGGGATCGAGCCCCACATCAGGCTCTTCCGCTATGAGCCTGCTTCTTCCTCTCCCACTCCCCCTGCTTGTGTTCCCTCTCTCGCTGGCTGTCTCTCTCTGTCGAATAAATAAATAAAATCTTTAAAAAAAAAAAAAAAAAGAACTCAAATGGGATGATGGTCCATTAGGTTGAAATCCTAGAGGTAAAACAAAGACAGACAGCTCACAGACATATAAAAACTGTAATATTTCCTTGCATCCAAAGCAAATATGGGATTTCAGAAGGAAATAATCACTTCTATTAAATGCTCCTGAAAGCCTAAGAAACATCATCAGGGAAGCATTAAACTGAGAGCTTCTTGAAGGAGACCACATGGTATTCATTTGAGTATTCCATAGTATCCAGCAGAGAACAGGCCCTCAGTAAAATGTTGAGGATGAAGAATGAATTTTTTGCATTATTAAAGACAACAGGCTCCAAATGGAGTCACTTATGCTAAGCTCCATGTCACCAAAGTGAGACCTAACTTATGATTTTGGTTCTCCCAGAAATGGAATCTTAAACCAGTTCGTCAGAATTCGCCTGAGCAGCATTAGTTAGGTAATGTGCCTGACAGACCCCTACCAACCCTCCTAGAGAAAGTAACATTGCAATAACCAATCTGCTTTTGTGCTGGTAGAGTAGAAAACTTTTCCCTCCTTACCTTCTAGGTTTTTGGCTAGTCCAAAAACATAGACAGATTAAGGGGGGGGGACACCCAGATTTAACGATATACTTATGGGAGCCTCACAAAGACAGGAAGGCTGAGAGGCAGTCAGGCAGTTAAGGCTAAGGAGAAGGGGGTAGGATCTGTGTCTGCAAAGGGGAGGAAGACAATTCACCGGAATATGAGCAAATGTTTGGTAAACAATCATTTGCCATGCCAGGTAGTTAAGTCTTTCTGATATGAAAAGTCATCTCTGGTAATAGCTCTTTTCCCAGGACAGGCCCCTGTGTAAATTCTTGTAGGCAGTTAAGGAGGGGTAAAGAGCTTTTCCCAAGTCTGCTGGGTCTCAATTGCCTTCAACTCAAAACAATCCCCCTGCCCAAGTGGTGCATTTTGGGACAGCATATTCAGCTCCCCATTGCCTGAGTACAACTTCCTTGTTCTTGCTCCCCTCTGGCTATAAAATCTCTTATCTCCTACAGCTCTTTGGAGCTTTCTATCCGCTAGATTGGATGCTGCCCAATTAACGAATTGCTGAATAAAACTGATAAAAGATATAAAATTTACTCAGGTGAATTTTGTTCTTTCACAGCATTTTACAGACACTGTTATTATCAAGTGAAGGGTAGCAGAATATTCCACCCCAATATATACATCTTTGGCACACCAACTATTTTGAGAAACTGCAGAACAGGAACTCTAAAAACAGAGTAGAAGTCACCCTTTGGTAAGGAAGACACACATTTATAAAGGAAATTTACATTAGAAAAGGGGTCCCACCAGAGAGAGTCCAGCAGATAACTTTTTCACAGGAGAGACTTATCTGTGTGACAGTGTAACCTTTGTGTAACATTTATTTCCTCTCACCTTTTCCGAATTACCTCCTCCCCCTCTTGGCCCCTTTTCTCTTCAAAGTCCTAGACTTCTATCCTTTTCCTTAGCTCAGAATGGTATAGAAACCTCATCTTTTGGCTCTCTTTTGAGTCTCAAATCTTTGTGGGGCCACCGTACTTACTACATACGTATTTTTTTTTTCCTCCTGTCTTTTTATTATGGGGAGCAAGGGGAGTAGGTCTCAGCTAAGAACCTAGAAGCATACAGGGGAAATTATTTTTCCTCTCCTACATGAGACTTGTTTTCTTCTTTTCATTTTGTATTTATCTCAAGACTTAAATTCATCAGTCCCAAAGACAGTATTTATGATCGTCCTTTGTCAATAGATTTTATGTCTGCTCAATAGTTTTATAGAGAGTTGAGTTTCCTAATTGATTTAATTACACTTTTACATGCTAAGTTTTCCATTTGCGTATTTCTTCCAGGTTTATCTAAGCAGAACAAAATGAAATTAGATGTAATGAGTTATTAAATCCCCAACTTGATCTCCAAAGATTTTTGAATTTCTCGTTTATTGCACAAAATCAATATAATTTCACTTGTATAAAAGTCTTTTCCCACTGATATCGAATTCCAATGTGAAAGCTAACAACACTTATGATTACTTTGAATTTAATACATTTATTTCCAGGATGAAACATATGCCTGTATCTTGGATTAATGACCCAAATTTAATAACCATATTGCTACATTTAAATGTTGAGGTGTTTTATCATAGCCAACATATCCTGATAGGCATGTATTTGCTGATAAAAGAACAATAAATTTGAATGGCTTAGCATTAATTTCAAAATCATTCTTCCATACTTGCATCCTCACACCATAAATGTCAAAACAGAAACTACCCATGTTAATGTCAACACTACTGGGACCTATACCAACAAAAGTGCTGCAAGAATAACATGACAATTCCAAGTACCACGGAATTTAATGATGCTATCATGCATAAACAATGAAGATTTATTTAAGTGTCTGAACCTTCTTCTTCAGTTCACAGTTAATATTTCATTAGATATTAAAGCATTACTTTCTTCTGGTAAATAAAAATTATAATTAAAGCCTTCTAAAAGAAGATATAAACACAACTTTCTAAAATAAAAATGGCATTAGAATGTTTGCCTTATTGAATTAAAGCATTTATTTTAATAAATCAATCATCAAGGATCAAGAGAAGGCACAGTAAAATTAAAACAAAAGTCATGTGATTTCTATTTTAAAATTATAAAAACTGGGATGCCTGTGTGGCTCAGTTGGTCAAGCGACTGCCTTCGGCTCAGGTCATGATTCTGCGGAGAGTCTGCTTCTCCCTCTCACCCGCCCCCATCTCGTGCTCCTCTCTCATTCTCTCTCAAATAAATAAATAAAATCTTTAAAAAAATAAAATAATAACTTTTTAGAAGTTCCTATTTTATCTAATAAAGACACACTTGATAAATATTGATTTTCTGGCCATTTTATATCAATAAAACTTTTCTAATAGAGCAACAGACTTTTAAAATATTCTATTTCAGTGATAATGATATCACAAAAATCAGTTTTTAGTATGTCACTAATGGCTACCATATTGAAGAAACTTAGGGAAGCATTTTAGCATATGAAAGCCATAGATCACAGTTTATTGCATTTAAATTCATCATCATCTATTGTGTGTCATGTCATACATACTCTATTATTTCTAATTCTATTATCAACAAATTTTGGAAATTATCATCTTCAACTTACAGATATTGAAATTGAAGCTGAAACAGATTAACTCGTGAGAAGTCACGGAAGTACAGAAGAGCTAGAATTTAAGCCTGCCATCTACCTAATTCAAAACCATGCTCTTTTACCAAAATTCAGTGAATTCTTCCAGAATCACTCTTAGACTACTTCAAAACATTTTCATTCTTAAATGTAATTCCCTTAAATAAGATACTATAATGGTTATGCATAAGTAAGAAGGGTATAAGGTTTTTAAAGATAAAAGAATGAAATCACAAATGGAATTAAATTTAATTATAAAGGGAAGTGAGTTGGTTTCCTAAGTGTATTTATTTTTGTGAATGAAAATTCTATTTAAAAACCAATGGTATTGGGGCGCCTGGGTGGCTCAGTTGGTTAAGTGTCTGCCTTCAGCTCAGGTCATGATCCCGAGGTCCTGAGATCAAGCCCGACATGGGGCTACCTGCTCAGCGGGGAGTCTGCTTCTCCCTCTCCCTCTGCCCCTCCCCCCATCACGCTTTCTTTCTCTCAAATAAATAATCTTTTTAAAAAATCAATAGTATTAGAAAATAAGAGTTATAATAGTTTTATATTACGTGATATCTTACATTACAGTTTCAAAGCAGGATACATACTGTTTTTGTTCTGCTGCTGTTTTAGTTTTACATTATGGAAATTATCAATCAAAAAAGTTTATATTTTCCAGTGAAAGTTAACTACATCATAAAAATGGTTATTGGTTATAAATAAGTGAAATTATATCAAAGGATATTAGGCACTGTGTTAATCTGCTCGGTCTGTCATAACAGAATACCACAGGCTGGATATACAATAGAAATTTACTTCCTCACAGTTGTGGAGACAAGAAGCCCAAGAACAAGATGGTGGAAAATTTGGTTGCTTGTGAGCCCTCTCTTCCCGGCATGCAGACAGCTTAGGGTCCCATCTTTATGATATCATTAACCATAATTACTAAAGGTCTTATCTCCAAATACAGTTGCACTGGGGGTTAGGGCTTCAACATATTAACTGGAGGCAGACCCAGTTCATTCCATAATTGGACAGAAATGACAAGAAACATTAAGCATATTATTTCAAATACAAGGATAAAAAATTTATTACAAAATATAATACCTGTTTCCAAAATAGCTTTTACAACACGTATGACATTGTTATGGGCTGAATTGTGTCCCCTCGAAAGTCTCATGTTGAAACCCTAACACTTGGTACTTCAGAATGTGACTATATTTGGAGTTAAGGCCTTTAAAGAGGGAATTAAAATAAAATAAGGCAATTAGGATGGGACCTAATCCAAACTAACCGGTGTCCTTAATGAAGATGAAATTTGGACACGCAAAGAGACACCAGGAGTGTGTGTACACAGAGGAAGACCATGTGAGGACACAGAGAGAAGGTGGCTGTCTGCAAGCCAAGCAGAGAGGCCTCAGAAGTGACCCAAGCTGCCAAAACCTTGATCTTGCACTTCCAGCCCCCAGAACTGTAAGAAAATAAATTTCTATTCTTTAAGTCTTCCAGTCTGTTATAGTAGCCAGAGCAAATTAATATGGGTATGAGGGAATAAATGCCTTAATCATTAGTTATTTTTATGAATTTATAATTTCAAATTATGAATAAAGTTCAATGTATAACTTTCATAGAATATACTCCACCTTTTCCCAACTTGATCCTTTCTCACTGGTTACACCTTCTCTCCTGGAATACAGATGCTTTACCTTTCCTTCTCTCATCCCTAATTTTTCATATTTCACAACACTTTTTCTATTCCTATACGACTATCCTGAGACCCAATTTCAAAGTTTTATTCCTTTCACCACACAGGTCAGAAAGCAAAGCTCTTTGAAAGACAATGTTAATAAATAAATATGTAATGAACATTGGCCCCATTCTGTGTTATCAAGGATCCTGGGTATTAGAGATGCCAGATGAGTGAGATGTGCCTCCTGCCCTCAACATGCACACAAATTAGGGGGGGCACACTGACTCATGAATAAGTCAGTGCTATTGAAAAATAATTTACAAAGTTACACATAGCTGCACTGTTTTCCTTAACTGATATAATCTTTCTCATTCTCTCAACCAGCTTGGGTACAAAGGAATAGGGAGAAAACATAGACTTGAATGTTCACATATTTTAGAGTCCTCTAACTTCAACAGTCTCCTTACAATTATTTTGTTTTTTGGGATAAGCAATCAAAAGTTCAGATCTCTCCATCCCCCCCACATGATGGCATCTGGGAAGAGGCAGATTTATTCTGTAGTAAATAAAGCTTCAACTTCAGATTTTGTCAATTTCATGAGTCTCTTCTAATGCCATGTTTCTAGAGTTTGTATTTTTAATTTGATATTATTTTATAAAGGAGGGATGTCCAAATTGTGTAAGGCCTCTCAGAACATGGATCATCCCTGCATTTAAGTTTATATGAAGCAGGTGAGAGGGACTCTTGTACCTCTACAAGCAAGTCTGTAATTACTTTTCTGGATTCTCAGTCTCTTTGGCAATGCCCCCTATCACTGCCTGGAGTCTAGTTGCCATGTGGGCAATTGCTGCTGAGGCCTGACATGAGGATCTTGCATTTCTCCTCTTACCTGATCGAGGACCAAGAGGTCCCTCCTAACAGACTCAGCCACATTCCAGTCGTCATATATTTGTCATTCATACTATGGCTTCAGAGCCAGCCAACTCCTACCCTTCTGCCTCTTCAGTGGCAGCCCTCTCATTTAATCCACCTCTATAACAGGCTGTCTGGGTCTTAACTCAGTCCCCTCATGGACTTAGAAACTTCTAGATCCCTTACAAGTCACAAAAAACTCAAGCCAGTTTTCACCATTCACATAGTAGAGCCTAAGAAATGAAGATAGAATAATTTGTATAAATTTTTTAAAGTTTTTATTTAAATTCCAGTTAGTTAACATACGGTGTAATAATAGTGTCAGATGTACGAGATAGTGATTCAAAACTTCCATACAACACCTGGAGATCATTGCGACAAGTGCACTCCTTAACCCCCATCACCTATATAACCCACCCCCCAACCAAAACCATGCAGATTGTCTTTTAGGCTTCTTGTTTCCTTCTCTGTGCAGAAGCTTTCTATTTTGATGTAGTCCCAACAGTTTATTTTAGGAATGATTCCTTAATTTCTTTTTTTGCTGCTTCATTATGAGTATATAGAAATGCAACAGATTTCTGTATGTTGATTTTGCATCCTGCAACTTTACCGAATTTGTGTATCAGTTCTAACAGTTTTGTGGTGGAGTCTTTCGGGTTTTCTATATAAAGCATCTTGTCATCTGCAAATAGTTAAAATTCTACTTTTTCCTTGCCAATTTGGAAGCTTTTTATTTCTTTTTGTTGTCTGATTACTGTGACTACGACTTCCAGTAGTATGCTGAATAGAAGTAGTTAAGACTGGACATTCCTGTCTTGTTCTGACTGTAGAGGAAAAGCTCTCAGTTTTTCCTCATTTAGGATGATGTTAGCTGCGGTTTTTTCATATATGGCCTTTATTATGTTGAGGTATATTGCTTCTAAACCTACTTTGTTGAGGGTTTTTTTTAAATCATGAATGGATGTTGTACTTTGTCAAATGCTTTTTCAGCATCTATCAAAAGGATCATATAGTTCTTTTACTTTCTCTTATTGATGTGATGTACCACACTGATGATTAGCAAATATTGAACCACCCTTGCAACCCAGGAATAAATCCTACTTGACTGTGGTGAATGATTTTTAAATTTTTGTTGTGTTTGGTTTGCCAGTGTTTTATTGAGGATTTTTGCGTATATGTTCATCAGAGATACTGGCCTGTGCTCTTTTTTTGTGGTGTCTTTATCTAGTTTTGGTATCAGGGTAATGCTGGTCTCAAGAAATGAATTTGGAAGTTTTTCCTCCATTTCTATTTTTTAGTATAGTTAGTGAATAGGTATTAACTCTTCTTTAAGTGGTAGAATTCACTTGTGAAGCCCTTTAATTCTGGACTTTTGTTTCTTGGGAGTTTTTTGATCACTGATTCAATTTCTTTGCTTGTTATCAGTCTGTTCAAATTTTCTATTTCTCCCTGATTCAGTTTTGGTGATTTATAGGTTTCTAGGAATTTATCCCTATCTTCTAGGTTGTGCAATTTGTTGGCATATAGTTTTTCATAATATTCTCTTATGATTATTTGTATTTTTGTGGTGTTGGCTGTAATTTCTTCTCTCTCATTGGTGAGTTTATTTATTTGGGTCCTTATTTTCTTTTCGATAACTCTGGCTACAGGTTTATCACTTTTATTAATTTTTTCAAAGAACCAACTCCTGGTTTCATTCACATGTTCTATTGTTCTTTTAGTTTCTATATCATCTATTTCTGTTCTAATTATTATTTTCTCCCTTCTGCTGTCCGTAGGCTTCATTTGTTGTTTTGTTTTGTTTTGTTTTTAGTTCCATTAGGCATAAAGTTAAGTTGTTTATTTCAGATTTTTCTTGCTTCTTGAGGTAGGCCTGTATTGCTATATATTTCCTTTTCAGGACCTCTTTTGTTGCATCCCAAAGGTTTTAGACCATTGTGTTTTCATTTTCATTTGTTTCCATGTATTTTTTAATCTCTTTGTTGATTTCCTTGTTGACCCATTCATTGTTTACTAGCAAGTTATTTAACTTCCATGTATTAGTTGTCTTCCCAGATTTTTTCTTGTGGTTGCCTTCTAGTTTCATAGTGTCGTGGTCTGAAAAGGTACATGGTATGACTTCAACTTCTTGCATTTGTTGAGGTTTCTTTTGTGGCCTACTATGTGATGTATCCTGGAGAATCTTCCATGTGCACATGAAAAGAATATGTATTTTGCTGTTTCAGGTTGGAATGTTCTGAATACATCTGAAAAGTCCATCTGGCCCAATGTGTCATTCAAAGCCATTGTTTTCTTGTTGATTTTCTGTTTAGATGATTTGTCCATTGATTAAGTGGGGTGTTAACATCCCGACTATTATTGTATTATTACTGACTAGTTCCTTAATATTTGTTATTAACTATTTTATGTATTTGTGTGCTCCCAAGTTGGGTGCATAAATATTTGCAATTGTTATATCTTCTTGTTGGGTTGTCCCCTTTCTTATTATGTAGTGCCCTTCTTTGTCTCATGTTACAGTCTTTGTTCCAAAGTCCAGTTTGTCCAATGTAGGTATTGCTTATCTGGCTTTCTTTTGACATCCACATGCATGTAAATATTTCTCCATCCTTTCACTGTCAATCTACAGGTGACTTTAGGTCTAAAATGAGTCTCCTGTAGGCAGCATATAGATGGGTTTTGGGTTTTTTTCATCCATTCTGACACCCTATGTCTTTTGATTGGAGCCTTTAGTCAACTTACGTTCAAAGTAATTATTGATAAGTATGCATTACCACTTTATTACTTATTTTGTGGCTGTTGCTGGAGATTTTCTCTGACCTCTTGTCTTTCTCTTTTTCATGTCTGCTTATTTAGTGATATATCTCGATTTCTTTCTCTTTATTCTTTGCATTTTTATTAGTGGTTTTTCATATATGGTTACCATTAGGGTTGTATATAACCTCTTCGGCATATAACAGTCTACATTAAGTTGATGGTCATTTAACTTCGAACCCATTCTTTTCTCCTCTCTTCCCCATGTTTTAGATCTATGTTAATATATATATATATATATATATATTTTTTTTTTTTTTTAAAGATTTTATTTATTTATGTGACAGAGAGACAGCCAGCGAGAGAGGGAACACAGCAGGGGGAGTGGGAGAGGAAGAAGCAGGCTCCCAGCGGAGGAGCCTGATGTGGGACTCGATCCCGGATCGCCAGGATCACGCCCTGAGCCGAAGGCAGACGCTTTAACGACTGCGCTACCCAGGCGCCCCTATGTTAATATATTTTATATTCTTTTTCTGATGAGTTCCTTGACTGATTTTTTTACAGAAATATTCATTTTTGCTGCTTTTGTGTTTCCTGCATTTGTACTGTCACCTTTGGTCTCTCCTTTCCACTCAGAGAGTCCCTTTCAATATTTCTTGCAGGGCTAGTTTAGTGGTCACAAACTCCTTTAGTTTTGTTTATCTGAGGAAATGCTCATCTCTCCTATTCTGAATGATAGCCTTGCTGGATAGAGTATTCTTGGTTTCAGGTTTTTCCCATTCAGCACTTTGAATATATCACACATGGGGCGCCTGGGTGGCACAGTGGTTAAGCATCTGTCTTCGGCTCAGGGCGTGATCCCGGCATTATGGGATCGAGCCCCACATCAGGCTCCTCTGTTGGGAGCCTGCTCTTCCTCTCCCACTCCCCCTGCTTGTGTTCCCTCTCTCGCTGGCTGTCTCTATCTCTGTCAAATAAATAAATAAAATCTTTAAAAAAAAAATGAATATATCACACCACTCTCTTCTAGCTAGCCATGTTTCTGTCGAAGAATCCCCACCTAGTCTTATGGGTTTTTTCTTGTAAATTAATGACTTCTTTTGTCTTGCTGCTTTTAAGATCTTTTTCATTATCATTATAATTAGCAAATTTAATTATGCCTTGGTGTTGGCCTGCTTTTGTTGATTTTGTTGGGGGTTCTCTGTGCCTCCTGGATTGGGCTGTCTTCTCCAGATTAGGGACGTTTTCAGCTATTATTTCTTCAAATAAATTTTCTGTCTCCTTTTTTCTCTTCTTCTTCTGGGACTTCTATAACACAAATGTTATTATGATTGATAGAGTCAATGAGTTCCCTGAATTTATTCTTGTTTTGCATAATTCTTCCTTCTCTCTTTTGTTCAGCTTCCTTGTTTTCCATTTCTTTGTCTTCCAGGTCATTAATTCATTCCTCTGCCTCTTCCAACCTGGTGTTTATTGCATCAATCAGGTTTCTAATCTCATTTATCGCACTCTTCATCTCTGATTGTTTCTTTTTAAATTCTTTTATCTCCATGGTAAGGGTCTCCCTGATGTCTTCTATTTTTTTCTCAAGTATAGTGAATATCCTTATGATCATTGCTTTAAATTCTCCATTAGGCATGATACTTATCTCTGTTTCACTTAGATCTCTCTCTGTGACGTCATCTTTTTCTTTCATTTGGGATAAATTCCTCTGTCTTCTCATTTTGTCTAAGTCTCTGCCTGCTTCTTTTATTAGAAAAGCCAGTTATTTCTCCTAGTCCTAAAAGTAATAGCCTTATGAAGAAAAGGTCACATAGCGCCCAGGGCTTGGCTCTTCAGGGAGTGTCTCTGGTGTGTGTTGCATGTGTGTGCCGCTGTGTCCTGGCCACTTTATCCTTCAGGCCAGTCATCTGCAAAGGCTTTCCTTGCCTGCTGTGGGCAGTTTTTGGTCCCAGGACTGAATGTGGCAAGTTTCAACTAGGTATGCTTCGGTCTGCTTGTGAAATGAGACCTGTCACCACCTCCACTGGAAATGAGGTCCTGCAAAATTCTCTGGTAGGGAGATGTGGTATGGACAGGGGTTTGTGCTGGTCTTTTGGGGGAAGGATCTGCCAGGCTGGAACTGATACAAGTATGACTGAGAAGGGCAGTATCACTGGAGTGCAGAGAGAGAGGCTTAGTATAAGCAAGTTAGACAGCCAGTATCATTGCTATGCTGCTTCCCACTGGTGGCTCTGTGTTTATGGTGAGGGGCAGGGGAGGGAAATGGCACCAGCAAGCTCCTTTGTTCCTGGAAAGGTGTCTCTGTGAATGCTGCTTCTCAGTGACATGCTGAGAAGAACAAATGATCTCCGAAGTGTGTGCTCTAGTTGTTCCTCAGCTCACTGTTTCCACACTGGATGCCCTTGGGTTGTTTGTGTGTCTTCTCTCCAAGAGCAGCACAGTGCTTTCCAGGCTGTATCACAGCAAGCCCACTAACCTTTAAAACTCCAGGGTTCAAGTTCCACTGGTTTCAAGAACTTATAAAATTCTGCCCCTCTCGTTTTGCAAGCCAATGGCTATGAGGAAACATTCTCCTTTTGTGTTTCCCTCTGTGCTGCTCTCTGTCTTGCCCTTCTAAGTGACCCTGACTCCCCCTCCCCACAGCACTCAGGATTTACTTCTCCCCTTAACCATGTCTCCAGGCGTCCTACCTTCTTCAACATGGCTTCTTCTCTCTCTTTAGTTGGGTAGTTCTGTCTGCGTTCAAGTCAATTTCTGGGGTATTTACGATGATTTGATAGTTATCTGGTTGTGTTCATGGAACAAGGTGAGTCTAGGGTACTCCTACTCTGCTGTTATACTGCTATTTCTCTGTGCCATGTCTAATTTTTAAGACCATAGTGTTGGAAGGGACTCAAAAATTCTGATCTGGAATTTTAAAAAACTTGAACACCAAATTTTACATTTGCATTCAAGCTATAAGATCCCTCCTGTTACCTTTCATCCCCACCCCTGCTAAGGTACGTGAACATCTCTGGCTAACTATGGAGTAGATTCCATACAGAAAGAAGCAATGATATAAAAACACAGTAATATATTTCAAAATATATGAACTCTATTGCATAAATAGTTACAAGTAACAAATGCTCTTTTTGTGATATAGAAGCATGGTTAGATGGAATAGTAACACTGCTTATAGATGTTCCAGTGGATAAGAATACTGCAAATATAGGCAAAAGAAGTAATATAAATTCACCAATACCCTCCTCAGACTTTTAATAAACACTACTTTTCCATTTCATGGTCACTCACCATTTAATCTCTGCAGAGAATACAGACATTATAATGACAAGTATTTTTCCTATATTTTCTGTCAACCATTTATGGAAATTTTCACCTGCTGACTACTTAAATATTAAAAGACTTAACTATGCAGACTAAAAATTCATAATATAACTTGAGATTATACTAACAGTATTCTGAGAAATAAACTTTTTGGTTTCATGCCTTTTTACTACTATGGATTTATATATTTGTCTAGGTGAGAAATCTCAAAATTAGGTCACGGACCAGAAGAAGTAAGTATCACCTGAAAGTCCTTATAAATGCAAATTAACATCATAAACTCTGTGGGTAAGGGCCAGCAACCTGATTAGCATGCTAGCACAATGATTTGGATAGATGATAAAGCTTGAGAATGAGCACCTTAGATTATCAATTTAATAGCCTATGAAATGTTTATTTTCTATTATTTATATATTACACAGTTATGTGTATAGTGGAAACTTAGTAAATATATTATAAAAAGACAAATAATATCAAAATCTATCTATCTACCTATCTACCCATCTACTTATGTATCTATCCAAGCCATAATTACATGTTTAAATTAGCACACCCATGCTCTTACTTGAGAAACTCAAGAAGTGAAGAATGTTGAAAATGAAGTTGGGTCACCCTTTCAGTATAATCCTCAGGTGAGAACTGACTTGAATTAATTCCAGGTGGCATTTTTCCACTCAAGTGGAGCATCACATCAGAAATAGTCTTATTATATCTGGAAAAGTCACTCTGTCTGTAAAATTTTTTGGATGATGAGGCTGATGAGTAGAACTGTATTTTAAACACTTCCCTATGAGAAAACAATTTTAAAATTAAAAAAAAAAACCTCAACATGTTACGTAATGAAAAAAATGTTCAATGACTAAACAAAGTTTGATTTAAAATCAAATAAGAAATTACAAAATTCACCTAATTCAGCTACCATTTGTTAGTACAAATTAGATATTTTGATAACGCTGGAGCTTTTCATTACCTTGTTTTAAACACAAAACATTATGTAATGTTGCAATTGTCAGGTCTGCAAAACTGGATTTTGATTAGAAAATGTAAATGCTTTGGAGAAATAGTACAGGGGTTAAGTCCTGGACCCATTACCTACTAGCTGGTAGAGAAATTATCCAAACTCACTGAACTCAAATTTTATACTGTTTAAATTGGAGATAATAATGCCTATAACAGCTTTGAAGATAGATGTCAAACATTCATCACACATGTTTAGACAAAAACAAATTTACACATAATTTCTCAATTATGTATTTTAGTTATTAGAAGGGCACATACTGCAAATTGGCCTTGTAAGCAGAGATTCACATTTTAAAAGATAAGTCCAGAAAGCTATTGTTCCTATATATTTCTCTGTTCTTTAAATAATACAGTACAATCTCTATTTCTGATAACTTCCCACACTGAGTTATAATGCATGCTAATTTTTAAATGGAGTAAAAAAAAAAAATATCCAACCAATTCTTGCTGTCTATAGTGTATCAATTATCTAATACTATATTATATTATCTATTTGTTTGCTAGCAATCAGAGTCAAAATGTATCACTAACTTAGACTGACAAATAAAAAGTGCCAAGGAGCCATTTTGAATGGCAGTTCTCCAGTTCGGTAGCTAATAGGTCTGTATTGCATATTATAGGACAAAGTACACTGACTTAGATAAGGGGCTGACTACCATTGCTCAAATTCTGGCTCTGCCTCTTACTGTGTGACCTTATGGAAGCTACTTGACTTGTCTGTTTCTCATGTTCGTCATTAGTATTGTATATAATAAAGCAGTATATACTGAAGGTACCAATAAAGCAAACAAATATTTCATGGAAAAAATACCTGAAAATATTTCTATAAAAAATTATGAAAAAGATAAATGATCTAAACAGAATTAAGGCATAATCAAACAACAACTAAAAAAAGGGGAAAGAGCAACAAGTTGAATACAAATAGAAACAATAAATAATATAAACAGAAACAGAGGGCCCCCACATATTATAGTTTTAAGACACAGATTTTAAAGTAATTATATGCCCTATGATTAAAATTGAGAATTTTGTCATAGAACTATAAATTATATAAAAATATAACTAAATGGGGGGGGGCCCTGGGTGGCTCAGTCAGTTAAATACCCTATTCTTGATTTTGGTTCAGGTCACGATCTCAAGGTCATGAAATCGAGTTCTGCATTGGGCTCTGTGCTCAGCACGGAATCTGCCTGAGATTCTCTCTCTCCCTCTGCCTCTGCCCCTACCCCAGCTTGCTCTCTCTCTCTCTCTCAATAAATAAAATCTTTAAAATATATGTATATAACTAAATGGAAAACTGAGAAATAAACAAATCCAATAAGCAAAACCAAAAGAGCAACAGATGAAGTTAACAGCAGACTAAATCAAGTGAAGAAAGAATTAATGCAATGGAATATAGGCCATAAGAAAGTATCTATACTACAACCTAGAGTAACAAAAGGATGGAAAAATACAGAAGAGTGAGCAAAGGAGAGGCCTAAGAGATTACGGTAGTCACATAATGGAAAGGATATAGGCTGAGAACTTTCCAAAACTGACAATAAAAAATCAAACCACAGATGAAAGAATCACTATGAATCCCAGTAAGAATCACTACAAAGAACAGGCTCTTGATATGATACATTTCCAAATGACCAAGAACATGTAAAAATTTTCTTAATAGCAAGAGGAGTAACATGTAAGAGTAAGAAATCAGAAAGGATTTCTGATATTGAAAAGATGGACAATATTAACTGTTTCTTAGAATGCAGAGCAACTGGAACTTTCATATATGACCTGTGGGAGAGGAAATTGGCACAATCACCTTAGAAAATTGTCTAGAAGTAATTTCCAAAGGTGTTCATATTTCTATCTTATGATCTGGCAATTTTACTCTTAACATATATGCCTTACAGAAATATGTACCAAAAGACATATATTAAAATTTCCGTAGTAGCGTTATTCACAATAGAAAAATCTACAAGCCAGTGAAATGTCTATGAACAGAATGGTTAAATAATAGAATATTCATACAATGGCCTAGTGTGCAGCATTACTAATAATCAACTCTGAAATGCAAAAATGAATCACATGAACATAATATTGAGCAAAAAACATCCAGACGTTACAAAAAAAATGCAAAGTGTATGATTCCTCCTACATAAAGTTCAAAAATAGAAACAACTCATCTTTGGTGTTAGAATTCAGGATAATGGTGACCTCTCTGGGAGATGGAAAGGGAATTAGAAGGGGCAGGGATTCCGAGATGTTAGCAATGCTCTATTTCTTGGTCTAGTGGTAGCTACACACATATTCACATAGTTATAATTCTGTTTATAAGTTACATGGTGATAAATATGATTAAAATTCAAGAAAACAGTAAACTCTGGAGTTTACAGATCTATGCTTGCATAATAAAACTTAAAAAAAAACAACAACTAAGGAAATGATTACCATAAAAGTCACGCTAGTAATTTCCTTTCAATTATAGAGATCTGGTAGATTATGTGGGTCATAAGAGGCCTCTGAGGTGCTGTTAAAGTGACACCTGCATAGGGGTTTGCTCTAGGAGTAAGATGAGGGTTTGCACTTGGTTTGTGACCTTTCTCTATGTGTGTTATATTTCATGATTTAAAAAGTCAAAAGGAGGGGTGCCTGTGTGGCTCAGTATGTTAAGCGTCTGCCTTCAGCTCAGGTTGTGATCCCAGGGTCCTCAGATCAGATGGAACCCTGCATTGGGCTCCCTGTTTGCAGGGAGCCTGCTTCACCCTCTCCGACCCACTCATGCTCTTTCGTTACCTCCTTCTCTCTCTCAAATAAATAAAATATTTTTAAAAAGGGGGGGGTGCCTGGTTGGCTCAGTCGTTAAGCGTCTGCCTTCGGCTGAGGGCGTGATCCCAGAGTCCTGGGATTGAGCCCCGCATCGGGTTCCCTGCTCTACTGGGAGCCTGCTTCTTCGTCTCCCACTCCCCCTGCTTGTGTTCCCTCTCTCACTGGCTGTCTCTCTCCCTCAAATAAATAAAATAAAATAAAACAATCTTTAATAAAAAATAAAATTAAAAAAAAAGTCATGAGGAAACAGCTTGGGTCTTCAAAGTTCCTCTAGCACCCAAAGACTGACTGAAATTAGCTAGTGAAAATTATTGTTCAGAAAATTGTTAAAGGAAAAGGTGATGCTGTTAGTGAATAACTGGACTGCCCATTGGGAGCACAAATTATGATGTATAAACTACAATCTTTTCTTTAATAACTATATGTATGCATACCCCACAAATGTGGACTTTATGTTACTTAAAAGCTTGATAATTGCTAACAATATTCCTTCTCCTTTTGGTTATATGTTAAGATATTAAAAGATTTTAAGTTTCTTATTCGAGAGTCCTCCTACTTTGGAGATTGAAAATATTCACAAGCAAAAGGCTTGGTGTACTTCTGTTGTGATCTATCTTTCCAGGTAAAGAAACCACCTACCACTTAGCACTTATGACCAGCAAGCAAGTAGTAAAATGGTTAAAGAAGGAAACTATCTCGAAAAGAATATTAAATGATTCATTATTCTTACAGCAAAGTGGAGAAAAGAATTCAAGGAAGCCAACTCTAATCAGTTATTTAACCATTTTCATTTTAACACTTTCAGTCTAAAGACACAGTTTTGTGATTTTGTTGGATATGGCTGGCAGAAAGAAGAGGCAGGCTGCTCAGAAATGGAGGAGAAACTTTATATTATTAAATTTATCAGTGATCTTGCCAGCAGTTCAAAATGGCAAAGAAAAAGCATACCACCCCCCCCACACACACACACTTTTTAGAAAATGTCAAAACTTCCTACATCAAACTGGGGAAAAAATCCTGTGCAAGGGAAGGAGAAATATTGTTAATGAAATATCATTTGGTAAGTGCTTGGAAAAGATGGGCTTTAAATTTACCTTCCACTGTCAAATAGAAGAGTTGGTGAATACAGTGAATGAAATCAGAAATAGAGAACACTACTAGCATAATCCTAGTTAAATTTAATATTAACAGCTACTATTTATTGAATGGTTACTAGGTTCTATGTTCTGCTCTAATAAAGGTATTACCTCTTCTAAATATCACAACAACCCTATAAGGTAGGTATTATCATTACCTCCTTTTTACAAATGAGGAAACAGAAGCATGGAGAAAATATTTTATTTTGCATGCTGTCATTACGATTGGTAGAACATTCCACTGATTAATTTGATTTCCCGTGAGATTCTATATACTTACACTACATGCAAACTTCTGGGATAAAATGTAGCTTCGAAACAATTTGAACTCTTTCCCATAAGCTTCCTGACTGGCATTCCAGCATGTGCTCTTGGTGTGTGGCAGCTGGAAGGAAGTACATGTTGGAGTGGAAGTTTGGACTAGCACTGATAAGTACTGCAATCACTTCTGCCAGATGCAGTGGAATTGCCACTAGGATTTAAATGTTTCTGTGATCAGCTGCTTAGAGATTTTCCCAGTAGTGTTTGGAAAAAATGTTAATTCCCAAAATTCATCCAACTTGAAGTGAGTGGACTACAGTATTTAGCACATTTCCTCTGATGATTTCTGAAAATATATTGTGTTCTCTTGTATTTTACAATAGCTATTTCCATCTTTTGGTGATTTGGGGAAGGGCTAAAAATAAATAATATTTAGGGGCATCTAAGAATTGAAAAAAGACCACTAATCAATAAAGGTAATCTCCTCAAATAATTGGTTTCTGCTATTCCACCTGAATATCTCTCAAATCACCAAATGCAATGGGCCATATTGCCTGTCTCCTGCAAATTGGTGTTGGTAAAGAGTGAAATTACCTGAGATAACACACCAATAAAGCAGCATTTGTGACAACCTGTATCTTCAGGTTCAAGAAAGGTGATACATAAATATGTCAAAAAGTGTTCGATAATGTTAAAAGGAAAACAAAAAGTTTTTGATATCCATACCATAATTTACAATGATTTCTAGTCTTCCAGGTTATATGTCCTGTAGCAGATGACTCTCCAGTGGGGGGTTACTGCATATAAGGCCAGGCAATTCCAATTTCCCTGTTAATATGGCTGACTTCACTAGAATTCACGGCATGCCCAGGACTTTGAGCTTCACTTGATCTGAAATCCTAGACTTACTCAGCCTATCAACATTAGGATTACATAACTCTCCTCAGTTCTAGACTACTGTATTCTTAATCTTCTTGAGCTGATATACCTAACCATAGGTATCTATAGTGCCCAGTCTAAAGCCAAAGACAAAAATGCCAAATGGTGGAGCTCATGTCTTTCAACTGTTAAGGTCTCCTAAATCTTAATCTGATCCTGTAATAATTGGAAAGTGGCATGATCCTTAAAAGTACTAGCTCTGGGGTAGAATGCTTGGGTTCAAATCCTAGCTCTGCTATTTATCAGCTGAGTGACCTTGGGAAAGTTACTAATTCTCTCTGCCTCAGTTTCTCATCAGTAAAATGGGCATAATAATAGTACCTACCTCACAGCATCATTATAAAGAATAAGTGAATTAATATCCACAAAGCACATATAATTATGGTTGTTCAAAATAACAGTCCAATACATATTAACCATTATCATTAATAAAATACCATCACAAAATTATTTTTAAAGGAACAAGGTAAGAGACATATCGCCAAGCAAGTTCAGTAGGGCATGGATTGCTAGACCACAAAAATGAAAGCAATAACAGAAATGATAGGTCGTTAAGCTAGCATAAACGGAACAGTAAAACTGTAGAAAACTATGAGAAGGAAGATCAACTCTCTTTTCAAAATGATAAAATTAACATGTGTGCTTACCTTCTCTCCCTCTCAAAATATTCCTGAAATGTCAGAAAGACTAGAGACCGGTAACAACACTAAAATTGGCAAAAGAACCATTAGCATACCAAAAACTCTGAAGAAAATCTATAAAACAAAGAATGGATGGGATTGTATTGAGGAATAAATTTAAATGATGGATTGCATAGCAGTAGGCTATACGGGAAAAGGAAACCATTTTTCCAAAAGGAACGTAAGAGAGTCACCAAGATTACAGCTGGCAGATACAGAGGAAGGAAGTGACCTTCAGCACAGTAATCATGATGATTAAACCAAGTACTATATTTGGAAGAGATATTTGAGAAGGCATGCATCCAAAACCCCAAAACAGGATGCTATTATGAAAGAAACAGATGAAAGGAAGGAAGGAAGGAAGGAAGGAAGGAAGGAAGGAAGGATAACACAGAGTTCCTGAAAAATAAAACTATAAACACCAATTTAAACATTTTATAGAAGATTGGAAGAGCAAGTGAAGAAGACCTACACACACAAGGGGTGCCTGGGACACTCAGTCAGTTAAACGTCCGACTGTGGGTTTTGGCTCAGGTCACGCTCTCAGGGTCGTGGGATTGAGCCCAGCTCAGGCTCCGTGCTCAGCAGGGAGTCTGCTTGAGCTTCTCTCTCTCCTTCTCCCCCTGCTCTTCTCCCCGCTTGTGCACACTAGTGCTCTCTCTCTCTCTCTCAAATAAATAAATAAAACATTTTTAAAAAAGATCTACAAACATAAGAGAGCAAAGACAGAAAAAGATGAAAATCATAGAACAAAACTGAAAGTGGTATAAAGGATCAGTCATGTAGATGTACCATCATTCTAAAAGGAGATAAAGAGACAGAGGGAGAATAGACAAAAATAGAGAAAAGAGAGGGCAGGAAAGGGGGGGGGGAGAATAGCTGAAAGATGAGTTTTCTAAGCAAATGGGCCTAATGAATACCAAGTAGATTGAATGATATAAAATATTCCCACACTCAGATTTTATTTCATAAATTGCAGATTAGCAAAGAAATGGGAACCATAAAATAATTCTCAAAGAATGAACACGGTACTCACAAAATATAAAATTAGACTTCTCATGAGAAAAACTGAGTGAGCCCAGATGACGGGGTAATGTAGGAAACATTGGAGGTGGGTGGTTCAAAGACTGGCAACATTATCTTACCTTGAAAGTATCCTCTTAGCCTGAGAGTCCATGATTCAAATATTCCAAACAAAGAATTAGCAGTGAATAACACTGCTACTTGGTCAAAGTTCTTATTATTTAGAGATATTTGGCATGGGTCAGCTTCCTTACTAGGGTTAGAGAGGTCCCCATATTCCTCTAGAATTGTCTTTCCCCAAGCAGTACCCAATGACATGACTGGGTACCGACCTATCAAAATAGCAAGGTACTCAACTCTGTCAGTTAACAACCAGAACAGCAATGTAACTCATTAGTAGGGATATAAAATAGAAAACTTATTAGAAAATCACCCAAAAATAAAATAGATTTTTAAAAGCTTGTATTATTTGATCCAGTGATCTCACTCTGAAATCCTTCCTACATAACATCCAGAAGTAACTGCTACTAATTACAAACAGATATACTGAATCTCGGCATCTTTTACATTAGGAAAACATAAAACAAAATAACATAAGTAAATGCCCCCCAAATTAATACAAATGTGCAAGTATATAAAGATTCCTAAGTCCAATAACATGCAAAAAATTAGCAATCATTACAGTAAAAATATACAGAAAATAAAAATTAATATCACAAGCTCTATAAAGAATTCTCAAAAATGAGAATGCTTAATAGCAAAAATTCTGGGATGCATCCAACATGAAGTAAAGACATAAATGTATAGACCTAAAAATAATTAAGCATACAAGTCAAGTTTAAAGAAGTGAATTATAAAGAAAAAATCAGCATTAAATGATTTAGAAAACATAGAAATGGATAAATTATTTCAAAACTTTATTCATCATAGGAGACATAAAAGTGTAATATGTATAATAAAAATTAAATAAAAATTATAAATGAGAAAGAGACTATGAACATATAAACAATAATACTAGTAGTCACTACCATCAGATAATGAATTTTAAATGTTTGATCAATGATCTCCCCTAAAATGAAAGCAAATCATTAAAATTTACTCAAAATAGATTCAATTTTCAGTAGAACAAACAGCAAAGCAGAAAACTGAAAAGTTATTAGCAGAATAACTTCTCTAAAAAATTCCCTGGAGTCAGATGATTTTACGATCAAGCTTGTAAATTTTCAGTGTATCCGCTGTACTAATTTTCCTCCAGCATAGGTAAAGATGAAATATTAGCTAATTCATTCTATGAGGCTGATATTGTCCCATTAATTTAAAAAACTGAAAAAGGTAACTTATAGGAAAGCTATAGACTTAGCATAACCTAACTCACTCCTAAATATAGATGCAAAAATGCTACTATAGCTCTTCTAGCTACAGAGATCAAGTACTTGCCCCTATGATGCCAGCAAATCACCCCAAGCTCTGAGAAAGGAGATAAGAATTGTGAGAATCGGGGCGCCTGGGTGGCGCAGTCGTTAAGCGTCTGCCTTCGGCTCAGGGCGTGATTCCGGCATTATGGGATCGAGCCCCACATCAGGCTCCTCCGCTATGAGCCTGCTTCTTCCTCTCCCACTCCCCCTGCTCGTATTCCCTCTCTCGCTGGCTGTCTCTGTCAACTAAATAAATAAAATTAAAAAAAAAAAAAAAAAAAGAATTGTGAGAACCACTACAGTAGTAACGTTAACCAAGGGAGGTGCCTAAATTTCAATTTCAATTAATAACAGAATTAAGTGACTTAATATAAACCAATGCAGTTTATCTACTTTAGATATGCTGAGTAATAAAAAGCCCATGAAAGAGGGAATTGAATGGACTGTCTACCTGACCATACTCTAGATCGAGGGCTGATATTGCCTTTTTATATACACGTGGAGTTTTCAAAGTCTTCAGATTTAAAATGGCTTTTCTTACCCATAGTAAACTCCTTGTCATCTGACAGATGAGGAAAGTGAGGTTCAGAGATTTTCAATACTGACCTCAAATCATACGATGTTTAGAAGATATAAAAAAAAGTATACCTATACCAGGGGAGCCTCTGTGGTTCAGTCAGTTAAGCTCTTGGTTTCGGCTCAGGTCATGATCTCAGGGTCCTCATCTCATGCCCCGTGTGGAGCTTCACGTGGTGCCCCGAGTGCGGCTCCACGCTCAGCGTGGTCTGTTGGAGATCCTCTCCCTCTACCCTTTCCCCAACATGTGCACGCACGTGCACATGCACGCACTCTAATAAATAAATCTTCATTAAAAAAAAGTATAACTATACCAAAGCATTTATATGTGTGTCCTTTTGCTTTTCTTAGTAGCCTCCTCCTAATTTACCAGTCTAGAATAAATCATTTAATATTGTGTTTCACGTAAAACCGCCCCAATAAGTAGACTATATTTTATTATATGATACAAAGCAAATTTTAGAGAAACACATAGCTGTTACCTTCTTATTGTTTCTGGAATAGAAAGAGAATGGGGTCCTTCAGGCCAGCCGAAGAGACTGAACCACGTCTGAGCAGCATTTACAACCTTCTCAAAGAAGACATATGCCTTTGTTCCTTCTTCAGGAGAAAACCATTGCTCATTTTTCTCCTCCTTCTCCATAGATCTATCATTGTTTTTCTTTGACGTTTTACTTTTGTCTGAGTTCAACCTTTCATGTATTATTTCAATTCCTAAAATTCATATTTGTTTGTCAAAAAGGGTTACATCACCATAGAGTAAAATATTCTGTCAGCTACTGCTATTTGTATGCAGACAAATAAAGCAAATTTTACAAATCATGCTATGTTAACAAAGAAATTCTGAGTCAATTTACTGTATCTTGAAAACAAGAAAACAGATTTATTTTCAAATACCTAACAGAAATACTTTAAAAATGGTTGAATCTCAATAATGAAAACCATTACATTTTCTTCTTGCCATAATGGTATGTGAAAACATTCCCCAAAATGGAATGTTTCATTTTCAATTACACATGTAAAATATTTTGACCATTTTCAGTTCTACTTAATGGACAGATTTAAACCTTAGATGGAAAACATATAGAAACAAAGTATTGGTTTCGTATTCAAAATGACTTTTTATCTAAGTGAAGCACTTTAATAAAACAAAACATTTCGAAGTAGAGATATATTCAAGGATACAAAATGATTTTGTACTTTTTTCACAAATATCTATGTAATGGCACGAGCTCACAGCCATTTAAAAACCTCACAATATTTAATTTGGTTTGGTAATTCAATAAATAGGCAAATTTTCAAAATTACCCATATCCAGAAAAAGGAATATTTGAATAGTTAATTACAAATGATAATACCAAATTCATATGTCATATCTTTATCTATTTATCTGTGCTCATCTCTTACTAAGATAGGTAATACTGGATCCAGCTAAATAATTGGCAGACAAACCCATAGTCTGGCAGTTCTCAGACTGTACAGAGGGTACCCGGGATGTCGTGTCAAATTTAGAGGGGCTCTACAGGATATTGAACATTTTTGTTAAATATCACTACTGCATATGTTGGATATAACATGAATGACTACTCTCAGGTTTTTCAACCAAAACATTTAATAAAGTGAATTGCCTGGCATATCTTTTGACTTAGGGGAAAAGTACTGAGATACTAAGTACACTGTGAACAAAAAACATGAGAGAATCTCTGCTCCACATCATTGGAGAGAGCTCCCAAAGCAGATGACCTACTTAAAACTAATGAAAAATTCACGTTTTTCTTAATGGATTTCTTCTTACCTGAAAAAGCCTATATTTTCAATTCAATAATATTAAACAGATCATGTTATGAACTGGGTTTGCTGACAACATATATTTGCCACATACCAACAAACAATCTTCTCTCTGCAGGCTCAGCATCATTAAATTTAGTAGGAGCAGGAGAGGATAAACCAGCTTCTTGGCAGGGAAGCAAAACATTATCTCTATTCTTCACAGAACTGTCACCCTTATCTACAAAAGATACATTGGAGCACAGTAAGTCAACAAGCATTTGTGAATTCACTCTCAAATTACTGAACCTGAATTTCATAATTTTCTATATAATATATATTATACATAATAAATATGTATAAATATACATACAGAGAGGAGAAAAATTTTTTAAAGTCTAAATGTCCATTATACTTAAAATAAGATGTCAAGGAAAAGATTGTAAAAGCTGATATGGTTTTCTGAACTGAATTAATTTTATTTAACAAGGCCATTATTGTGGCATATCAAAGTTTTTGGAGAATGAACAATGCTCAACTTTAGGATAAACAAAGATATGTAAATCATTTTAAATGTTTCTACACCAAAATTTTTGGATTATATATGGTGCTTAAAAATGAATATAAGAAGGGGCGCCTGGGTGGCACAGCGGTTAAGCGTCTGCCTTCGGCTCAGGACATGATCCCAGCGTTGTGGGATCGAGCCCCACATCGGGTTCCTCTGCTATGAGCCTGCTTCTTCCTCTCCCACTCCCCCTGCTTGTGTTCCTTCTCTCGCTGGCTGTCCCTCTCTGTCAAATAAATAAATAAAATCTTAAAAAAAAAAAAAAAAAAAAAGAACACAAAACAGAATTTCCACCCAGGTTCTGTGATACTTCATCCACTGCTCTTTCTATTATGTTGTATTATCTGAAATCTGCCCCCCTCAAGTGTATTAGAAGAATATAAAAATGTAACATCAGGATTGCTCAGAAAATCTTTAAAATTTTGAGAATGTGTATAAAATTTGTAATATGTATGTGCTCAGATGCAACAGTCAGAGAGGTGAGAAGACCCCAGGGAGGTACGGTATGTGGAAGTCCTGAGAGAGTTTGATGACAGAGGTGGGGGGGGGGGTCAACAGTGTAACCCGCTGCTCAGTAGTGGCAGAAGAGCAGTAAAATGGAAGAAAGCTCTGCCTCACCCCTGACGTGTCCTTCCTGTTAAAGGAAGCTATTGCTGCTCTAATTATTTAGTTTCCTTCACTATTTTTCTTCCCCTGTCTGGGAAATCAAATGGTTTACCTGATCGGTAAATCTGCAAAGATTAAATCAGGAATGCAAGGCCTGAATTCACCTTTTTTCTCTTTGGGAACGAGCCTCTCCACTGAGTAGATATAGCCTTTTTCTTCTTTGTTGTAATCCTGCATAGGCCCCCAAAGCAGCTAAGAGGGAGGCATGATTTGAAGGGCAAGAATAAAGCAAGGTTAGCTGATTAAGCAAGGTCGCTGGATGAAGAGATTGAGATGGAGGAATGGCCTACATCAGGAGAGAGTCTTGCCTCTCCTGGCTTTGTGACAGGAGAGAGGATGGGTTCCAATGCATGCTTGGATTTGGAAGTTCAGAGTGTTCCTGCCTGATGGTCTCTATTTCTTCTGAAAAGTAAGAGAAAAGGTCACGCAGAACAGGACTGAATAGATTTCATAGGACTGGTAAACATTTGAAGAAGCAAGTGGAGAACAGGAGAAAACTGGTTACAAAACAGAAAAGATCTCCAATCCAGCCCTGACACTTAAGGCCTTGACAATCTACGCAGATGGAATGTTTTCCCACTCCTTATCCTTTCTCCTCCTCTGAGATTTACTCCATCAACCATTCGCCTCTGTGTCTTGCATTTCAAATTTCTCAGCTTCTTCTGTTGTCTTCAATCTCTCACCATTTCTCCTGCAGCAACTCCCAGCCAGCCTACTGACCACCCTCTTTCCCATTTCAATTCAGCTCTCATCCCAACAATTGTTCCCTTTCTGAATCACTGATACTCAGAAATCACAGAAGGTTCCCACTATTACAGAATAAACGGTACAGCACATCAGACCCCCATGCTTTTGCTATATTGCCCTTTGCCCAGATTATGCTGTTCAAGATCATTTGTCAAACTCTACATAGATGTCATCTCTTTTATAAAGTTATCCCAGACCCCAAAAGTCAGCATTAGCCTCTGCACCACACCCACATATCCAAAACTACAACTGGCTCTTACTTCAATCTTCTTTGTATTTATTTATTTGTGACTTTTACTAGATTTTCAACTTTTGCAATTAAGAGACACTGCCATATTCTATTGTCGAGGCTAAATACAGCTCTTAGAAAAGGCAGGAGTTTAATAAATACCTGGTAATTTTTTTAAAAGATTTTATTTATTTATCTGACAGAGCACATGGGAATACAAGCAGGGGAAGCCAGAGAAAGAGAAGCAGGCTCCCCACTGAGCAGGAAGCCCAATGAGGGGCTCAATCCCAGGACCTGAACAGAAGGCAGACACTTAACGAACTGAGCCACCCAGGCGCCCCACTTCTGTTAATTTTAAAGTCACATTATTTCCAGGTGTCGACCATGGATAACAAGAACGTATACGGTGAGAATAGGCAACAACATTCATATCTAACTTACCATCCTTTAAAATAATTGTTTGCTTATCAAGATGAGTTGCCATATATGGGTAAATAGTAAGTAGACAGTTTTCTGCTGTTGCAGTAACTGGAAGCAAAAACCTAAAAGTGAAAACACTGCATTTCAATAAAATAAAATTGTCAGATGCAGTAAATACAATGAAATATTTTTTAAGTACCCTGGATGGCTTAAATGGTCAAGACATGAATTATTCATCATTTTTCTTTCTACCTGCTTTGTTTTTCTTAACCACCTACTGTAACTATTTTAATGGTTTAAGACTATTTACTTTTAAAGTTTTTACCAGAGATGGTTAATTTCATTGTCAAGCGTGTTCTAGAACACCGCTTATAATTACACAGGTTCACAAACAGATTCGGGAAATTTTAGAACTGAAGGAGCCTCAGAGTTAATTTATTCACCTTCTTCTTTTATAGAATCCCTGACAACGGTATCTAGCCTCAGCTGACACTACTAGGGAGATACTACAAGTGACACTCATGCCTCAGAGACAACCCTTTTCTTGTATAGAGAGCTCTAACTTCAGACATTCTGTTTCAGGGCAACAGAGAACAAAATCGATGATCTGATCCCCATTACATTCTTTCAAACACTTAAAAACAGTCACTGCATCTTCTCCAGGCTTTCTCTTCTTCAAACTGAAAACATTTAGAACACTCAAGGTTTCTTTCAACTACAAGGTCTCCAGAAATTTCACATACAATCTGCCTTCTTCAGATGATCTTTTTTATTTTGTGTCTGTCGTTTAAATGTATCTGAGAACTGAAAGTAATGTTACAAAAGTTACTCAACCGCTAGAGTATTAATCCCTTCCACAGCCTACACACTATTATTTTATAAAATCATTGTGAACTTTCTTATTAATAAGAGCCACAAAACACTCTAAGATTATATTGGGCCTGTCTAATTTACGTGACAACTCTGTCCTTGTCCAACTTTTTTTTTTTTTTAAAGTAGGTGCCACAACTAACATGAGGCTGGAACTCACAACCCCAAGATTAAGAATCATGTGCTCTAGGGATGGAGCCCATCAGGTGCCCCCAACTATTCTTTTAACAGAAGTACTATATTTTATATCTATACCACTGTAATATTGGATTATTTTTTTTTTAAGGATTTTATTTATTTATTCGACAGAGATAGAGACAGCCAGTGAGAGAGGGAACACAGCAGGGGAGTGGGAGAGGAAGAAGCAGGCTCATAGCGGAAGAGCCTGATGTGGGGCTCGATCCCATAACGCCGGGATCACACCCTGAGCCGAAGGCAGACGCTTAACCGCTGTGCCACCCAGGCGCCCCTGTAATATTGGATTATTGGTTTAATTTCTGCATTATAGTGATTATCAAGATAATTTTACTCTTGCATCAGCTATGTATCATATTAGCCCTTCTATGTAGCTTACAGTCACTGAAAAGGTGAAATGACAACATCTGTGTTATAATCCAAGCTGACACAAATAAAATACAGGATAGGATGAGACTCAGAAAAACTTTGTAGCTGAAATATAATGAGCTGTCGGGGATATTAAAATAAACATGTTATATGTAAATGAATTGATTTTCACTTCAGTTCTGCATATTTTCTCATAAGGAATGCATTATGTTTTTCTCTTTACCAGCTGACGTGCATTAAAATATTATGCAAACTACACATATTCAACATTGTCTTGTTTGACCAACCCTAATCATTCTGTCCCATCATTCTAAACACATGTATCAGATTGTCCTAGTCAGGATTAAATTGTATTTCTATATTATAGTTGTTTTTTCTATAGGATGTCCTTTTTAAAATGAAATTTAAAATTCCTTCATAGCATGAATCATTACTTCTACATATTATGTATTTATGCTATATGCAGTGATCACTCCAAATTCCATTAACTGCCCAACTCTGTTTAACTAATATTTTTCAGATTAAATAACATAGTTTATCCGTAGATACTATAATCAATGTTATCTTACAACCAAAAATGCTTTCTGCTTTCACAGGTATTTCAGGAAAGGAAAGACTACTCCAGCAAATGCGGGGGCTGCTCTGCCCTTATGTCCTTATCCCCTAGGATGTAATTTCTTTGTGCTGGGCTCTCGTCCTCCGGGTGGGCATGGTGGGGTAACTGTAACATTCAAGAACCAATGTTGGACTGCTAGAGCTGCTGAAAGCTTCAATTGCCTTAGGAGTTTATGTTCCCCTGGGTAATGCCACAGCCGATGCCTGTGTGGTGCAGGAGTTTAAAAGCCCAGCTTCTCTGCTTCAAATAGGACAGAAACTGCTGGTGTAACTTCATCTCCAGAGGATCCCATGGGATCAAGCTAAGGCTGGGACTCCGACTTAAATTTCATATTATTTGGGATGACTGATTCCATGTTCTGCTTCCTCTACCTTGTTTTTTCCTGGCAGTCCTTCCTTAATAAACCACATATCCATGAATCTTCACCTAAAAGTCAGCTTGTGGACAAGCCCTCCCCAAGACAACAACCAAATGAACCAAATGACACTGCTTAAAGAAGCTATACCACTTGAAACAATTATAAAATGGTACAGAACTAAATAAGGTTGAAATAAAATTCATTTGGAGAAAGAAATGGGGACAAATAATGTAATTTGTCCTCTTATAAAACTAGTTTGTTGCAGATGACAACACTGATTTCGGATACTCCTCAGAGTAAAGAATAACCAACGGATACAAAATTCATTTGACTACATTCTTCTATGGAGCACATGATAGAGAATTTATACAACTTGCACAGCATGGGAATATGGACACTGTATACATTAATATCATTATTAAAAATATATTAAAACAGAAAAGGGACTTGTAGCCAATAATATTAATACTATACATTTTAACAAAAATATTTCTGGGAAAATTGGGCACCTTATCAGAGAATAATGGCATTCTTTATGTATTCTCTATACCAATCCATATAGCCAGGAACCATTAGTGGTAGAGAACTTACTCTAAAAACACTCAAAATTACAGTAACAGTAAAATGACTATAACATTGTACAGTAACAGTGAAATGACTACAACATTATGGATTTCAGTTCCATTTGGAGATTTAAATAGCAATCTTCAGGTACAAGTGATTTAGAAGGGTTCCAACGGGCAAAATTCAGGATGGACATTTCTGGCAACAGAGTTGATATGAGGCAGATGGTGGTGGTTACAGAAATGGGCTTGAACTATTTGTGGCAGCTACTGTGCTGGGCATCTAAAATGCATTATTTTATCTACATAAGTGTTCTCAACAGTCTTTGAGGATACATATTATTAACTTTCTCAGACTTTGGTTACAAGAGCAAGGTCCAGAAAAACTCAACAATTGTTTAAAGTCACACAATTAGGAAATAGAGAGCCCAAATTCACGTTCAATATACCTGAAGCAAAGCTATGCTCTTGGCCACTGCATGAGAATGGGTAGCTTCCAGATCTCTCTTGCAGCACATATGCTCAAAGTTACCAAGTTGCAATAGTGATGGATGTAAGGGCTTATAAACATTTTTTATCAATTAGTTCATTAAACAGCATGCATTTTAATACTTCTAGCTGTTCTAATAATATTAAATTATGTAAGTTCCTATTAGAAGCTGGTTTAAATAAAAACCTTTTTTGGAAGCTACAAATATTCTCCTGGATTGTAAGGGAGAAATATTTTATTTCAGATGCTCTCCTAAGTAAACAATAACCAACACTTATAAAATCGACACAAAAAAATTCTCCCGTTGGACACATGAAAATTCTGACAGAGGTGGAAGGTCTGCAGTTGTGTATGGAAACAAAAGGTACTGCTGTACCCTAAGTGACAATGCAAAATGAAAGGATAATGAACACTCTGGGGGCTCTCCAGAGACCTCCCACCATTTTAGACATGACTGTCATACAAAACTATGAATATTTTAGTATGATAAATCAATCAGTAAATACCACAATATATGGAAAGTCAAATATGGTGTGCAAATTTATTTTTATCCTTTGTCATTTTCAGGTTCACCAGAAATTTCTCATTAATGATTTTTCTTCCTCTACCTCAACATTCTACTTTACATATTTCCAAAATCACAGAGGAATTGAAAGACTAGTAAAATAAACACATATGTACCCTTCACCTGGTTTAGCAATTACTATTTTGCCACATTCATTTCTCTCTCTTCTATTAAAAATTTCTTTCTTTATGTATGCATTTTAAATATTTTTATTTATTTGACAGAGAGAGAGAGACAGCCAGAGAGAGAGAGAGAACACAAGCAGGGGGAATGGGAGAGGAAAAGGCAGGCTCCCAGCAGAGCAGGGAGCCCGATGCGGGGCTCGATCGCAGGACCCTGGGATCATGACCTGAGCCCAAGGCAGACGCTTAACTGAGCCACCCAGGTGCCCCTAAAAATTTATTTTCTTATAATATATGAGTACCCCTAAATTTACCCCTAAATATTCAGCCTGCATACCCTAAGAACATTATTCTATATCATCATAATTGTATCATCACTACCATCAAATTTAACATCAGTACAAGAATATTATCTAGTTTACAGTCCACACTGAAGAGTCCCAGTAAAGTCAAAGTCCAAACTGAGATCACTGACTGAATTTACTTTCTTTAAATCAGGACAATTTCCCAGTCTTGTGTGGTCCTTCATGGCACTGACACTCCTTTTAACAGTCAAGGCTAGTTGTCAGAAGTATCCTGATTGTCTTCACAAGACTGGATAATGTTTTATTTCTGACCAGAAAAACTTCATATGTGCTGTGGCACGGTTCTCACTTCATTCCACCAGGAAGCACAGCAGGTCAGTGTTCCTCATTAGTGATACTAAGTTTGGTCTTTTGGTTATGATAGTATCCATCAGATGCCTTCATTTTTTATACCAACATTTAAAATATATAATTTATACATCATGAAATCCATCTTAAGATGTACTTATCAGTTCTTAATATTTTACAAAGTTGTGTAATTCACATGTAACTTTATTTACACACAAAAAGGGTGGATATGTTTATTTAAATAGTTAATGCTTACCATAGCTAGTACTTTTATGTTAGTTAGGCCAATCAATGGAACTTAATTCGGTACCGTAATGTATATTTATAGCAGTCGAGGTCTTTGATGATGTTGCCAGAGAGAAGAATCTCTCTATCACAGGTGAGGACATCAAACATCATTTTGTTACTCATTAATAAAGTTACAGAATTTTTATTTATTTATTTTTATTAGATCAAAACAGAATGAAAAGATTCTTGATGATAATGTGATTCTCATTTATTTGCTTTTCAATAACCTTCTTTGATTGGAGGGCAAAGAAATAAAATTATAACTGCTCTTCTGAACATTGCAATAATCCACAGTATATGTTATCTGCAGCCCATCAAGGTGCTGTTATTTATGAACATTAATAATCCTAGGAAGTATACACTATTAACTGATTTTGTGAGCTTGAAAATATTTTTGGTTTTATCTTAATTTGCATAAATCCACAGAAGTGTGTTTCACATATGAATGTAGTCCACTGATTTGTATCACAGCAAAGTAAGGTACAAGCACGTAATTCTTCTTTAGATACATGAGAGATCCATGGATATTCATCAAGTCTAGAAATATATGTCCACTTAGCAATATTTTAAATATATATCAACTCTTTTTACAAGAATCATCTCATTTTTAGTCTGCCCACCAATCTGTAAATAATCCCATAACTGATATTAACCATGAAATCGTAAAATCCCTCTTCAGGTCTATCCTCACAATTTTAAATCATTATCTTTGATTAATATAGTATTTCAAACATTTTATTCTTACTTCAGTGTTCTTATGGGAAAATATATAGTGGTTAACACAGTTGATGGGTCTCCAGGGAAGAATTGTGAGGAAATGTACCACCAACATTTACCACCTTTTATATCTATGCATAGATATGTATACCATTAATGTATAAACAATGTGTCTATTTGTTTTCATGAAGGTATATAAATTTATTATATTTCAAAAATATTCAGGAAAAATTTATACTTTAATCAGAAAGAAATACAAATTACTTTAACACAGTAAAGGGCACTACCTTCACCCCCCCCAAAAGTAGAACTGCTAAATATGGCCGCATGCTCTATAATGTGATTAACACAATAATGCCTCATGAAGCTGAGTTGAAAAATTATTTCTAAGTTGGGTGAATCATTAGCTGTTCTGCTGCTTGCATCATTATATACTTAACGGTTAATTCCAAAAAAATTAAGAGCCAAAGCTATAGCTATTAGATATAATATATGGGTCATGATTTGCAACTTGATGGAACCAAACACTAAAACCCTCTCCATGATAACATGAACTCATACAAAACAAAAAGCTTACTTTCATTAAATTCTTTCTATTTTTTTTTTTTTGTTTTAAAGATTTATTTATTTATTTGAGAGAGAGAGAGAGGGCACCACAAGTGGCCGGGGGGGGGGGGTGGAAAGTCAGAGGTAAAGAATCTGAGAGCCAAGCCCATCACGGGGCTCAATCCCACAACCCTGAGATCACAACCTGAGCCAAAATCAAGAATCGGATGCTTAACTGACTGAGCCACCCAGGCACCCATCATTAAATGATTTCTAGAATGCTGGAGTGCACTGTACTTAGAAGACAACCATGATCTAGCTAAAACACAAACTAGGTAGTTTTTACAGGTTAGTTTCATTTTCCCTCTTAGAAGATTTCAGGATACATATGTATTTTTAATGAACCTAACAAAAAATAAGAATTCATAAACTGAAACATATAGAATCAAATTCTAAGGAAGAGATTTTTTTAATAAACAATAACACAGACTAAGATGAGAGTTAGAGTTGGAAGCCATCAGCTCTGTGTCATGATGGCACTTCCTCTAATAGAATTCCTTGTGAAAAATCATTTCCCTATCTGGCCAAAGGCCTAAAATCCCACCATGAAATATGTATTATTATTGGTTAGAGCAATACAATCCAGAATATTTGCTGATTAGAAATTAGTATTTTAAACATTAAAGATTAACACCTAAGCAAGAGAACACTTATTAGAGAGCAACTAGGATATGATGAAATGACTTCAAGGGCTTGGGAAATCAGGTGATGGTCTGGCATCACTTTCAGAGAAAATATGGTTGCAGAGGGTGAAGTCAGCTGGGGACTCCTGGCAAAAGAGAAGTGGTTCCGAAGGGAAGGGAAAAGTAAATTAACCAGGAATTACCATGTATGAAGTACAGTTGGTCCCTGACTTAGATGGTTTAACTTGTGATTTTTAGATTTTGGAATGATGAGAAAGCAATACACATTCAGTAGAAACCATACTTCAAATTCTGAATTTCTATCTTTCTCAGGCTACTGACATGTGGGACAATATACCTAGAACCATTATGTTTTCCACTTTTAGTACAGCATTCAATGAATTACATGAGATATTCAATACTTTATAATAAAATAGGTGTTGTGTTAGATGACTTTGCCTAACTACAGGCTGATGTAAGTGTTCTAAGCACATTTAAGATGGGCTAGGCTAAGCTATGATGTTTGGCAGAGTAGGTGTATTAAATGCATTTTCAACTTACAATATTTTCAATTTATTGTGGGTTTATTGGGGCATAACCTCATCATAACTTGAGGGAGATCTGCACAGCATAAAACACTCTTACCTCATTAATATCCCAAAGTTAGATTACATCTTTCAGAATATCCCCATTGAATGTAAGTTCAGTGACAGGAAAAGAGAAAAGGTTTATTTGAATTGTGTGTTATTTTATTCCTTTCCAAAAAGAGATAACTGAAATTCATGCAAAGTTACCTTTCCAATATCAATAGCAGACGTAGAACACTAAATCTACCAAGAGGTTTCAATAATCTATAAGAATGGTTCCCGATTTGCAGGCCACAGACTCTTACAAAGCAGCACAGGGCAGACATTCACTGAAAAGCAATTTGCCTAACGCAGATTTTAACAAATGAACCTACAGATTTCAGTATGTGCTCTAATAGTTAATAAAAATAAATTTTACTTTAAAGTGTTACTGAATTTGGAGTAACTTGGTAATATGTTTTCTCAAAAACAAATACCAGAGTAAAATGTAAGTACTCTCATGTAGAGGGTCTAGTAAATGCAGTACTTGAAACACATAAAACTTCTGCTCTTCAGCTTGAAGAGGCCACACTAGTACTCCATGCGTTTACGTAAGGCTGTGATAAAGATCATTTGGAGTGTATGAAAGATAGGTATCAGCAAACCCTAAAGTAGAATCCTGAACTACCTTTTTCATTTTAGCATGGAATAAATGAATTCAACTTCCTGTCACTGCTGCTTCTTTATGCAGACTTATCTAATAGTAATAGAAAAACACTCCGTCCAGCGAGACCCTGGAAAAGATCAGATTCCATTATCTACAAACACCCATGTGCTGGCTACAAAATGCACTCAGAGACTGATTCTCACAGTTCTAGGGAATATGTTGTTAAAATCATAAGGCAAACATTTGCTGCTGGATTTGGAAATTAGAAAAGAAAACCCTTAAAATACAGTAACCCTGAGGTAAACAGTTGTCAAGAGAACAACAGAGTATGAGATTAGGGGAAAGGGAGGCATCAAAGAAAGTATAAAATAAATAAGCCAAAAAAGTATAAAACATAATAAATTTGTGTGGCCATTTCAGTAAATTTACTGTTAAGTTTGGGAGTTCTACTAACAACTACAAAGGCTATATTTGGGAGATTAGTAACATACAGGATATTTGGTTAACAAATAAAAGTAAAGAAGGGGCACTTGGGTGGTTCTTTCGGCTAAGCATCTGCCTTTGGCTCAGGTCATGATCTCTGGGTCCTGGGATCGAGGCCCACGTCGGACTCCCTGCTCAGTGGGCAGTCTGCTTCTCACTTTATCTCTGTCCCTCCCCCGAACTCATGCTCTTTCTCTCTCTTTCTCTCTCTCAAATAAATAAATAAAATCTTTTTTAAAAAGTGAAGAAATATTTAGTTACACAAAACAAACTACAGCAAGCTACAAAAATTGATTTAATTTGCATCTAATTCACATTCATATATGCTGCTTTTAAATTTTCTTTCATTTCAAAGGTTTGTTGATGTCAGACACTGCCATCAGTCACCATGTCCTTAATATCAAGTCAATCAAAATCACTCTTTCCCATTCCCCACTTTACTACCACACTGTAGCTCTGTACCACTTCACAGCATCAGTCTGGGAGAGCTTCTTTATTGGTCTTTTCATTTCTAATCTTTGTATTTGCACAGTCACCCAACACATACATATCTTCTCTCTTTCATCTAGTTCCTTACGGGTAAAGACCAGTATACAGCACATAAAAGATACGTGGAAGTTGTGACTACATACATGGGTGGATGGATGGATGGATGGACGGATGGACGGAGTGACTGACATCCTTATTCAAGATCCACTCGAGCTAACAGAAAAGACTACTTCACAGCCCTCATCAGGGATACCACAAGTATATTTAACCTCAAATTATCATAGGTTGGGTTTACTGGAAGAAGACAGTTTGGGGTTTAAGAAGTTTATTAGAATCAATACCTATGTAAGAAAGAGGGAGGGAGCAGAATGGAGAATAAGAGCAACAAGATGGGCTGCAAGTGTAGAGAACAGGATGATGTAGAACAGCCATATCGGCCTAATAAGGCCTTGGTCAGCTGGGCAGGGAGCTTTGGATTGCCCTCCAGAGCTTCTGGCATAGGGCTACAATGTCTGCCCCCCATAAACTTGCCTGAGCCAGTCAGGGAACGCAGGCTGCTTGCCTGGTGGAGTGTAACCTTAGGCCAAGTGGAGGTGGGACAGGTTCTGCAGGAGCTGACAAATGGAAATGGTCGGCTGGCTGCATTCCACATGTTTGGACAGCAAATCCTACCTTGAAGGGGCACAAGAAAGTGCAGTTGCATGTACTCCATACTAATCAACCCACTTTTATTTTGGTTTCTAAATCAGAAAAATCTAACAGGTGAGATGATCATCTAGTACAGCAAGGTGTACAAACTGCTAACCACAAACTCTTGGTGTGTTTCACAACCCAGGAGGTACATGTCGGTCAATTCAAGCAACTCTGCCTAAGTGAGAGGCTGACCGACCAGTCAAGAGCTTCATATCGCCCCTAGATCCGTGAAGCCCTTTGGAGAACACAGAGTCTTGAGGCACATGTTAGAATTCTACTGGCTATAAATGCGAAATGTCCGTCTTAGTCAATTTTCCCGAAGCCCAGCTCTTATTCATTAGTATGAATTCACTGCATATGTCACATAGCACTCATCTTTTGTAATAAGTATCATTTGAATACCTAATGACCAATGGTGTGGTATTTAAAGTTAGGGTTTCATCAAGCGGGAACCAACTGAATGCAAGTGGACAATAATTTTATTTTGAAACTAAGGGCACGACTGCGTCCTCTAAGATTCATTATAATGATATTCGTCTTTAAATAAAATCCAAGCATTTAACTGATAAACTTTAAGCAGCCTGCTGAAATACTGAAACACTATTATTAAGATACTTTATCAGTTGCTATTTGGTTGTAATACTGAAAGTGTTCAGGCTATAGGTAGAAGTCAAAAAATTTAAATAGTAAAATTACATAAAATTAAGAATATTAAAATAAGATAGTTCAATACATTTAATCAACAAATTAGAAGAAATGCTAGTAATATTGTTAGTTTTAAGTTGAATTCAAATTTATAAATAAAAAAATTTTCAATTAGTTGTACCATGTTCTGCCTTTCTTTTAACTTGAGGGAAGTAAATGAATTTTGATTTCTAGTATTACCCTCTGTAAACATAAAGCATGAGTTTGAATATCACCTATCTGATGAGAAATGCTCAAAATTAGAGAAAGCAATAATTATAGAGAATTAATGGCCACAGAAATTAAACCAGGTTGCGATGGGAAAGAAATACACAAGAGATCTCTGGGGGCATCAGTATGTTCTATTTCTGGACAGAGTGGTAGATAAAAGAATGTTCACAATGATTTGTTAAGATACACAAATTCATTTCACATAGTTTTATCTATGTCATTTCATGAAGGAAAAAAAACCTTTCTAAACAATTAATCAAAAAAGTAACTTGTAAACCAAATGCCCTCAAATTGATACTACCATGGTAACTGAAAATTCTCACCATGGAAATATCATTCGCACTAAGTACAAATTTAGAAGGGATTGGAAGTTTCTTTGTAAAAGTGGAATCGATACTGGCGTTTAGAAATTGGGAATGTTAGGGGCGCCTGGGTGGCACAGCGGTTAAGCATCTGCCTTCGGCTCAGGGCGTGATCCCGGCGTTATGGGATCGAGCCCCACGTCAGGCTCTTCCGCTATGAGCCTGCTTCTTCCTCTCCCACTCCCCCTGCTTGTGTTCCCTCTCTCGCTGGCTGTCTCTATCTCTGTCGAATAAATAAATAAAAATCTTAAAAAAAAAAAAAAAAAAAAAAAAAAGAAAGAAAGAAATTGGGAATGTTAGCACAAACACCTCCCCACATTATCTCCAAATCAAGATTATAATCAGCAATGACAGAAGGAAGCAACCTTTAGTAGTCAACAGAGAAAAACCCAATATGCCATACCACAAAGTATGTGAACAAACCTCTTCTTAATTAATAATACGGCAATAATACCAATATACTTGTTTGCAGGGATTTAAAATGCAGAACCGACAAACATGGAAGTCAGGATATGTTTAAAGTCAAATCAAGGGGGCACCTGGGTGGCTCAGTAGGTTAAACGGCCGACTCTTGATTTCAGCTCAGGTCATGTTGTCAGGGTCCTGGGATCAAGCGTGACAGTCTCCGTGCTCAGCGGGGAGTCTGCTGGAGATTCTCTCTCTCTCTCCTTCCCTCTGCCCCCCACACCGGCTCTCTCCCCCTGTCTCTCTCAAATAAATAAATCTTTAAAAAATAAAATAAAATAGAATAAAATAAAAACAAATCCAAGGATTCAATACAAATACAAAAGGATAAACATATCTGAGCATCAAAAGGAAAATTTTCAAAAGATGGGGCTAGCATGTAGAGTCATGTCACCTTCCACACAGTTCTTACTGAAACAACTACCAAACCTACTGGTGGAAACTGGGCACCAGTGTCAGGGCCTTTTGGGTCTTGCAGAACTTCCGGTGGAGAAGGCCAAATCTGCAGTTGCCCAAAAGGCTCGACTGTATGAAATGCAATTAGAACACCAAAAAAGATTTATATGTTGTAAAATTTAATAAAATACTGGAAGTACTGTAAAAAGAGCTGTTCCTACTTGGGTTGGAGTCTGCTATTGCCCAGGATCTATCCTCTTGTTTACAGAAACAGAATCCCCCTCCCAAGGGTGAACAGGACACACAGCCATGCAGGTACACACACTTGCACCTAGGCGAGCCCACAGGACATACTGGCAAAGGTGATGGGTTCATGTTCTAGTTCACATCCTTAAAATGTCTGGCCTGTACTGCCTGCATTCTATTCCATTAGTCTAGAGATAACAGCAGCAGACTTCAGAAGCTGTACATTAATGATGGTAGAGCTAGCCCACAAGCCCCAGACTACCTTACCACTTCATTCTGTTGTGTGACATATGCAGGAAAAAACCCACAGACTAATTAGGCACAATATTATCTTAAAAACAACTTTTATCTATGTCTCTATCAATGTACACATATTTACCCATACATACACATGGAGGGTTGCATATACCTGTATAACTAAAGGTAATATATGAAAAGATACTGCATTTTTAATACAATATGTGATCATGTATGTGGGATTAAAGCGGAGAAGCTATTAGTGGTATTTTCAACTTTTGCATTGTTTTGAATTGTTATAGTAAGCATGCTTTCCTTTTTGTTATTTAAATGCTTGATTTTCTATGCATAAAGCAATCAAATATTGTAATAGCAGTCAAATATTATAATCCTGGTAAGGTATTTTCTTGATTAATCAATTCATATTTACAAATAGGTGAAGGGCTGAGTAGCCAGACAGGGTCCGAGGAAAGAGAGACGGAGAGGACCCTACCAATAGGTCCCAAGGTGGCAACCAACTGCATGGGGATCCAACTTCTAGGAGCTCTGTGAAGACCAGCAATCAGTCAGGGGCTCATAACCAGTAAGGGAGACACAAAGGGCAAGACATTGGAATTTCCTCTAAAATGAAAAGTCTCTTAACAGGGCAGAGACTCTCCAACCATCACTGTGGGTAAAGAGAAGGAAAAAGGACTGTGGTTAACTTTTCTTTCTGCAACCTGTGTTAAAAGCACTATGACTTAGGGGCGCCTGGGTGGCTGAGTCGTTAAGCATCTGCCTTCAGCTCAGGTCATGATCCCAGCATTCTGGCATCGAGCCCCGCATCGGGCTCCCTGCTCAGCGGGAAGCCTGCTTCTCCCTCTCCCACTCCCCCTGCTTGTGTTCCCTCTCTCGCTGCCTCTCTCTCTGCCAAATAAATAAATAAAATCTTTAAAAAAAAAAAAAGCACTATGACTTAAATATTGCCATTAAATAATGGCAAATATTATATTGGACGTTTCTGGGCTTTTGAAATTTCTATACACATTTTAAGTACCACCACTTTGCTATAAGTGAATGATGAACAAATCATAATTATGAAATTTTTCTGTTGAGTTTATTATAATACATTGGTATCCTATGTCTTGGTTAAATACAAATAAACATTCTACTTTATAATTTAGACTGTGCTACAGTCTACCATGAAAATAATGTTCTTCATAGAATGAAGGTGCCATTACAAAGAGCCTTCCACAGGGCTAGGTCAAGGAATAAGGAAAAGATGATTGTATCAGAACAAAGCATGGCCCCTTATGAACTCTACTCCCCCCTCACTGCATATTCTATCCATACATACAACAACAAGAAAGGTGGACAAATACACAGTGTGATGTATAACCCAGCCCCCCAAAACATAACAGATAATGTTTCAGGGCAGTATCCCGACATTGTCTTCAGTTATGATCTATTAGATGATTATTGCAATATTCTTGAGATTTCCCATTGCCTGCATTTCAGCAGCCGTGACACTAAAATTCTAGATGGCTCATTGTTAACAGGAAGCAGGTTTGTGCTGAGAATGGAGACTCGGAACGATGAACATTTCCTAAATAACTGGTCTTCTTAATACATAAGGGGAGTATTGAATACCTCCAAAGTTGCTTCTAGCTATCTGGTAGTGTCCCTTGGTTCTTGACTCACTTTATGGACTTATGTTAAATATTTAAATGTCCATTTAAATATATATTTACAGGCTTATTTTAAATATCCAAATATCCCAGAAAGGCACATACAAAGCAGATACTAATTTACATTAGAGTTACTAAGGTCACATTACCAACCTGAATGCATTAATGCTCTACGTGTTTGACTCTGGGTCTTATTCATTCTCCTTTAATCTCCTGTATGTGATGCGGGTTCCCACCCCTTCAAAAATAGTAAGGTGTGTGGAAGGGGCATGCTAAGAAATACTAGAAACAGAACCAACGTTGCCAGGTGCACACTATACAAATATCAAATTATGCACTGAGTAAAACAATAATTAGAATCACCTTTCATTATTCCACATTTCCTTCTTATTGTACTGAATGCTTTAAAAAATAACATAATTTCAATTTACCTGATTGTCAATGCCCTATTATTTTAATAGAAGTAAATAACAAGTTTTATCATGCATCAAAAATGTTTATGAATCCATAACAAGGTTGATAAAATATGACTATATGTAGAAAGAGATTTAATTAAGAGCTGCACATTCTCAGTTTTAAACAAAAGATCTGCACATTTTGAAATACATTTCCTCCGTAGTGAAATGTTCAGTATATTTGTTATTAAGACCAGAGGCTTTATCTCTAAATTTAGAATGGAATAACTAACACATATCAATGAAGAAGGTAGAAATGACAATTTATCATCTAAACTTCCTATTAATGCATTAATTTGCCTACATATTCCATGTCCTTATTTTACTTGTTTTAATGTCAGAAAACCTACAGAACCTTGTACCTTAAAACCAGCAAAACAAAAGATGACTATGACTAGTTACTTTTCAGAAAAGATCGAGAATTTTGCAAAACCGCATCTTGCTCACGATTAGGAGAACTACAAATCTGTATTGCTTTAGAGTGAGCAACTAAATCAGGCATGACCCAGAAGTTTGTGTGCCAAGAAATTCAAGAGCAGACACCTCAGTGGCAGCTTTGCTGCTAACGACATGGAAGCTTCTAAATATCAGCCAATCTCCAATGTGTGGGGCCACTTCTCCTGATGGAATTAGAACTGTATTAACTGTGTGTTTTAGATATAAAAATCATGTTTCATATGGTAAAAGGGTGATATTAAAATATTTATCTTTGAATTTTGATGAATGCTACGATCTAAAAGGGAGGTACATATAAATATGTAGCATAAGCACCTGACAATTCGTTTTTCTGACTGTAATGTAAGTGCCTGACATTAGGCTTTTGATTGCAGAGGCATCCACTTCAAAGACATCCATCTGAAATAAACTGCCAGCTACACAACTAGGTAAAGAGCCAGGCCACCCCACCCGTTTAGAGATCTCTGGTTGACCTCGGTAACTGACCATCTGACTGCTTGCTTTTCCCTGCCCTCACTTTAATTTCTGCTCTTATATTTTAAATTCACTAATAAAGAGTGAACCCCTGAAACCCTAGGTGTCCCACCCTCAACCCCAGGCTTGCACACTTTCTTTCTACTGGCAACCTCACTGTGTGGCCCCGAGCGTGCCTTATACCCTTAAAAACATGTAATAAACGTTTTTGTTTTTGTTTTTTTCCAAAGTTCCTTGATGGTTGTTGCTAGCGTGCATCTTGCAATCACAGTAACAAACACAAGGGTCTCGGTCCAGCCACAACACTGGCTCTGAGAGGGGAAATGTCTATGGGCACTCGCCACAAATAGCCCAGGGCCGGTGAGTGCTTCCAGTATTCGTAGCCAACAGTCACTATCGATTATGTGAGACTGACCCAAAAGAAATTAAATACAGAATCCTTTGAACTCTGGCTAACACAGGCATTAGCCTTTAATGGCTAATTCTTGGGCGCCTGGGTGGCTCAGTCAGTTAGGTGTCTGCCTTCAGCTCAGGTCATTATCTAAGGGTCCTGGGATGGAGCCCCTTCAGGCTCCCTGCTCAGCGGGGAGTCAGCTTCTCCCTCAACTTCTACCCCTCCCCCCGCTCCTGTGCGCTCTCTCTCTTTCTCTCTCTAATAAAGAAATAAAATCTTTTTTTAAAAAAATTACTAAGTCTTGAGTGGGTCCAAGGTTCAAAAGCAGTGTTTGAGACAGGTGAGGCACTGGTGTGAGGACCTAGGACAGTGGCTGGTTCCCAACCAGAAAAGAAATGTTTCTTTGGCAGATATTTCCCTGGCAAGGATATACCACTGTGTGCCAGCTAATGAGCAGTCCTGATGTTAGTTTACCCTCATGTACCACCCAGCCTGTTTGGTACTATTCTTCCTGTACATTGCTAATCAGCCTCTCATTCAGAACATAACACGTGGTTCAACTTGCCTTAAAACATCGAGATCTTTTTATTCACGTAATAGATTATAAACCACATGACACATCAAAACTTAGAAATAATTGTATTCAATTTTCTTAGTAAACTGACCATGTTTTAACAATAAAATCCTAGGATTTGAAAAGTTAAAGGGAAGAAAAGTTGTGTGATAGAGATGAGATTTAATCTCAAATCTAGGTTCTTTCACAAGATAGCTGGTTGAGGGTCAAAAAGAGAAATAGTAGTACTTCAATTTCCTCTGCTATAAATTCAGAATTATACTTCCCAACGTAGATCTCTTAAACAGATTAAGTTAGATAATGTATTAGCAAATAAAGCAAAACTACTCTAAAAGAAAGATGGGTATTTAAAGATTCTCACAGCAATACCATTTTCTAGTGTTAATGTTATTTCTTGCCAAATATTTAAGTGTTCCACTCTTGAATCTCTCTGATAGCATTTTCCTTATTCAGTCTTTTTAGGTCCAGTGCTTCCTGAACTTTACTCCACACGAATCACCTGGGGATATTTTAAACATAGAGATGTTGGTTCCTCAGATCCAGAATGAGATCTGAAGTTCTGCCTTTCACACCAGCTCAATGTCTGTCTGGACTAGCAACCTCAGCCTCAAATGGGAACATGTTAGACACGCAAATGTGCACGCCCCACCCAAGACTTACTAAATCAGGAACTCTGGCGGTGGGGCTCGGAATATGTGTTAACAAGCCCCCAGGGTGAGTCATATGTGGGGTCAAGATTGAGATCTGGGATTCCAGAGTGAGGGTTCTCAACTTTGACTTCCCATTAGAATCACATGGGGAGCTTTCTAAATTTGCAGTGGCCCTCATAGTCTCTGGGTTAGACTGAGGCAATGCATAGTTTTGAAAAATTGCCATCTGAGGGGCGCCTCGGTGGCTCAGTGAAGCATCTGCCTTCAGCTCAGTTCATAATCCAGGAGTCCCAGATCAAACCCCGTGTCAGGCTCCCTGCTCAGTGGGGAGTCTGCTTCTCCCTCCGCAGTTCCCCCTGCTCTTTCTTTCGCGCACACTCTCTCTTTCTCTTTCTCTATCACTCTCTCAAACAAATAAAATCTTTAAAAAACAAAACAAAACAAAAACCTTCCCAGGTGATTCTGGTTTCCAGTCATGAGCAGCACTGCTGTGGAAGCGGGGGGGAAGCACAACCATATCTATTTGGGAGATAAGGAATTTAGGTTTCTTTCATTTGGCTTAAATTTTAATTTTCAATTACTCATGTTAACTCTCTTATAAAGCAGCTGAATTTTTTCCTTTGCTCTAACGTTATTCAAATTAAATGTGGGTACTAACAAGGGAAGATATAATCAGTTTTGAGTATAATAGATATGTGTTAAATATTTATGTGATTTAAAAAAGTGTATGGAGTACCCAAGAGTTCTGACACACCATATTCCTAATTTTGAACCTTCAGTTTCCGTTTGCTATTTTAACAATGAGGCACTACTAACTCAGGTTAACCTTCAGGTCACCTGAAACATGCAGGTGAAATTAACTCTTGATTTTACAAAAGTAAACATGCCATGTTTGGAGTTATTTATACGAAAATAGTAAGCTGTCTTTGGCATCCTTAGGATTTCTATGAAATTAATCTCCAAAGCCATAACTTTCATTCTTTGCAAGGTCTAGGTAAAGTACCAGACAGTGAACTTACAAAGCAAGAGTAAGTGGCAAGACTTCATTCTCATAATTATAAGCTCCTTCAAGATAATGTTCCCTTCTCCTCAACCTATTGTGCAAGATAAGGGATTACAACATTCTGGCACCTCTTCATCAATTTGTTCCCTGTGTGAATTCCCAGATCAGATACATTTTCAAACATAAAAATAAACATCAATACTGAAACACAATATAAATGATTTGGAGATTCTCCAAAACAATCCTTAACCTTATGACAACTGTCCTGCCCCTGTCCCTTCTTCCCCTCACCCCTGGGTGGATCTAATCACTCTCAAGAGAGCCCCTGGATCTATAGTAGCCACTGGGATCATCCTGGAGATCTAAAATACTGATTTTAAAACTAACGCCAATTCTAGAACATTTATTCAGTTATTGCAACAGGCCGACACAAGGACTGTTCTAAGAACTTTATAAGTATTTTCTCATTAAATTCTCATAATCACCATCTGCTCAAATATCACATCCTCAGAAATGTTTTATCTGTCTGATACATGTAGGTATCCCTTACTTTCTACCTCATTACACTCATATAATTTCCTTGTTAGTTTGTGACATAGTATTATTTAACAGTTTTTGTCTCCTCCATTACAATGGAAGCTCCATGAGGCCAGGAGCTTTGTTCTGACCTCAGTGCCAGAAAAAAAACAGGCTTATTATTAGCACTTTGTAAATACTGAATGAATGACTGAATGCATGGATGAGAAAAAATCTACTTGAGAACCAAGAAGGCTTTTCATGAAAAAAGGGATAATTTTGGAAGCATGAGATTTTGATGGTAGGAAATGACTGGCTGACCTCATTACCGCTCAAAAGTCATGGCCACTACCTTTTTTCACTGACTCAGAACGAAGCAATGGGTCCTCATGTCATTCAAGGTGAAAGTCCAAATTCATACAATAACCTCAAAGGCCCCACTGGGCCCGATACTACTATTACCTCTCCAATCCCTTCTCCTAAATTCCTCCCTTGGCTCATTCTACTTAGGCTGCACAGGCCTCTTTGTAAGCATCCACCTTGATGACCTTGCACCAGCTATTCCCTTAGTCTGAAAGGATATTCCCAAATATTAACTCAACCCTCTGTTTCACAGCTCTCAGATCCCATCCTCTTAAGGGAAACATGCCTTATCCACCCTATATTTTACTGTGACCTAGTCACTCCCTCTCTGGTACTCCCCAGGACCTTACCCTGCTCTTTTACTTTTTCCTATAGGCTCCATCAATGATCACATAGCAGATCTTCCCTTTATTATTGTCTCTTTCCCCCTGCTGGACTCTAAGCTCCACAGGGCAGGGATCATGTTCTGATCCCTGAGATAACCCCTAGTGCTTAGAATGGTGTCTGGTACGTGTCCGGTACATGGTGAACATTCAATAAATACTTGTTGAATAAAGGAATGAATGAATGAATGTCTCAATCATTACTCACAATGTCGGATTGCTAACTGACAATAGTGTTAAAATATTTGGGTGACTGAATCAGAACCTTGCTTTGATTGTTCAGGGCCACCCTTGACTCTGGGCTGCACTGAATCAAACATCTGGACATTCTTGTTTCCCAGCTCCAATTGAAATCTTTATCACTCACCTAAAGTAGAGGTAACTATATACCTATTATGATTTCCCAAACTGTATCTTCTCCTTAATTATTTTATATTGATGATTTATTGATTAGGGGCCACCTGCAGACATTTTAGACATTCACTAATTTCATCAATAATCACATTAACACTTTCTCTTCAAGGTAGATTACTTCTTAGGATGCTCTCCATAAATCTTATACCTATGTAAGGGAATTCCTGTTATTCTAGTCAGGTGATATGTCTTTATCTATACCCTAATTCTAAGGAGTATAACTTATTTAAGACCTATATATGTACTTAATATAATTGTAAACTATACTCCTTGGTGCATAAAGGCAACACAGAAACTAATTTATATATATATATATATATATATATATATATATATATATACACACACACACATACACACACATATATATGTATATATTATATTTATATATTATATATTACATATATAATATATATAGTATATATTACATAACACACACACACACACACACACACACACACACACATTCTCTCTCTCCCTCTCTCTCCCCCTCCCCTCCATATACCCTTACATTGGTACCTGATACGCCAATAGCAAAAGTAAGGAAAGTCAAGAAGAAAACGGTTGAATTGATTAGTACATACCGAAGATATTAAGTTAACCTAGAAGAGAAGTGGATTCGTAAAGCAGCAATGAAATATGTTACTATGCATTCTTTGATCTGTGTTAATTAATAGCTGTTGACCTCATGATTCCTTATGTATCCAAGCATTGATTTCCATAACATCACCACTCCTAGCTCTCCTATGTCTCACTCACGGGTACCAGAGCAGAGCATGCAAGCCCCACAGTCTGCTCCGGCTGTTCTTTCAGTTTCATCTCTCAGTTCTGCCTTGTCAATATCCATCAAACCAGAAACACCAAAAATATCCCCCTAAATACAAGGCTGCTTCAGCTTCCATACCTAGAGCATTTTCTTTTTTTTGTTTACACACTTGTAATACTCTTTGACCACATCACCATCCCTCCCATAGACATACAGCCTCCATCCCCAAATTTTGTGGGGAATTCAGAGAAAAGGCAAGTGGGGTGTGCAACCTCTGAACTGAAGGCACACGAGTGTGGAGGGGGCCGTTATTAGTGGCAGCAGGCACGTTAGCAGGAATAATAGTGGCTATAATTTATAGCTCTTGGGGCAGCTGAGCCAATCCAAATGTGACAAAGTCTAAAGAAGGAAACAAAATAAGAACGCGTTCATGTTAGGCCCCAAGGAGAACCAAAGTATGAAATGGTCTTACATGAGTAAAAGAAAGCAAAGCATGAAGGAGTGAGTGTTTTATTTTGTACTGAACCCATGTGCTCCAATATGGACCAACAGGAAACAAAAAAGAAAAACGAAAAAAAAAAAAGGATTCAATTTAGGATGAACACTGACAAGTGCAATTCGTCCTTTGAGATTTTACTCAGGAACCTACGTAGCCATATGTAGCCATCTTTGATTTCCCCACTGCCCCAAGACATTATTAGCTGCTCCTATTGCACTTCCTTCTGTAGTCACTTCTTGGCACCAAACAGTATATAAAAAACACTTGTTTAAAGTCTACCTATACTACACTGGCCTCCATCAAGGAAGGGCCGCTTTCTAATTCATCTTTTCTTACCCAAAAGACTGGGCAGAGCACACATGGATTACCCACAATAAATATAATAGATGAAAATAAATAGAAGAATAAAATGTATTCCAAAGGTGAGAAAGAAACTCTTGAGGAATTTCTTGGTGGAAGACCTCATTTATCTTAATGAGATCAAAGGTGGGAAATCCACAGAAAGAAAAGGCAAAGACAGCTGTGGAGCTGAGAAGAGACAGAAGACCTAGTCATATGCACTATGGGAAACCAGATAAGGAGTTAACAATGAATGCCTCAGGAAAGGGATTTGCCAGTATTAAGGTTCCACGGAGTGCTTATGATTCTTGATCATCTGGGTGCAGGGGAAAGCCTTTTATAGCCCATCTATGGTTTTCAAAGTTTCTAAATTACTTCTAAAAGTTCTATTTATCCCAAACTTGCTCAAGGTTGAAACAGAGCTTAGTGGAAAGTAAGGTAAGAAGGGTGGGGAAATTCAGGTAAGAGAAGCCAGTCTCAAGACTAAAAGGAAACACACAACAACAAGAAAAGAAAAAAAAAGATCAAATATAGCACGCCCCTCCTTCTAGAGACTGTTTTCAGGTCTCCTTACTGTCCTGTATGCTGACCAGAAGTCATCACTGGCACAGTGAAGTCTGTTCATGCCCCTGTTAGAGGCGCTTGTACTCTCGTCCCAGAAGCAATCCTGTCCACTCAGTATTGAGTGAATTTCCTTCCTCACCCTATTAATGTGGTCTAAGGCTACATTAGCTTTAAGACATTCATGGACAAATTATTCATGATTTTTATTGGTGAGGTCAACGGTCCACCTTACGTAGTGCTTTGGGCAAAGTGTGAATAAAAGTTAAACTTTTATGAACAAGGTCGGTAATGTACAAAAAGACAGACTGACAGGCTGTCTCCTAGGACAGAGGCACGGAGTTCAGTGCTTGATAGGAGCCTAAAGCAAAACCACTAAAAATTTGTTTTTAAATGTCAACAAAAGACAGACTGTTAGCATCAGAAGAGGAAAAGGGGAATCTGAGTGGTATAACTTAGATGATTTTATCTACCTACATATGCGAGAGACACGGAACTCCATGAGCTGTGTTCTAGATACGCCACATTCTGCTCTGGATGCAACATTCCAGTAGCATCTGTCTCCCCTTCTAATTCCTAACACAAAAATCAAACCTTTGACTATGAATATACCAAACAGTAATAACCCCCACTACAAGTCAATAAATGATCACACTGAACACATACACTGACACTCATCTTCAGTGTACAATTCCCTGTAATGCTACTTCTCACTAGAAACATTTGTAACAAACTTCACTGCTCTACGCATTAGCCTCTTATAACCTGGGGAGTCAAATCATCTTAGGGTGTAACCTAAAAGCGGAATTTCTGATCCTACGAGGCAAGAAATCCAGAAACATGTTTTACCAAGGTGTATTTGAATTTCCGAGTCTGTTAAAGCAACACGTAACAAAATCGTATTGTTCGGAAACTCGTTATGCTGATATTTCTCATTTTCATTTTATACTTATTTAGCATTTCCTTTGTGCCAGTTCCTGTCCAGTTACTCAATAACTACTAACTCAGGGACTTTCCATGATTACAGAGGAGATAGGTTCTGCTATTACCCCCATTTTAGAGATGAGAAAACGGAGAGACTCTCTGAAGATCAAATAACTTCACCAGAGTTTTAACAGAGCCAGAATTCAAACCCACATAGCCTGGCTGCAGTGCATGTTGGTAACCACTGTCAAGCCTTTTCACATGGGAGCAGTGCTACATTTGGAAGGTTAATGTAGAACTTTATGTCCAAAGTCATTATTTTAGAGGTCTCTCCTTTTAACATTTTACAAAAGTGTAAAACATTAACTTATTATTCTTTGCTGTCAGATACAAAGGAGTATCTTACCAGTTATCTCTGTTATCACAGAAAAGAATATCAGTGAAAAATGACACGGGTTTAGATGATCTGAAGCTGAGGTGGCAGGTGAGCTCCGCATTCATTCCACTGGGAGAGCCTGTGATGATTCTGCCTTTTGGAAACGTCACAGAAAGAGGGTGAACCTCGTCACCATCAAAAAGTCTTGCTGTGGGAATCTGGACATTTAATGTTGAATCTCTGTTTAAGATTTAAAAAAAAATAGCTCAAAATACATGCAAATAATCGGATTTAAATGTGTCTTTCTCTGGTTTTCAAATCATTAGAAAAACTAAACAAGAAATATTTGCAGTAATATGCCCAATTATTAAAGATATTTTTGTATCACCTCTTATTTTCTGGTCACAATAAGTAAGATTGATAATATAGTAATTTGACCGCTTAAGATGATCCAAACTTCCTTCCAACCTCTATGAATTAAAAAAGAGGATTAAAACACCTGACTAAATACAATGTGTTTTTATCGACAGTCATGATATAAACAGTATTGTCCTTGAATATATCCTTATAAAAATTTACCAAAACTAACCAATTTGACAGCTAAAGCCTAAATGCATATAGACTAAATGTAATACTAACAGATGCATATACACAAAATAATTTTAATGTGGATACTATGAAGCACTTGTATACATATGTCATGAATAGTTTCTAATCAATACTACTAAAAAATTCCACTTAATGTTCACATATTTCATTATATACCTATAATTTATTTAACCAATCTAAAATGTTCATGATTTCTAATATCACAGTATGTAGTATTCACTTTTAAATCTAACACTTGATAACTTTAAGTGGTCAGTAAATATTTAGCCATATTACTTCTAAAATTTTATTATATAGGTAGGCTCCTATAACAAATATGAAGTGTCATCAAATGGGAATCATATTTCCCTAGTATGTTAATTACAATGAAGATCATTCAGCTAATTAACTAAAAAAAAGTAAAGAAAGATCTCAACTTCAATTACTTAAACTGATATGGTTCATTGCATAAAAAATTAAAAACGTAATTTATAAATCAGGTTTGAATCCAATTCTGTTGTTAATTAGCTAAGTGTCATTGAGTAAGTCATTAATACTGTTGATCTTATTGTGCATACAATGAGGAGACTGGGTTATATCATGTCTACAGTCCCTGTTACATGTTCCTTTCATTATACCGTATTTTTCAAGATTCAACTTTTGACTCACGATCATTTTTAAACTGATACCTTTACAAATTCATTCAAAAGTTGAAAGAGTAAAACATTAATCCATATATTAAATGATGTTTCTTGATAAAAAAAAGTACTTTTTAGCACAATATAATTCAAGCCACTTCTATTTTCTGTTTAAGCAACAGGACTAGTGTCTCCTTATGAGATAGGGTCTTAAAAAAACTGGGAATCACAAAGTTGTCCAGTTAACGTCAACCAACTACACTCTTGTCACCAGATGGCATTCAGAGCAAGCTCTAAACTGTAAGTAAGCACTCATCATATATTGCAGGCCAAACATTAGAAACTAGAGGTTGCTCTGGTCTCCACAACTTATAATATCCATTTATTTTGAACCATCACATCACACGTGGAACTTCTCTAGCTGGATCTCAGAATGCTTAACTGTAAAACAAGAGCTTGAACTAGAGAAGCTCTGAGGTAGCTACGAGATCTAAAAGGTGATGAAAATAATGCTTACAGGCAATTCACACTGGTGCACAAATCCTCACATTTTCTATAATTTTAACATGTCAACTAGCCACTCTTTAGATCTACTTCTTTATAGATGGGTGTATATTTCTGAATAAAAATTAGTTTGGCCTTCCTTTTTTGTTGTTTTATGTAAAAGATATCAATGTACACAGTCTTGCTTGACTTTCAAAAAAAAATTATATCTCCATATTTTGTTTCCAAGATCTCTAACACAGTTGTCTCATTAGCTGAAGTTCATCCACTTCACAGCTATTGCTATATTCATGGACACATATATCACAAATTATGATTCTTTTACCTGTCACAGGACATTTGTGCAGTCCCCACGTTTCGCTGTTCTGAATAATGCTCCTATGAAATAATTTCAAACATAACTTATAGTTCACACATGCAAGAGTTTTTCTTGCATATACTGTGAAGTGGAATGCTCAGGCTGTAAAATATGCAGATATTACACTTTGCATATTACTATCCACTGTGGTCCTAACTCACTGACACTGTAACTAGAACCAGACTTCACGTTTGCCTACCTACGACGGGCAGACGCTTATCTTATTGTAGTCTCTAATTTTCATTTCCACATTTACAAAAAGGTCAATTATATGCTTTCAGATGTTCATTATCCACTTATGAATCCTCTTCTGTGAAGTATGTATCGGAGTTTTTGGTCAACGTTGCTGTTGAGTGATTTGATATTTTTCTAACTAATTTTTATCAGTCATTAATTTTTTTGTTAGCATGATTTTAAGACTGGCTTAAGAAATTCTCTACCCATAGATGTTAAAGTTGTTTCCCAGAATATTTTTTAAATTTTTTCCTTTCACATTTAAGACTTTAATCCATTTGTAATGGATCTTTGTGTGTTATGTGAAATAGGAATCCAGTTTGAAATATCCCACACAGATAATCAATTGTTCCAGTGCCATTCACTGGCTAGTAACCTGTTTTCTCCAAAGATCTACAATACCATTTTTGTCAAATATTCACTACCCATTCATACTCGGGCTTTCTGCAACGCTCTTTATTCTATTCCTTTGGTCATTTTATCTATCACTACACCACTACCATAGTGGTTTAGTCTTGATATTTTGGTAAGGCAAGCCCTTCTTAATAGTATCCTTGTTCAAGAATGGCTTGGCTATTCTTTATCTTTTTTTTTTCCCCTAAAGATTTATTTATTTATTTGAGAGAGACAGGGAGGGGGGAATGTGGGAGGAAGGGCAGAGGGAGAGGGAGACAGAGTCCCAAGCAGACTCCGCGCTGAGTGCAGAGACCAACGCGAGGCTTGATCTTATGACCCTGGGATCAAGACCTGAGCTGAGATCAAGAATCAGACGCTTAACCAACTGAGCCACCCAGGAACCCCAGTGCTATGTATTTTAAATAGTGAACTTATCCTGTGTCTATTTTGATAAATGACCTTCACAGCTTTAAAATTTTACCTGTGGATTCTCTCAATTTCCTATATGCAAAAGCATCTAATCTACAGATAATGGCAGTGCTTATTTTCCTATCCTTAAGTATTTTATTTCTCTTAACTTCATGCCTGGACTACGTTTTCCAGGAAAATATGTTAGAGAGGCAGTGATAATAGGCGTCCTTGCCTATTCTTTTTTATTTAAAGGGAATTAATTTATGTTCCAGTATCCATGATAATGTCTCTTCCAGATTCAAGATAGAAAATTTTAACAATTTAAGGGATATCTCTTTTATTCCTGTTTAAGAGTTTTACCATGAATGGTTTTGAAATTTTACCAAATGCTTTTCTTCTGCATCTATGGAAATGATATCATTATTCTCTTTAATTTGTAAATGTGGGAGATGAAACACAAAGGTATTTTAGATTTTCTAACATTAGGCAAATCTTGCAATACTAGGATACACCCAATTTGGTCATGATTTATTAATATATTTATATTATATATGTAATATACATTATATTAATATATACATAATTTAATTCATTAAGGATTACTGCATCTATAGTCATAATAGATTGGCCTATAATTTATCTTTCTCATACTCTCATTGTCTGATTTTATGATAAAAATTTCTGACTTCATAAAACAAATTAGAGTACGTTGTCTCTTTTTCTATTGTCTAGAAGAATTTCTACAAGGTTTGAGATACAAGTTTCTTGCAAGTTTAGTACAACTTGCCTGTGAAAACATCAAGAATATATTTTCCTTGTAAGAAGATTTTTAAATATTGATTCAAAGACTTTCGACTTTCTATGTATTCCCAATACGGTTTTAGTAAATTATATTTTTTTTTACAAACTTCCCATTTCATTTACGTTTTCAAATGTGTTGGAATGAATTTACTCATAGTATTTTGATTATCTCATTTTTCTCCCCTGGGTATATAATATGCCCCATTATTCTTAATAGTATTTAGTTGTATCTTTTCTCCTTTTGTTCCTGGTCAATGTCACTGTATCAGTATCCGTTGTATTAGTTTTTCAAAGAACCGACTTTTGGGTTCAGTGAGCCTATATTCTATATATTTGCTTTCTATTGCTTTAACTTTTACTTTTTCATCTTATCTACATTCTATATTCCTTAGGTTTAAACTATTATTCTTATTAAGCTGAATACCTGAAACATCTAATCATTTTTTATCTACTATCAGCATTTAAGACTATACATTTCAATTTTTGCTGTGTTCCGTAAGTATATTTATTTGTTTGTTGCTTAACCACTGGTATTTAATATAACAGATGCAGTTAACTCAACACAGATGCAGGCCTAGTTCTCTAAAGAAAGCAAGAGAAGTGACCGTACGTGTTTCAAGTTAAGTCTTCAAATTTAATACTCAAGCACTGTTTATATCAGTGAATGCTGTTTTCATGTTTTGTTACACAGTATTTTAATTATTATCTATTTGCAGAATTCAGCATGCTATCTTCTTTGACTCTCTATAGAAGATTTTTTTAGGGGCACATGGATGGCTCAGTCAGTTGAGTGACTCCTGATTTTGGCTCAGGTCATGATCTCAGGGGGTCATGAGATCGAGCCCCTTGTCAGGCTCTGCACTCAATGCAGAATCTGCTTTAGATTCTCCCTCTCCCTCTGCCCCTCCCCCCTGTTCACATGTGTGCTCTCTCTCTCTCTAAAATAAAATTAAAAACTAAACAAATTTTTAAACAGTTCCAAATGTATGGCAGATCTGTTAATATTTTCTTTAATGATGTTAAAATTACAACTATTATCAGAATACATAATATATATGATGTCAACTCTAAAATTTGTTAAATTTGAGGAGTAACTCGTTAACACTGTTGGTTAAGCAACTGATTTTTGGTTTCGGCCCAGGTCATGATCTCAGGATTGTGAGACTGAGCCCTGAGTCAGGCTCTGTGCTCAGCGGAGAGCCTGCTTAGGATTCTCTCTATCCCTTTCCCTCTGCCTCTCCCCACTCCCTCATGCTTATGCTCTCTCTCATGCTTATGCTCTCTCTCTCTCCAAAATAAATAAATAAATGATTTTTTAAAAAATTGTTAAATTTGAACTACAGAATGATACACTTTGTGAGTTTTTGTAAATATCTCCTATATGGTTGAAAAAATGTGTATTCTATAGCTGCAGGGTGCAGTATTTTATAGTGCTATTTTTAATACTATTTTTAGTATTTTTAATAATATTAGTATTAAATGAATGTGGCCTTTAAAATATCCTTTTCAAATTTTCTTTATCTATACAAGTGTTTTGTCTTTTGGACTCATCAATAATTGAGATAGATGTTGAAACATCCTACATTGATGAAGGACTAGTCAATTTCCCCCTATTATTTTAATTTGGGGTATATATATTTTAAGACTATTTTAGTTGTGCATACAATTTTAGAATTCTGATAGTTTTGAGGTAGGCTGCATCTTTTATAATTATTTAATGTATTTTTAATATTAAAAATACGTTTTACATCTTAAATAAGGTTATCACATTTAAAATTAATACTGCTATCCAGCTTTCTTACGGTTATTCTGCTATTAACTGTTCCTAAGATTTTAGTTTGGTGGTTCTCAACTGGGAGTGGTTCTGCATCCCAGGGCACATGGAGCAATGTGTGGAGACAATTTTTTTTCTGTCATAACTGGGGGAGGATGCTACTGGTTAGAGACCAGGGAGGCTGCTAAACATCCTACTATATACAAAATAGCCTCCAGTGAAAAGAAAGAAGCATCTTTCCCAAAATGTCAACAGGTCTGAAGTTGAGAAACCCTGCTTGACTTCAATCTTTCTTGTCCTTACGTTTCACATATACCTCTTTTAATAGACAGCTGGATTTTTTTTTCTTATTTACTCTAACATTCTGTCTTTTAACTAGTCAGAGTAACTTATTCACATTTAATTGTATTACTCAACTACTTAGAGTTTTTGCCATCATTTTGTTTCAGTTTTTTCTTGCTTTTTAAAGTATGTATTCTTTTTTCTCTCTTACAAAATTAACTGAGATTCTGTTGGTTTCTATACTGTTTGTGTAGTTATATACAATCTTAGGTTTTGTGGATGCCCTTAAAAATTTACCCTACATACTTTGTTCTAAAATTCCGAAAAGTTGTATTTGGTTCATTTTCAAGTCTATATTGTATAATTCCATGTTAGTAACTAATGTTTATAATGCTATCTTGTTTTAAAAAATTATTTATATTCTGTGTCTGATAATTCCAGTATCTGAATGATGGAAAAGTCTAAATTTCAAGATGGTTGTTTGTGCTGACTCTAAATGACGGCATCTTCCCTTCTTGTGAGTTTTGCAATAATTGATAGTATAACTCGTGTCTGGTTGATAGCAATTGTGGAAACTGAAATATGAGTCAAATCTGAGGATGGCTTCATTTAGAACATAGGTTCGCAAACTGTGGTCCATGCAAAAGCAGCGTAAGTATCATTTGGAAACTTACTGAAATACAAATTATTACATACGATTCCAGGCTTCCTGAAACATAAATTCTGGGGATGGGAAGCAACAATCTCTGTTTTAAAAAATGTCTCAGGTGATGCTGATATACACGAACGTTTAAGAACCATTGATCTAGAGAAGATTTGATTGCTTCTGCTGAAAGGTAGAAGGATTTACTCACGTGAACTATTTTAGCCTCTTCCAGTGTCCCTGGATTAATCCAGGAATTTGATTGTTTTCCTGCCTTGAAGAAGTTGTCTAAAGTTTTAAGAACAATCCTGCATTTGGCAGATTATTACAGCTCACCACTCCTACTCTGGTTTCAGCTTATAAGTATGTACTGATTTGGTCTGGTTTGATTTGAGCCCTTTGGAGACCTCCTATATTTCTCAGAAGCCAGCAATTAATAAATTAACTAATTAATTAATTAAACACACACATTATCTACTTGTTTTGTAATGTGAGGGTACACAATGTATCTAGGGCAATATACTATTAGGGTTTGGGCTGCTGATAAATTTTTTTAAAAATGAAAACAGACTGCATTCTGCTAGACTATGTACATGTGATAGGCAGAATTCTGAGATGGCCCCTAAGAACCTTAGTGTACAGGCAAACTCTGTGTAATTCCCACCCCTTGGGTGGCAGAATCTGTAAATATGATCTCACTTCGGTGGATCAGCTGTGTTATACAGCCATGGTAAAGGGACCTTCCATATGTAATTGATATCCCTAGTTAAATGAATTCAAGTAAAGCAAAAGGGAGATTATCATGGGTAGATTAGACTTAATCAGGTAAGATCTTAAAAGAAGGTTTGGAGGTCAGAGACTGAGGTGTCAGATGGTCTACTCCAGCTTTCAATGACTAAAGTATCATGATGGGAGGAGGAACCATATGGCTAGGATTTGAAGGTGGCCTCTAAGAGCTGAAAGTGGTCCCAGCCAACAGCCAACAAGAAAATGATACCTTAGTCCTGCAACTAAACGGATTAGTGCTACCAATAAGCAGAATGCTTGAAGGAGGACTGAGCCTCATATGAGAAAGCTGCTACGGTCTACACCTTGATTTCTGCCTACTGAGACCATAAGCAGTGGACCCAGACTAAACAGACCCAGACTCCTGACCCAAAGAAACTATGAGATAACAAATTGATGTTTTAAGGCACTAAGTTTGTGCTAATTTGTCACAGAGAAATAGAAAGCTTGTTTCTCGTACCATGAAGAGAGACGTATCAAAATTTTTACAAAAAAATCAAATGACTAATGGTGAGGTAATTAAGTGGGCTTTAAAAATTTTTTAAGTTAAATGAACAGTTAAATATTCTAATGGTCTGGGGCGCCTGGGTGGCACAGCGGTTGGGCGTCTGCCTTCGGCTCAGGGCGTGATCCCGGCGTTACGGGATCGAGTCCCACATCAGGCTCTTCCGCTATGAGCCTGCTTCTTCCTCTCCCACTCCCCCTGCTTGTGTTCCCTCTCTCGCTGGCTGTCTCTCTCTGTCGAATAAATAAATAAAATCTTTAAAAAAAAAAAAATATTCTAATGGTCTAACGTCAGACATTGCTCTTGACTCATATAACATAGACACAAACAAAAAAGCACACAATGAAAATGTGGTAAATTCACATTAAGCATTTACCTGAAATAGTTTTGAGGTAAAATGTTGATATCCATCACAGTTGTTACATCCAGAGGAATAGGAGTGAAAAAGATGAATGGAGGATCAAACAATAACATGGGTGATTTCACCTCTCCAACCAAACATAACATGCGATAGCAAGCTGGATTATCATTTAGACGAATGGGAATATCAACTCTGTATTTTGTAGGGTGATCTAATGAAAAACAATTTTTTAAAAGTACCTTATATTTGTTCACATACACAAAAAACATTTACATAGTTTAAACCTTACTAAATATTAAAATGTACTATGAAGTTACAGCTCAATGGAAAATAGATTACCCAGAAACTGGAATTATCCTGCCAAGGAACTTAAAACATGTAATGAAGTGTCACTGAATCAACAATATTCTAAAGTGCACTATACCTAGAAATAGAGCGGGTCTCCTTAAAGCAAATTTTCATTATTATTGGAAAATACCTATACCTGGAGGAAACAGCGCAACAGGACCTCTTTTTTTGATTGTTTTCTGTGCCTTAACAGGAGCTGCCCATCCCTTTAGGATATGCTGTATGAAGATGAGGTCAGATAGTTGCCATAAAGATCTCAGGGGCCTAGTACTGAGAAATGGGTTTGCCATGAAGAAAGGAATGTTGTTCCTCCCAGATTTTTAAGTTTATGGAAAGCTGCCAGGGTTGACTGGCCAGTTTCACCCGGTAGGAAAAGACAGGAAATTCCCATGTGGCAACTCACTATGAGGAAAGGCAGTCTGTACTGGAGAAAAGGGCTCAGCATCTGGGGCTGCACGCCACTCCCAGACAACAGGTTCCACCCCAGCAAGCTGCCAATGCCGTTTTAGACCCATATGCCCAAACACAGTGTCTTATAGAGAAAAAATGTGATCTGGTGAGTATTAACTCAAGGTAATAGCTTAGAATTCAAAAACAGGACACTGAAATGACCTGGCACAGATCAGGGCCACCAAGAGTATCACCAGAACACATGATGAGTGTTCTGGATGATGTAAGTTCAAAGGTGACACATTGTGAACCATATACAAAAACAATGGAATCATTGAACCGATCACACCCACTAGATTTCTCTGTGCTGGGTGCCTTCACTTGGTCCAATCATTCTTTTACTTGTTCATATAGTCTGGGATCCTTGCAAAATGAGAGGTGGCTGGAGAGGGAAGTGAATTAGTAACTTCCTACTAGTAATGACAGATGAACACTGGAAAGACTATGTGAAAATATGAGAGACTTAGATCTATACCTGCAGCTGAGAAAATGAATTCTAATAGAATTTATGTGTTTAAAACACTGTAAATCTAAAGAGAAATGGTTTCATTTAATGAATTTCATATTATAAAAATTATTTTGGGAAGAAAGAAAAGCAAGTTCACTACTTCCAAAGTTAAGCAAGGTTTCAATTAGGACTTACTGAATTCTGAATTTTGAATGGGCCATTTGGAGATTATATCTGGGTTTCATACCTGGTAAACGTTTCTGGGGTCATGGAAAGGGGATTCCCTGTGTAACCTAACACTACTGGAGATTCCAGTAACACATTTTTCTAATCTCAGGTGGGCCTTCTCTCTCATCTAAGATGTAAGTTATATAAATGTGTTGCAGACATATTTCTCTTAAGAGTGAGGCACTGGGTGTTATACGCAACTAATGAAGCATCGAGCTTTACATCGGAAACCAGGGATGTACTGTATGGTGACTAACATAATATAATAAAAAAACATTAAAAAAAAAAAAAGAGTGAGGTTGAAATCCTAAGAAGGCAACTCATAGATTTGACTGCTTAGGCTTAGCCGCATACTGAAGGAAAAGTCAAATGGAAATGCTACTTATTTCCTTCTAGATTATCTATTTTATTTCATCTGGATAAAAATGTTGATACAGACATAAGGGACAAGTTCTATACAGAAATACATATGGTGGCTTTAGCTGGATGGGCTTTTCCTTTTTTTTTCATTCAGGTCCAGACATAATAGAAAATGAGAAGAAATACACAGAAATACATAATGAAACCTAATTACTTTTACAAAATAAACTTCATAATGGGGAGAGTATGCAATGTTTTCTATTATATTTTCAGAGTTCTAAACAGAGATAATAAAAGATGAAACATTTTTCAAACCTATCAATCATAGTACTCTATGTACTGTTTCTCGCACATAAAACTGATTATAAAATGCCATGCTGAAAAAAACAAAAAATATAAAATGTCAGGCTAATAGATGTACCAGGACACTGAGTTAAGGCAACACAGTGCTAATAGCATATTACTGAGAAAATATACAGCTGAATGAACTCTAAAAAGCTTAAAAGCCATTTTAGGTTCTTAGCCTGCCTTTTCTGTTGATAACATAGCTAGCTAGCTCTTAGTATCTTATTTAGAATGCCACATTTGTTTTAGATGTGTAGAATAGTACTATCCCAAGGATTCTGACACAACTGATTTACGGAGGGCATGCCCTCCGGAAGAACCTGTAAGGAAAGAGGGAAGCAAAACAGAGGAGGGCAAGAAGCTATGAAAAGCTGTGGTTTTATAATCCAGATTCACACTGATCCCATAGGCACCTATGGGATGTGAATTCACTGGAGAGGTTGTCCCAGCTGAGGGAGACTTAGTTGGGCCAGCTGAGGTAGTAGCACTGGTGAAGCTGAGCCTCCTAGACATCTCTGCATGTAGCATCTTCCTTCCGCCAAGGGCAACCTTCTAGAGAAAGGGACAGACATAACCTGTCAGGAGCCAATACCCACACCTGAGAGATGGATGGGAAAACCCAGCAATGGGAATCTGGACGGGGCCAAACAGCATATACCAGAGACTGCAATCCTAATGCTGCTTTGTAAGTAAGAATAATTAAGGGGAATAACAGATAAGTTACCGTAACACCCTTTTAAATAGGAAAATAGTCTGGAAATAGCATTTGGTGTACTTATTTAGTTACGGCATATAAACTATAAAGGTACTAAAGCAGATGCTTTAAATTAAAGACAAATACCAATATAGAGTTCCTCAAAAATGAGAAAAAAAATCCTTCATAGATGTGTTTTCAAGCACCTTCCTGCTGTTCCTTTGCTTCAGTCTGCTTAAAGAAGCTAGTTGTCAATACCCTCACTTGCTGAAGCTCATTACCAGAAAAATTCTATATTTTTAGGTAGCAGGGATTCTCACGTTGGAAATTTTCTAAGTTGGGAATTTTCTAAGTTATGTGCCCCCTGGGTTGTGAAACATTGAGATTATTTACATAAGAACTGAGAACAATTTATTCAAGGAAAGTGAGAGTCTAACCACCCAAATTAGATTCAAGAACAATGGTTTGGATTAAGAGGGGACTGAAGAGTCACATATTCTATCACAGGCCCAGCCACTGTCCCTGTGGCAGTCCAAGGAAGAGATGAGAGAGGGGGAGTGAAAAGTAAAAACCACCTCACTAACAACATTAATCTAAACATGTAAGAATTTCAGTGAACTGACGTAGCAATCAAAAAATTTCTCACATAGAACAGCCAAAACCCAAATGTATTCACTGGTGAAATCTACTAAACATTTTGTGAAGAATTAATATCTATTGCCATATAAATATCTTTATATTAATATATATGTGTGTATATGAACATTTCCAAGCCAATCTCTAAGACCACGGTAACAGAAATGAACACTTTTGTTTATGGCCAATTGATTTTGAACAAGGGTACCAAAACAATTCAAAGAGGAAACAATATTCTTTTCAATAAATGGTGCTGGGAAAAGTCCATGCAAAACAATGAGGATGGAGCCCTACCTTATACCATATCAAAAAAAAAAAAAAAAAAAAAAACTCAAAATAAGCCATAGACTTAAATGTAAGAGGTAAAATTATAAGACTTTAGGAGAAAACATAAGAATAATTCACCATGGCTTTGGGTTATACAATGTTTTCACAGATTTACATGAAGGGGCGCCTGGGTGGCTCAGTTGTTAAGAATCTGCCTTTGTCTCAGGTCATGATCTCAGGGTCCTGGGATTGAGCCCCACATCAGATTCCCTGCCTAGTGAGGAGTCTGCTTCTCCCTCCCCCTCTCCCTTCCCCCTGCTCATGCTCTCTCTCAAATAAATAAAATCTTTTTTAAAAAAAGGATATAACACTGAAAAGCCAAAGTAACAAAAGAAAAATTGGATAAATTAGACTTCATCAAACTTGGGTTATTTTCCATTAGTTGAAAAGAGAAATCTCAGAATGAAATAAAATATTTTCAAATTGAACATCTAATAAAATAATTTTATTCAGAATATATAAAGAACAGTGAAAACTCAAAAATAAAGACAGCCAAATTTTAAAATCAAGAAACGATTCAAACAGACCTTTCTCCAAAGATGACATACAAATTGACAATAAGCATATGTAAAGACACTCAACAATATTAGTCATCATGGAAATGCAAATAATAACTACAATGACCTATTACTTCATACACACTAGGACAGGTATAATAAAAAAGATCACAAGAAGAGTTGTCAAGGATGTGGAGAAATTGGAACCCCATTCAATGCTGATAAGATTTTAAATTGTTACAGTTGCTTTGTTAAACAGTTTGGCAATTTCTTAAAATGTTAAACATCAAGGGGCGCCTCAGTGACTCAGTCGGTTAAGCATCTGCCTTCAGCTTAGGTCATGATCCCAGGATGCTGGGATGGAGTCCCGCACTGGGCTCCCTGCTCAGCGGGGAGTCTGCTTCTGCCTCTGCCCCTCCCACCCGCGCTCGTGCTCTCTATCACAAAAATAAATAAATAAAATCTTTAAAAAATATATTACACATCAAATTATCCTATGACCCAACAATTCCACTCCAAGATATATAACCAAATAAATGAAAACCTGTGTCCTCACAGAACTGTACATGAATGTTCATAGCTCTTCTATTCATAAGAGCCAAAAAAGTAGAAATGATCCAAATGTCCATCAATTGAATAGACAATGAATGTCTATGAACAGACAATATGTGATATATCCTTACAATTACTGGTAATAGAAAGGAATTAAGTACTGATTAATGCAACAACATGGATGAACCTTGAAATTATTATGCAATGTGAAAGAAGCCAATCACGAGAGGACACACATTGTATGATTCTATTTATATGAAATGTCCACAGTAATCATATTCCTAAAAACAGCAAATAGTGTTCAGCAGTGGCTGAATGGAGGGGGAGATGGGGAGTGACTACCAATGGGTATGGGCTTTCCTTCACAGGCAATGAATATGTTCTAAAATTAGGCTTCAGTGATGGTTGCCCAACCGTGACACTCCTAAAAACCAGTACATTGTACACTTCAAAAAATGTATTTTATGGTCTGTGAATCAAATTTTATTAAAGTTGTAATTTAAAAACCACACTTTCAAAAATAATCACATCTGAGTGCGAATTTTATCTTTACAGTATCTAATTTGAATTATAACAACTTAAGGCAAAATAGAAGGCATCTTCTTCTTCCTCTTCTAGTAGTATCCCCATTTTAATGAACAATAAAAACAACTGAGAAAACCAGAAAATAAACGCATACTTGATTTGGAAAGAACTACTAAGGCAAAGTTATGAGGGCTGTATTCAGTGCCATATGAGCCAGGAAAAGCAGAAATTGTCTGCACTAGAAGAAAATAAATGAGGGTGACCAAAAGATCAAGGAGATGCTACCCTGGTCCCAACTCAAAAGGCCCCTATAACTCAACTCCAACTCCCCGAAGATTCCATTCTCCTTCCAGCTATTTGATTCTGAAGAACCCAGCACTCTCATCCAACCTGTTGGCTTTGATCTCCTAGAGTCTTGCCTCCTGCTACCTCAGCGCGTTGGAGATGGAGAAGACTAGTTAGTGTACACTAACTAGTATGTAAACACACTAACTGGAAATAAAATTCCTAAGTATTTCAACAATTTCTTGAGTAATAAAAAAACCCATACTATAATTTTGTCTGTGGGCAAGTTCACAGATACTTTTCCATTATAGAACTGATAGGAAAATATGTGTCCAAAAAGGTATTGTTTTCAAAAGTTTAAAGATGACAGAAGGGAAATAAGATGTATAGTATATAAAACAAAAATTTGATCAATACATAAAATTTATGAAAAATAATAAAAAGTATAAAGGAAATATAAAATGAAATTGCCTGAAAATGAATATATAATATAACACAAAATATGAATAAGATAAATTCCCCTCCTAAAAATCACATTTCAGACTTGCTCAGGAAGAAAAGCAAGATCCTCTGCTTTGTAATACTGGTCTTAAATTTAAAAGACAGACTGAAAATAAAATGATCTATCAACCAAAGGCTGACAAAAAGAAGACAAAGTGGCAATGTATCATATAAACAGCATTCACGCAAATAGCATTTAGTAGAAAAAAGAACATTATTTTAAATGTATATACTTATTTATAAAAGATATATAAGACATAAACTTTAAAAAAAATTTTTTTTTAAGATTTTATTTATTTATGTGACAGAGAGACAGCCAGCGAGAGAGGGAACACAGCAGGGGGAGCGGGAGAGGAAGAAGCAGGCTCCCAGCGGAGGAGCCCGATGCGGGACTCGATCCCAGAACGCCAGGATCACGCCCTGAGCCGAAGGCAGAAGCTTTAACGACTGTGCTACCCAGGCGTCCCTAAACTTTTTATAACATACAAATATACAAAGCAAAACTATTGGAATCAAAAGAGTTTTAACAAACTGCCACTGTAGTAACAGGTTCAGATAGATTATAATAATTGTAATGCAATTATAATATAAATGTAATGTAGCAACATTATATTACAGATTCAGGAAAATAAGGCAGAGGAAGAGATACAGTCAATGAAGAAACAAATTCACTAATTACTATGATTTTAGATTATAAAACTATTTCCTTAGAAAACAACACAGAATAATCTTTGAAAAACTTCTAGATCTAACCAGAGAAGTATAGTATAGGAGCCAAGAGCCAGATAAACTATAAATATATTCTTTTTATATAGCGATAGCTAATTAGAAAGAGTAATTTTAAAAATCTCATTCATAATAATGATGCATATAAAATAAACTTCCATTACTAGAAAAACATGCCATTCTTTGAAGGGAAAAACTCAACTGTATGCCTTTTTCTAGAAACAGGAAAAAAATAATGTATAGTTCATTTAGAAAAGTAAATGTGTAAGAACTTCCAAGAATTTTTATAATAGGTTTGTAATGACAAAAATTTGTCACACCAATTATAAAAAGGAACAATAAAATTGTTGTAATAAAAAAACACCAGTAAAGAAGTGGACATATAGATAAATAGACATGCTGACCAGCTTCCCCTAAAGTAAGTAATCCAAGACTACAAGTTAGATGTGGCAATGCCTTTTCTGACCTAACCTTGGACGTCACAAACCATCACACCCATAATATCCCATGGGTGATATATCAGTCCTATTTGATGTGGGAGGGGACTCTATGAGGGCATGAATACCAAAAGATGAGGATCACTGGGGGTCATTTCTGGGGATGGTGACCACAAAATTCTAGTACGAAACTTCTTAGAACTGTTTTAAGAACACATAAAAAATAACCTAAACTTTTGTGTACATAATAAAATTAAGTAATATGTGAGGCATAAATTGAAATATCAACAACAACTATAGGAAAAAAAAGTACTTACTTGGACAGAAGCTTATGGAAATATTACATTCTTCATGTGGTTGCAGAATCCCTCTCAGCACACTAATCTTGAATGTGCCATCTTTGAAAAGCTTCCCAGTGTTACTAATATCCAAAGTCCATGCCACATCTTGTTTTGAAGTATTATGTAAGACAAGATCCTGTTTACACACAAAATAAATAAATAAACGACATTTATAAGAGCTACAATATGCAATATAAAATTTAGCTTGTTTTACCATGCCAACTTGAAGAACCTAGGTACAAAGTCAAATGATTAAAAGTGGAACTCATGGATACATTGTTTTAAAAGTGATATTAGGCAAAAAAGGGGTATGCAAGTATGTTCATAGCCTATTAACAGCTATGAAAAATACACAAAGGATAGAGACTGGAGTAAAATAAAAACGTCAACAGAGCTATGCTAGCTGGTAAGGATGGAGTGTAGCCACAACCTTCATTCATGAGTGTGAGACTATAAAATAGTACAGTCACTTTGGAAGACAATTTGGCAGTTTCTTATAATGTTAAACATATGACTACCATATGAACCAGTAATCGCACTCCTAAGTATTTACTTAAGTGAAGTGAAAATTTATGTTTACATAAAAATCTGTATGTTGTTTATAATAACTTTGTTCATCGCCAAAAAATGGAGGGAAAAAAACTCAGTCTATCTCCTTCAAATAATGAATGGATAAACATTCCATACAATGGAATAAAATTCAGTGATGAAGTAAGTATTAATTCATACAAAAACATAAATGAATATTAAATATATTTAGCTAAGTGAAACATGCCAAATGGCTAAATTTTGTATAATTAACTTACCTGTCAATCTGGAAAAGCAAAATTATGTGGATGGAAAAAAAGAATCAGTTGTTGCCAAGTATTGGTGGAAGGAAGAGTGATTGTAAAGGGGTTACTCTCAGAATTTGTAGTGTCGTGAAACTGTTCTGTAATGTATTGAAGTGGTAGACAGATTATTCTACGTATTTTTCAAAACCCACAGAACTGTATACTACTAACAGTGGACTTAAATGTACATAAATTAAAAACAATCAACCAAGATGTTGAGAATCCCAGGATGGACTGTAGATTACAACACACTATATTACAAATGTATGAAATAATCTCACTGAAGTTAGTGGGAGTGAGGAGGAATGGCCTAAATAACAGAAAAACTGTTTTGACTGGAAACCATAAAGCTAAAGACAAAAAAATTTATTCTTTATAAACACTACACTCTAGTTGGTAAATATGTTAGCAATTCTAGCTACAGGTTAAAAATTCTGAAACTTCTTTACTAGTACACTACAATTAAAAAATAAGCAAATAAATTATAAATAAAGAGTCAGATTTCTCATTGTCAGAGAAAGTAGTTAAAAATGAGCAAGGAAGAAGACTGGAATAAAACTTGTGCTAGATTAGATTAGACTCAGAAATATCAGCTGGAACTCATCTTTAGCTAGCTAGCTAGATGGATGATGGAACGACACACAGATAAACTACAGATATATGTATCAGTCAGTATACATACAAATATTTCCTGATTCTATTTGCCAAAAGGGCTTAGAACATGTGACACCCCAGTAGCAGCTAGCACATCCAGTATACAGATCTTGGTTTCTAAATACCATTCTTTCATAAATGGTAGTGGGTTTGCTGGAGAAAATATTGATTCTACAGCTAGAAAAAATAAAAGATAAGCCTGGACCATTCTGCAGTGCCACAAACTATGAGGATGCTTAAAAATCATGATGATGGGGGACACCTAGGTGGCTCAGTTGGTTAAATGTCTGCCTTTGGCTCAGGTCATGATCCCAGGATCCTGGGATCGAGTCACACATCGGGCTCCTTGCTCAGCGGGGAGGATGTTTCTCCCTCTGCCTGCTGCTACCCCTGCTTGTGTGCGTTCTCTCTCTCTCCCTCTGACAAATAAATAAATAAAATCTTTTAAAAAAAGATCATAATTATGGAAGCATGTCAACGAGCCAGTCTAAAAGAACTCCAAATGGCCAGAGCTAGAACAAATTTAATAACAAAATAAATAATGTAATATTGGATTATAACTGAATGTATAAATATTTGTGAGGTCATACTGACATATTAAGTAATAAAATAATAAAATAATTCTCCTTACAGAAAAATTCCAAATAATATATGTAAATACCCCCCTCCAGAATGTGCAGCTTGACCCCTAACCCCTTCAGTGTGGGCTGAAATTGACAACTCACTTCCAAAATGCAGAGTGTGAAAAAAACAAAAATAGTTTGTCCAACTTTTTTTCAATTCTCCTGACATAATCACCAATGATAAGTCATGCTGATATCATGTACTCCCTTCCCATGATGTGACAAAAAAGACATTTCACCTCTGCTACATTCTTATCCAAAACCCACGAAAAATAAGAATGCAGCTGAGTCAGTTGAAAAAATCAGACAAGAACATTCTGAAACAATATCAAACCAGTACTCTTAAAATTTCACAAAGTCATATAAAAATGAACAAGATTGAGAGCCTGTCACATATCAGAGAAAACTAAATGAAATATGTTACCCTTGATTGGACCCTGAGATAGTAAAAGGACATTACTGAAAAACTGGTGAAACCCAAATAGAATCTGTTGTCTAATTAATAATTTTGTACTAATGTTAATTTCTTAGTTTTGAAAAATGTTCTATGGTTTTATAAGGTGTTAATCATAGGGAAAGTTGTGTGAAGAATATACATAAACTCTCTGCACTGTGTTTGTAATGTTCTGGTAAATCTGGGAGCTATATGCATGACTTGTGTACAGTCTTGTCTTTCCAGTACAACATACTATTAAAATAAAACCTTCAACGAGGTATTGTTTTAACTTTACTTTTCAAAATTTGAGAAGTATAGAATGATCCATACAACTGGCACCACAACAAAATAATGTACTTCATCTCTTTCTAAAGTATGATTGATTTAAAATACTCAGGATTTTAAAATCAGTCAATTTTATTCCCAATGTCTCTCAATACTAAACAACTATTCAGGTCTAATATTTGCATCTTATAAAGAAAACATCTTTTAAAAGAGAAGGTGGACATGAAATTGTACTAGTCATTTGAATGCCTCATTTTTCTCATTCTGAAATGAAGAAATGGTAGATCTCTAAAACTACTTTCCACTTTCCAATCCTATCACAGGAATAGAACTGATACAGTCATCTCTAAAGAAACATTGTTTAGTACGTATAGTATTGTGTTATTTTTTAAATAATTTTATCAAAATGATACATGTACATAGCTTACACAATTCAAAAATGCTTATAAAAAAGTTGTCCCAAACAAAAAATAGTTGTTCCACTCAATTTCTCCTTATCAACAATTCTGCTTCCCTGAAGCAAACCAATTTTAGCTAAATTTTGGATTTTCTCTATTACTATAGCCTGATTCTAAATACAACGTTGATATGGCTTACTTTAGTTTTCTTTTATTGCTGCCGTAACAAATTATCACAAACTTAGTAGTTTAAATCAACACATATTTATTAAATTACAGGCTTGTAGGTTAGAAGTTCAACAGGCGTATCACTGGACTAAGATCAATGTGGTAGAAGGAACTATGATACTTTCTGGAGGGCTCCAGAGAAGACTGGTTCCATGCCATTCCCATTTTCTAGAGGGCAAACATTATTTGGCTGGTGGCCTCCTTCCACCATCTTCAAATCCAGCAACATCTTATCTCTCTACCCTTCTGTTACCACATTTCCTTCTGAGCACAGTCAGGAAAGCTTCTCTGGTTTTAACCACTCATGTGATTCAACTGGGACCACCTAGATAATCTAGCATCATCTTCCCTGCTCAAGATCCTTCATCTGCATCACACGACACATCAGCAAAGTAGCTTCTGCAATATAAGATGATGTACTCACACATTCTAGGGACTGGAAATGGATCCATTTGGGGGCCATTACTCTATCACATGGCTATTTCATGATTTATCAGACCCAGATATTGTCTCCAGTGCCCACTAGTAAAGACGAGGATTTAGCTCATATAATCTTCACTCTTCTGTCCACCACCCAATTTTAGATATTTATATTATTTTAATTCTTTCATTAGTCACCTGGTAACTTTAAGCAATAGATTTATAACTCTAGTTCCTCTGCCAACATCAGATACTTCCCTTTAATTACCCACTACGTAAAATAAGTTTCACTCCTCCTTCTTTTACTATCCCTAACCCTTCTGTCAACTTATTCTACACATACACATCGTACATATCACACTTGTCATTTTACATGTGATACACTATATCTGATCAAATTTTAATTCTGCCCCATAAACATATTAAGACGTCTCTGTATTCTATATTTCATTACGACTATGTAAATATCATTCATGGCAAATCCAAGCAGTGCATTAGAGTCACATTTCCTTCTCTGTGGGGCTAATGTGACTCTTTCAACACTCAAGAGGGAAGGCTCTTGTCTAGATCATCTTTTATCATGCCAACTGAACAAAACTTCAATGATACAAAATAATCTCACATAAATGCTATTCCTTTGGAATTTAATCCAATTCAGTTCACTAAAGCTTCCTTTCTAGCCCCACATACAAAGTCTTTTGCATCCTTGAAGTTATGTTAGAGTTAGAAGTCTTACTGATATTTTATACTTGAAAGTCACATTTTAATTTTAGAAGAGATCCTTTATTCTTCTAACTATAATGTCATATAGCACTCTGCTATTATTTGACACATGCGATGTTAAATATTTTCTCCATATAATTTTTCTTCAAAACTAGAGGTTCAAAATTAATTGCAGGAAAGGCAGTACATAAGACAATAAAGGGGTACTACAAATACAAATTTCTACTATGTATGCATGAGCTTCCTTCATATGCATGTCTCTTTTTTTTTTTCCTTCTAGATGGATTCATAATTAGGAGAAACACAGAGATATCTAGAAAGAAAAAAGAGTAGATTGTCATAGAAGACCCTTTATTATATACCTGGACCTTTCCAATTTTTATGATTACCTTTCACCACATCTTCTTACCTGAATGGAACATATTTCACATTAATTTAATCATAGCTTCCATTTATATAAGGAGAGACTGGTAACTTAATTCTATTTAAAATATTCTGAATAGTCCTATTAAATATGTATAAAAAATGGCTTTATATGTGTATGGCTACTTTGACAATTACTTCCAAGAAATGATATTTATATATGCAAGTTCTCTAAAAATGAAAGTATTCTTATAACACATGCTTCAGAATAATCAACTCAATAAACTAAAAACCATAATAAAAAAAAAGTTATAAACTGCATCAATTCTCTCTACATACCTGAGTTTTCGTGACCTTGTTATTAGGATCCAAAATATGCAATGGCATTTCAAATATAAAATCAGTGCTGGATAATCTCAATGGTGCTTGCAATACTGTGAGAGGAAAGTAAATATACTGATAAAATATTAAGAGATATTAGCTTACAGATAATTATTACTATATTTTGACACAAAACAATAAAAAATAAAATTTTTTGTATCTTTATGTTCTCAGACAGAAAACAAAGTCATACTTTAAAACATTTATAGAATATCATGGTTTATCACATCTATAAAATTACAATTTTGTATTTTAATGGTAACTAATTACAAGTGCAACAATTACCCTTGAGACAATAAGAGTATAAAATATACTAAATATTGAGCTGAGAATAAAGTAAACATAGTTAAAATGATCTCTATAATAGAGTTTGACCAATGCAGAAGTACAGAAGTGAAAAGAAACTTTATGTCTTTTGCAAATATTTTCTCCCAGTCAGTGGTTTGTCTTTTTGGTCTATTGACAGTGTCTTTTGCAAAGCAGAAATTTTTAATTTTAATGAACTCCAGCTTCTCAATTCTTCTTTCACAGATCTTGCCTCTGTTGTTGTATCTAAAATGTCACTGCCAAACTCAAGGTCATGTAGATTTTTTTCTTCTATTATCTCCCAAAAGTTTCGTAATTTTGCATTTTATGTTTAGGACTGTGATTCATTTTAAGTTAATTTTTGTGAAGGGTGTAAGGTCTGCATCTAAATTCATTCTTTTGCTTGTGATGTAAAGTTGTTCAGCACTATTTTTTGAAAAGACTATCTTTTCTGAGCTGTATTGCCTATACTCATATGTCAAAGATCAGTTGACTACATTTATGTTGGTCTATTTCTAGGCTCTCTTTTCTATTCCACTGATCTATTTGTCTATATTTCTGCCACTACCTAAGTCTCATGATTGCTGCAGCTTTATAGAAAGTTTTGAAGTTAGATAGTGTCAGTCCTCCAATTTTGTTCTTCTCCTTCAGTAGTGTGTTGGCTATTGTGGGTCTTTTCCCTTTCCATATAAACTTCTAATCAATCTGGCAATACCCATAAAATAATGTTCTGGGATTTTGATTGAGATGGCACCAAATCTCTGGATCAAGTTGGGAAAAAGTGCCATCTTAAAAATATTGAGACTTCCAATGCATGAACATGGAATATCACTCTATTTATTTAATTCTTCTTTGATATCTTTCATCAGATAAGTTTTATCATTTGATATCTTTCCTTATACAGATCTTGTAAATGCCTTACTATATTTATACCTACATATTTCATTTTTGTTGGGTGCTAATGTAAACGGTATTTTGTATTGAATTTCAAATTCCATTTATTCATTGCTTGTATATGGGAAAGCAACTGACTTTTGTACACTAAGTTTGTACCCTGCAACCTTGCTATATTAGCTTATTGGATCCAGAAGTGTTTTTCATAACTGATTCTTTCAGATTTTCTACATAAACAATCATGTCACCAATGACTGCAGAGTTGTTCTTCCTTCTTCAATCTGTGTGTTTCAGTTCTTTTTCCTGTCCTATCGCATTAGCTAGGCCTTCTAGTACAATGCTGAAAAAGTGGTGAGAAGGGACACCCTAGCTTGGCTTCTGACTTTAATGAGAAAGCTTTGAGTTTCTCATCATTAACAATGATAATAACTGCGGGGTATTTGTATATATTTTTTACCAACTTGAGAAAAACTGAAGTGCTCAAGATTAAAGTCTTACAGACTAACACTCTGACCTCCTTAAACATTCACTGGGATCCAGATGGTCAGGAAATGATATAATAATAGGTAGTGAAGCCAGCATTGTGAGACTCACTAATAATCATGAGAGAATAGGCAAAAATCAACAGACATTTAAGGAACTCCTTGACATGAAGGAGAAGTGAAGGACAAATAATTCAGCAAAAATTGAGACAATGTAGCAACAGAAGAAAATTTCAAAGAAATCATCATAATAAAAGTAGAGATAAAAATATTGTTTTTATTTTTCAGAATTCTATAGGTAAAGAAATAATCAGAAAAAAGTTAACTCTCATTAGTTTAAAATTGCCAAAATAATTTCTTAAGACATAATAAAGTCAGAAAAATATCCTGAGAAGTACAACAAAAAGATAAGGAAAAGGACAATAGGAGAGAAAATATGATTAAAATATATAACATAATCCAAGACATACAAAACACAACCGATAATGTCTTGAAGAAAGAAATACAGAAAACGGTGCGAAGAACATTTCAAGGAAATAGTTTATGAAAACTTTATAGAACTGGAGGACATGAATTTCCAGATTGAAATGGTCCACAAAAGATTCACACTAAAGTTAGTGTGAAATAATAGAATTTTATACTAAACCAAATTATCACTCAAGTGTGAAAGGAAAAACAAAGATATTCCAGACATGGAAATTCTAAAAAATTAGCTCCTTACACCATTTCTTTAGAAGCTCCTGGAAGATGTAATCTACCTAAATAGTGAAGTAAACCAAGAAATAGGAAGGCAAGGGATTGAAAAAACAGGCGATTCAAAACAGAAAAGAGTTTAAAAAAAAAAAAAATCCCCACAATTATAGTGAAAGGAAATCATAGACAAAAGTCCTGCCACAGGGAAAGTATCTAGTCCATATTGAAGCAGGTTGTTGTGCTCCAGGAAGGTTGCTTCAAGAGAATAACTAGATATGACATATTATGTGACAGACTAGACTATGTGGAACATTGTCCAGACAAGCATAATAAAAAGGAGAGCTTCGTGGCATGGGAGGATTTAGTCAAATATCAAAGGACAACTGAGCAATTAATAAACAAAAAGTTAAAGGAAAGTAAATAAAATAACTATGCAGTTACACTACCTGGCTTAACAGCGAACACTATATCGTCATAACAATTAAATCTCTGATAAAAATTTTAATTGAAATTTAAACTATAATTATATTACAAAATGGATAACAGGAGTTAGTGTTTCAAGTGAGTGAAGATACTTGTCATTAAATAAGTGTTTTCATTAGATAATTAATGAAAAAAGTCACAACCTCTGGGATGCAGGATAAGCCTTCAGAAAGAGATAATGGATTTCAATTCTGGGTTAGTACTATTTTAATTTTAAAATACATACATGGAATTTTGGATAAAAGAGAGAACAGAAGGCTTGTGAGCCTCCTACTGAGGCATCATCCTTCTATTGAGGGGGGGATAGCTCAGGGAATAATGGACTTAACCAAGCATCCCTGCAAACATAAAAATGGAATTGACCAGTGGAGTATTTAAAAAAAAAAAAAAAACCCTGACATATATTACCTGTCCAAATGGCCAATCAAAAGTATCTGGAATTTATGGATTTATGAGGCATTGCTGGTAGAAGAATGAGAATTCCTCATGTAGACACTTCCTACTTGTATAACTATTAAGAGTACAAAAATGGGGGGCGCCTGGGTGGCACAGCGGTTAAGCATCTGCCTTCGGCTCAGGGCGTGATCCTGGCGTTCTGGGATCGAGCCCCACATCAGGCTCCTCCGCTATGAGCCTGCTTCTTCCTCTCCCACTCCCTCTGCTTGTGTTCCCTCTCTCACTGGCTGTCTCTATCTCTGTCAAATAAATAAATAAAATCTTTAAAAAAAAAAAAAAAGAGTACAAAAATGGGAAGCTCCAAACAAAAAACAGCTTCCTTTGGGAACAGGTTTCTACAAATGACATTCAAAAGTCATATGTTAATTCAAAAGGAAAACGCATCTTAACGAGGGAGAAAAGGACAATTTGGAAGCTGTGTCTGATAGATGCCAACTTCTATAGGAAGAAATGTTACACATCTGCCTGATTATACTTGTATCATTTGAATCATTAGTAAACTTTGGGGATGATAAGTTATATAATATAATCAAGTTTGCTTTGACATTCCAATCCTTTCTGGAAATACAGCAATATTTTTTTAAACAAATTAAGTATAGAAATTGCTGAACAAATTATAAACCCTTAAAAATAGAAGAAAAAAAAACCAGAATTACATATATACCAAATCTGAAGATGGGGAAGATGGTCTAATCTTTAAAACAATGTTAGAAATCGGAGGAAATGAAAGCTAAATTTCACTATAACATTATTAAAAGGATTTACTGAACAACAAATTAAAGGCAAACAATGAATCTTAGAAAAAATTCACAGTAAAAATGAAAAAAATTAATATAAAATATAAGGAAATCAATGACATCTATCAGAAATATATCACCACAATGATAAAGGTAAAGTTCATGAGCAGATAATTTACATATGAAATATATTATTAACAGCAGACAAAATTTTAATCCTCATAAGTAATCAAAGAAATTGAAATGAAAATTGAAATTATGTACTTCTAATCACAGAGTAAAATATCCAATTTCTTTAATCCAATGCTGGTTAGAGTTTACACTGAAGGAGAGGTAAAATAGCATAACTCTTTACAAAAGTCCAACGTATCAAGAGCTTTAACATGTATATACTTTTTTTTGAGAGAGAGAGAGAGAGAGAGAAAGCCTGAGTGTGTGCTTGCTGGAGGAGGGGGAAGGGGCAGAGGGACAGAGAGAGAGAGGAAATCTTAAGCAGGCTCCATGCCCAGCACAGAGCCCGCCTCACAACCCTGAGATCATAACCTGAACCAAAGTCAAGAGTTGGATGCTTAAATGCTGAGCCACCCAGGTGTCCCTACCATGTATGCACTTCAGAAGGAAGGCAGCCAATTCAGAGAATCTCGCTTTTAAGAAAATCTAAACTGGGAAAAAGTATTATACACAAGAATGTTCAATACTACAATATTTATATGAATAAGAAAATAAAACAACCTAAGTCCTTATGATTATGCTTAAATAATCTACAAGAGACACTTGTTGGATGAAATATTCTATAATAGTTATCAGTGTCAATTTATACAATTAAGAGTCTATAACATCCAAGTAAAAGTTTCTATTAAGAGTGAAGAGATTTCAACTGAACACAGGCAGTAACATGGCAACTATGTTAAAAAAAAAAAAAAAAAAAACCTCACAAAGGCATAGAACAAAAGAGTAAGATACCAAGATATCAATAATAGTATGCTCTACATATTCACATTCCAGATGACATTTCTGTGTTTCTAACATTTTCCAATTTTCCATAATGATGATACATTAATTTTTGTCAAGTAGGTAAATGTTATTTTTCATGCAAGTAATTTACCTAATTCAGAAAACAAAATTAGACAATGATTTTTTTCCCTAAAATGATATCTTAAAACAAGGGAGAAAACTCCATGGAGCTTCCCTATCAGCTGTGGAATTTTTAATTCTGTATTTCAAACAGGAGGAAAATAAATCTCTATATTGTGTATGCTACTTTAATGAGGCTTCTCTTACTAGGTGACAAGTGCAATTATCAACTGACCACTATTTCATTATTAATAACAATATCAGAATTATAAAAACAAAATATTGCATAATATAGCATAGACTAGACTTAACTTTTCATGAAAAATACTTCAACACATAAAATGCAAAACCAAAGTTTTGTCAAAAGTAGGGTTTACAGAATGAATTGGTTTTATACTTGAATATTTGGAGAAAATGAGTAAACAATACTCAAAACCTGAATATACTTATCCTTCTTTTGTTTCTTTGTTTTTACTTACCCTTCTTTACATGAACTTAGTCCTTTAGTAAACCATTCCTTTGGAGGAAAATTTTTCTTAAATAAAATCTTCATCATTTCATTATATATCTAATGTATTTTATTTTAATAATTTATATTTTGATTTAATCATTTTAAAACTACCCATACAATAAATAAACTGACCTTTGTTTTTAATTATAACCAATTTTTTAAAGCAAGAGTCACTGATAGGAGATTATGTCCATGCTACTGTCACCAGCTAGACCCCAAGACCTGACCTTTACTGCCCACCTGCTTGAACTCACTAACCTTTGTCTTACATTTTTCCTTAAGCTCTTCTTTCCAGCTTACCTATTAACTCAGGCAAATGAAACTGGAAACAACCCTGTAGGTAATGGCAACTACCCTGACAAGACCTCCCAGCCATCCCAGACTACCCGGACCTTTTCAGCTAAACCTCCACCTCATACCTGCACAGACAGACCTTAGAGTGACCTCTGGAATGATCTACCATTACCTTTGCCTCATTAAAATACAAAAATCTCCACCCAAGCAAGAGCCTCAGCCTCATTTACATAACATACAATGTATGTATAGCCATGGCCACCTCTACATATGATAAGAAAGCCTCCCTAGCTAAATATTCATCCGAGGGCCGTCTGGGTGGCTGAGCCAGTTAAGCGACTGACTCTTGATTTTGGCTCAGATCATGAACTCAAGGTAGTGAGATCAAGCCCCACATCGGGCTCCATGCTGAGCTTAGAGCCTGCTCCAGATTCTCTCTCTGCCCCTCCCCCACTATTCACATTCTTTCTCTCAAAAAAATTTAATTAATTAATTAAATAAAAAATAAAAAACGGAAATAAATAAATATTCATCTAACCCTAAACAAAAGGTATATCTTCACCTGATGTCAGGGAGTCACGGCTTTGGAAGCCATTGCCTGTGATTGTCTCAATAAACTTGTCTTTGTGCGACAACTACACCTGGTACAGTTTCTGTAACTCAAGAAGGAGTGAACTTCATGTTGGTTTGATTACACTATTTCTCAAAATTCATTCTCACAGGCACAATTTAAGTCACACACATAGAAATCATATCATAGTTTTACTTTCTTTTTAAAAAGTAAATATCATTCTGAATTTTTAAACTTTTAGCTGCTTAAGTGTAAATATTTGGTATGGGCACATCAAGTGAATGTTTCACATTACATACCAGTAGCTTGAACATAACATGGTCGAATAAGTGGCGTTGTCTTTGGAATCATAGAAGAATGTGACGAACAATATTGAGTGTAAAGTTCTGAAGCTCTGAAGAAATTAATTTGAACCTGAATGCTGAAGTCATATGTTGCCACCTGACAGACAAAAAAATACATTACACTTGTGGTTAGTTTTGCTATAAGAAATTTGTGATACTATTTGTGTTGTATATAAAGTGTACAACTTGAAGATTCGATACACATATCATAATGAAGTAACACCACAATCAAGCTAATTAACATATCCATCATCTCACAGTTACTCTCCACCTCATTGTGAGAATACACAGGATCCACCCTCTTCATAAATTTCAAGTATAAAGTACAGTATTGTTACCAGAACTACTATATTACCCAGGAATCTCATCTCTGGGTATTTACCCAAAGGAACTGAAATAAGGATCTCAAAGACATACCTGTACTCCTATGTTCGTGAAGCATTATTCACAATAGTCAAGACATGGAAATAACCTAAATGTCCACCAAAGGATAAATGGATAAGGAAAATGTGGTATATACATATAATGAGATATTTTTCAGCTTTGAAAATAGAAGGAAATTTGGCCATTTGCAAAAATACAGATGAACCTGCAGGATATTATGCTTGGTGAAATAAACTAGATACAGAAAGACAAATAATATATGATCTCACTTATATGTGGAATCTAAATAGTCAAACTCACAGAAGCAGAAAACAGAATGGTGGTTACTAGGCGCTACAGAGCGGGAGATATGGAGAGATATTGGTCAAGAGGTATAAAGTTTCAATTATACAAGATGAATAAGTTCTGGAGATCTAATGAGACACTATGGATCTAGCAAAACAGCAATTTAAAAAAAGACATTTTCAAAAAGAAACTTATCTTGTGATGTTGAAAATACTTTTATTTTTCATGAATCTGAAACCAATTCTCAAAAATAAAAATAAATTTTAAAAATAGTTCCTACTGGGGCGCCTGGGTGGCTCAGTCTTTAAGCGTCTGCCTTCGGTTCAGGGCATGATCCCGGAGTCCTGGGATCGAGCCCCACATCAGGCTCCTCCGCTATGAGCCTGCTTCGTCCTCTCCCACTCCCCCTGCCTGTGTTCCCTCTCTCGCTGGCTGTCTCTATCTCTGTCAAATAAATAAATAAAATCTTTAAAAAAATAAAAAATTAAAAAAATTAAAAAAAAAATAAAAATAGTTCCTATTGATTCAAAATGGACCAAAGACCTAAATATAAAACTTAAAACTATAAACCATTTAGGAGAAAAATCTTTGCAATCATTGGTTAGGCAAAGATTTCTTAAATACAATACCAAATTAATCATCTACAAAAGAAAAAATGATTAAACTATACTTTATCAAAATCAAAACATCTGTCCTGTTAAAGATAATGTTTAATAAATAAAATTAGAAGCCAAAAACACATCTTTGACCAAAAACTCCAACTTGTATACAAAATATATAAAAGAACACACAAAATCAATAAAAAGCAAAGTTCCTAATGAAGAACCAAGTAAAAGATGTGAAAAGACAACTAAGAAAAAATGTACATAATACCACAAGAAACGATGTTTAACATAATCACACATTAGGGAAATGTAAATTGATTCACAGGACAGAATACTTCACACCTATCACAATTACTTAAACAACAATGACATTACCAAGAACTAAAGATGTGAGCACCTAAACCATTTATACATTGTTGATAGGAATGCACAATTTCACAGTCATGAAAAATATTTTCCCACTGTCTTAGAAAATTAAACATGCACTTAACATAAAGCCCCCAATTCCTAATTCTAGGTGTTTACCAAAAAGAAATGAACACTTGCATATAAATGTTTATAGTGGCCTTATTCATAATTACGAAAAACATAAGCCAAATTCCCACCAAACAACGAATGGACAACAAACTTTGGTAAATCCACATAAAAGAATACTTTTCAACAATGAAATGTAATGTACCAGTGTTCCATATATAATATGGATGAATAGCAGATGCATTATTCTAAGAGAAGCCAGACTGAAAAGGCAACCTATCTTAAGATTTCATTTAATATGATATATAAGTGAATAGGCAAAATTATACAAACAAAATGAGATCAGTATTTGTTATGAACCAGAACTGGGGGAAAGGCTGACTGCAAACAAGTAAAAAAAAAAAAAAAAAAAAAAAAAAAAAAATTAAAGGAGGGGATAAAGTGTTCTCTATATTGATTTTTGTATTTGCTATACAATTGTACGATTTGCCAATATTCATGTAACAAAAAAACCATTTTACTGCACCATAACTTTTAAAACAAATGAAATGAAAAGAAGTTAAACCTAATTCCTTAGCTGTGATTTTAATACATCTGGCCTTAAAATCTAAAACAGACTAACAATATAGGCAGCTAACAAGATGAGTCATAGAAGAATGAACACCTAGAGATTCATAACATCTTGGAAATTATATAGTGCTAGCCTCTCATTTTAAAATGAAAACTGTGGTTCAGCCTTGACAAAAATACAATCTTGCATCAAAGAGAAGAAAAAGAGTCACTCTTGGTGTTCAGGACCCACAACAAAAGGAAAGGAGGGGATCATATCAGCCAAATAATGGAAATCCAAATCCAAATGCCCATCCCTCCACAGAAACACTGAAAAACAAGCAAAAGTTGACAGGACCAACTTTGTTAGAACTCTGGAAAATAGTCAAAGGTTCACAGCAACCAAGTGAACACTGACTCAAGAAAAACACAACTTTAAAACGGTAGGGAAGCTTTGTGGTACCTTTACTCGCCCCTGAGCCTCTCCCTTTCTGACTCATCTTCCGTCTTGCAGATGGAGGTCTCAGTGTGAAACTCTGGTTTTGGATGAAACACAGCAGACCTTACTCACAAGTCATTGTATTTGTTCTAAGCTTCTGGGGTCACCGGAAGGACTGATGTAAGGTCCTTGTCTTTGTTTTGCCCGACTTCAAAAATCAATGGGTCAGAAAATTAGTGGACACTGCCCCAAAATACTGTCAGGCAAACAAACAACTTGCAGCCATGTGGGACAAAAGATTATGGCTGAGACATGCAAGCAGATTAACCCCTGGAAAGAAAAGCTGGGGAGAGAGTTTCTTTGGGAAATAAGAGCATTCAAAAGCACAAATGTGTGCTGGAGAATCTAGAAAGCCAAAACCACGCCTAAGGAAGGACATGTGATCAGGAAAGACCTGAGGAGATTCTAAGATATCTCCTTTGTCTGATCTGTAGGCTAAATGCAAGAAGCATGTAAAGGCCAGAACAGAGTTATAAATGCTGAGTAAGGGCGCTGGCACAGAGTCAATGCACAAGGAAATCTCTATCAAAACATTAGCTGAACATAAGCTATGGGAGCAGAGATTTTAGTGAACACACACAGAAGGAATATATTCTTTGCAAAAACTAATTTGGATAAGTCACTAAACAAATGGATGATTGCAGCCTTCAACAATCAAGAACAGATAAAATCAGATTTCCAGAGTTACCACATAATAACATTCAAATACCCACTTTTCAACAAAAAAACCCACAATGCATACCAAGAAATAAGAAAGCATGACCCAGTCAAAGGAAAAACTAAATGACAGAAACCATCAGAGAGGAAGTCCAGGCACTGGACTTACTAGACAAAAACTTTAAATCCACTGTCTTAAATATGCTCATAGACGGGGGGCCTAGGTGGCTCAGTCAGTTAGCGTCTGCCTTTGGCTCAGGTCATGATCCCGGGGTCCTGGGATTAAGCCCGGCATTGGGCTCCCTGCTCAGCAGGGAGTCTTCTTCTCCCTTTACCTCTGCCCCTCTCCCCACTCTTGCTTGCTTGCACTCTCTCTCTGTTTCAAATAAAGAAATAAAATATTTTTTAAAAATTGCTCATAGAGCTAAACAACAGAAAAAGGGAGAAAGAAAAAACAAGAAAATGATGTATGAAAAAAACGAGAATATCAACAAAGAGACAGAAATAATAAAAATCAATGACATTAAAAGTTGGTTCTTTGAAGATTTTTTTTTAAAGTACAGAACTTTAAGCCAGACAGGAAAAGGAACAGAAAATAAGAAATGAATAATTAATACAAAAAATGAATGTGGTGATGGGTATTAAGGAGGGCACATAGTGCATGGAGCACTGGGTGTTATATGCAAACAATGAATCATGGAACACTACATCAAAAACCAATGATGTACTGTATAGTGACTAACAGAACACGATAAAAAATAAAAATAAAAAATAATAAATTGTGCATATTCATAAACAAATAAATTTCTGTTAATATTTGTATTTATTAATAAAGACTAGACGACTCCTGATCAAAAGAAAAAAAAATGGAACATGGATATTACTATCAACCATACAAAAAGAAGAGGAAGACTCAAAGAATTGTATCAAGAATTTGTATACCAAAAGTAAATAATCTAGATGAAATCGACAGATTCGTAGAAAAACAAAAATTATCAAAATTGATCAAAGAAGAAATATAAATTATGAACAGATTTATAGAAGTGAATAATGAATCAACAAGCCCCGCCAAAAGAGAAATTTCAGGACCAGATGGTGTTACTGGCGAATCCTACCATATATTTAAAGAATTAACAGCAATACTTCATAAATTCTTCCAAAAATAGAAAATAGAAAAAAACTTCCTAACCTCTTCTATAAGATCAACATTACTATGATATCAGACAGATGAAGACACTGTAAGAAAAAAAAATTACAGATCAATATCCCTCATGAATGCAGACAATATAATCCTTAAAAAAATACTAGCAAACCAAATCTATCAGCATGTTATAAGCATTATATACCATGACCAAGTGCAGTTTATCCCAAGAATGAAAAGGCAGTTCAACATACAAAAATCAATCAATAAATGTGCTTGCTTCAGCAGCACATACATTGAAGTTGGAATGGTTCAGAGAAGATTAGAGTGGCCCCCGTGCAATGACTACACAAAAATTTATGAAGTATTCCATATTTAAAACTATATGTGTGTATGTATGTGTACATATATATACACACACATATATATAAAATACTCCACATTAACTGATTGAAGAAAAAATGGTGATGCCAATTGATACAGAAAAAAAAAACTGACAAAATCATACATCCTTTCATAACAAAAGCACTCAGAACACTAAGAATAGAAGAGAACTTCCTCAACACACTAAGGAACACTTACAAAAAACGCACAGTTAACATCATATTTTAGGGTGAAATACTGAAAGCCATCCCCCTGAGATCAGGAACAATGTAAGGACGTCCTCTTTCTGCCAATGTCATTGAATAATGTAGTATAAGTTCTAGGCAGAACAATTGGGCCAAAAAAAGAGGGTGGGATACAAGGCAGTCGGATTGGAAAGGAAGGATTAAGACTATATATATTTGCAGATGAAATGATCCTGTATAGAGAAAATCACAAAGAATCCACAAAGAAATTGATAGAGCTAATAAATGAATTCAGGAAAATTGCAATGTACAAGGTCAACAAGCAAAAATTAAGTGTTTCTACACACTAGCAATGAACTCTGAAAAATAAAATAAGTAAACAGTTTCATTTAAAATAAGATGCAAGGGGTGTCTGGGTGGCTCAGTCGGTTAGGCATCCAACTCTTGATCTTGGCTCAGGTCATGATCTCAGGTCATAAGATCAAGCCCCATGTCGGGCTTGAAGCCCCACATCAAGCTCCACACTCAATGGGGAGTCTGCTTCTCTCCTTCTCCCTCTGCCCCTCCCACTGCTCATGGGTGCTTACTTGTACTCTCTCCCTCTCTAAAATAAATAAATAATTAATTTAAAAAAATAAGATCCAAAAGAATAAAATTCCTAGAAATAAATGTGTCCATGTTGTGACAAACTTGTACAGCGAAAACTACAATACATTGTTGAAAGAAATTAACGTTCTACATAAATGGAAAGACATCTAATATTCCCTGATTGGAAGATTCAGTATTGTTGAGATGTCAGTACTACACTAAGCAATCTACAATTCATGGCAATCCCTATCAGAATTACAATGGCCATTTTTGCAAAAGTGGATAAACAATTAAATTCGTAAGAAATATTAAGGCTCCAAATAGCCAAAACAATTTGAAAAAAGAACAAAGGTAAAGAACTCATACTTCTCAATTTCAAAACTTATTATAAAGCTACAGTAATCCAAACAGTGTGATAGTGGCATAAGAATAAACATGTAGACAAATGGAACAGAGTGTCCAGAAACAAACCATACACCTACAGACAATTAATTTTTTATAAGGGCACCAGGCCCTTATCTCATACCACATACAAAAATTGACTCAAACTCGGGGCGCCTGGGTGGCACAGCGGTTAAGCGTCTGCCTTCGGCTCAGGGCGTGATCCTGGCTTTATGGGATCGAGCCCCACATCAGGCTTCTCTGCTTTGAGCCTGCTTCTTCCTCTCCCACTCCTCCTGCTTGTGTTCCCTCTCTCGCTGGCTGTCTCTATCTCTGTCAAATAAATAAATAAAATCTTTAAAAAAAAAAAAATTGACTCAAACTCGATGAAAAACCTAAACATAAGACCTAAAACTATAAAACTTGAAGAAGAAAACCTACAGGAAAGCTTTGTAACATTAGAGTTGGCTATGATTTCTTAGATATGACACCAAAATACAGGCAACAAAAGCAAATATAGACAAACGGGACTACATCAAACAAAAAAATATCTGTTCATCAAAGTAAACAATCAACAGAGTGAAAAGGCAACCTATGAAATTGAGAAATGATTGCAAACCATTTATTTGATAAGGGATTAATAACCAGAATATACAAAGAACTACAGCTCAACTACAAAAAAATCATAATTCAATTTTAGAAAGGGCAAAGGACTTGAGTGGATAGTTCCCCAAAGATGATATACAGCTGGCCAACAAGCATATGAAAAGATACTTGACAACACAAATCATCAGAGGGATGCAAATCAAAATTACAATAAGATATCACCTCAGACCCACTATCATGGCTATGATCAAAAACCCAGAAAAGAATGTGAAGAAACTGGAATCCTTTACAGTATTGGTGGGACAGTAAAATGGTGCCAGCAATATGGAAAACACAGTATGGAGTTTCCTCGAGAAATTAAAAATAGAGCTACCATTTAATTCAGCAATCCACTTTTACGTATGTATTTAAAAGATCTGAAAGCAGGGTCCTAAAGAGATATTTGTACCGCTATCTCCATAATAGTACTATTCAAAATAGCTGAGAGGCAGAAGCAAAACAAATGTCCATAGATGAATGGATAAACAAAATCTGGTATATTATTTAGGCTTAAAAATAAAGGTAATCCCGTCATATTCTACAACATGAATGATCATCAAGGACATTATGTTAAGAGAAATAATCCAGTCACCAAAAGACAAATACTATATGATTCCACCTAGTATGGGGCATCTAAAGTAGTCAAGTTTATAGAAACACAAAGAAGAATGGTTGTTGCCCAGGTTTCAGGGGAGAGGGGAAAAGGGGAGTATTTTTAAATGGGTATAGAGTTTCAGATCTGGGTGGCACAGCGGTTAAGCGTCTGCCTTTGGCTCAGGGCGTGATCCTGGCGTTCTGGGATCGAGCCCCACATCAGGCTTTTCCGCTATGAGCCTGCTTCTTCCTCTCCTATTCCCCCTGCTTATGTTCCCTTTCTCGCTGGCTGTCTCTATCTCTGTCAAATAAACAAATAAAAACTTAAAAAAAAAAAAAAAAGATCTGCAAGATGAACAAGTTCTGGAGATCTGTTTCACAACAATGTGAATACTAAAATTTAACACTTAAAATAGTTAAGATGGCAAATTTTATGTTACATGTTTTCTACCACAATAAAAATGAAAAACCAAAACATTGTGCTAAGTGAGACACAAATGGTCACAAACTGTATAATTCCTTTTATATGAAATAATCCAGAAGAGATAGATCCATAGAGACTGAATGCAGATTGGTGGCTGTCAGTGGCTAGTGGAAAGATAGGTGAGGAGAAACTGCTTTAATAAGTAAAGGGTTTTGCTTTGCAGTGATTGAAATGTTTTGAAATGGGACAGAAGAAATAGTTATATCATACCGTAAAGGCAGTAAATGCCACTGAATTGTTTACTTTAAAAATGGTTCATTTTATGTTATATAAATTTCCTCTCAATAAATTATTTCTTAAAAAATAAAGGAGGGAGAAGTCAATACAAAGGTTTCCAGGCATTCCCTCAGACCCCTATCATGTGATGACCTCAGGGTTCTAGAGAGGTAAAAAATAAGAGACTCTGTTTTTGCAAAATGATTGAAGAGACTCTACTGTATTAGGTCTTACATGAGATTTTTCTATTTATTGAGATTAAACAGCTTAACTATTCTTCCTAACATTCTCCATCTTTTAGATGGATGTCTGTGACGAACAGCTCACTTGAAAATTGAAATGGCCTAAACCTTTGAATCCTGTTAATTTCCTCCCTGTGGGCTCATCAGTTAAAAACTAAAGAACCAGGGTAAGGGTGTGTGTGTAGGATTTAGAAGTGGCTGCGGCCCCAAATATCAACTTTGGAAATCAAATTGTGAATTTTATAAATTATATAATTAATTAAAAATTTTTAAATTATAAAAAATAAAATCAATGTATAAAATAACTGAAACTAAAACTGAATGCAAAGGTAAAATATTTACATATGTAAAATCTATTACAGCATTTTAATTATAAAATATGAAAATGATTTAAATTAAAATTCATTTTTTGACCCATTAACTATATATTGATTTTTTATTAAAACCTAACATTGGGGCTCCTGGGTGGCTCAGTCGCTAAGCGTCTGCCTTTGGCTCAGGGCATGATCCCAGGGTCCTGGGATCAAGCCCTGCATCAGGCTCCCTGCTCTGCTGGGAGCCTGCTTCTTCCTCTCCCTCTCCCCCTGCTTGTGTTCCCTCTCTCGCTGGCTGTCTCTCTCTCTGGCAAATAAATAAATAAAATCTTTAAAAAAAAACAAAAAAACCCCTAACATTATTTATGTTTCAAATAATTTTAAAATATTGATCCTGCAACAGCTATTGCTCTATGGTTTCTTGGTAAGTTTCTGGAGGTGGAAGGAGGAATATAATAGTAAGAATGGCAAATGTTTTAAATGTAGGAAAGAGAAGAATAATAGCATCACTGACATATCTAAGTTTCCAAGATCTTGATAACGATGGTTTCAGAGGTACACACACCTAGTGCTTTGCTATACTCATAAAGCTGATGCTGACAATCTGAGAATTTTTTTTAAAGATTTTATTTATATATTTGACAGAGACAGCCAGCGAGAGAGGGAACACAAGCAGGGGGAGTGGGAGAGGAAGAAGCAGGCTCCTAGCGGAGGAGCCTGACGTGGGGCTCGATCCCAGAACGCTGGGATCACGCCCTGAGTCGAAGGCAGACACTTAACGACTGCGCCACCCAGGCGCCCTGACAATCTGAAAATTTAAAATAAAATGAATAGTTAATAAAAGAAAGGCTATACTTAGAGTTCCGGCCATGCATATCACTCTACTAGGCAAGACATTTGGATTTTCATTTTGGTTTTTTGTTTGTTTGTTTGTTTGTTTGTTTGATGGACAGAGAGAGAGAAAACAAGCAGGGGGCAGGGAGAGGGAGAAGCTGGCTCCCCACCAAGCAGGGAGCCTGATGTGGGGCTTGATCCCAGGACTCTGGAATCATGACCTGAGCCAAAGGCAGGCACTTAACTGACTGAGCCACCCAGGCGCCCCTCATTTTGTTTTTATTTAACATTAGTTGGCTGCTGTGGTCTGAAAGCATCCCCTCAAAATTCATGTTGAAATCCTAACCCCTAAAGATGATAATATTAAGAGGCAGGGCCTTTGGGAGGTGCTTAGGCCATGAAGGTGGAACCCTCATGATTGGGATTAGTGCCTTATCAGAGACACCACAGAAATCCCTAACCCCTTCCACCAGGTGAGGACACATCAAGAAGTCTGCAACCCAGAAGAGGACCCTCACTCTACCACGCTACTGCCATGATCCTGGACTTCCAGGCTTCAGAACTGCGATACATAAATTTTTGTTGTTTACAAACTACTCAGTCTGTGGTATTTTGTTACTAGAACCTGAACAGACCGAGACACTGGCCATACCACTGACAATTCTATCTCTTGTCATAGAATCTTTTATAAATAGACTGTCCTCATAATAGAATTAGAGAAGCAAAAAATACTATAGCATGTTTTATGTTCATGAATGTTTCTTTATTTTGACAAATCAGAGCAAGCAACTCATTCCCATGATATTCTATTTCTGCAACGACACCAATACACAGATGTCAAGGAGTGAATTGAATAAAGATATATTTCATGTATAAATACTACCTGCTTTCATATATCAGTCCTTAAAACAATTTTGCTTGATCTTATTTCCCGTAGAATTTGTCATTAATCAGCAGCAGCTAGTTATATCCTGTCCCATTAATTTTTTCCTCTTCTGGTTTATCTTTTTGTTCCTATTTTGAGTATCAATATAAATCAATATTTTCTATCATACGTATTTTAACAGTTTTTATATTATTTTTAGGTTACTATCTTATCCTTTGTTTTAGGTTTTGTTCATAAAATACGAATACATATTTTAAAGTCAAAGAGTATCAAAAAGCATGTTTCCCAAACTGTCATCCTCATCTGATTGGGATGGATGGAGATGGATTCCCAATGGAAGAAGCTGAGGGAATGGAGGAGGAGATCAATGGAAACGTGAAGACAAGGAAATGGGAGGCCAGGATTCTGGGTGGACCTCCACATGAATACTGAAATCACTCAGAAAATTAGAGGAGTGGAGTATAGAATACACGATGAGACTGGCTGATAGCAACATCCAGAGATTATTACTCTGCGCAAGGGGAAATGGTAAACTCATATAATATGAAGTTCAAAGAAGCAGCCATTTTTAACAGAAAAAGACCATCTAAAAAAATCCACCCAGGGAGCAAGGCTTCCAGCAAGCATCACCTCTAGAGCCACATCCAGATCCAAAGGCAAGGCTATATAAGGAACAGTGCCCTAGAGAGGGACATATTCATAATATGAAGAAAGTACAAAGGGAAAGGAAGCCCTAAA